>NC_137816.1:30008619-30308619 GCF_963921795.1 Nannobrachium achirus | reverse complement strand
CTCACTAGGCAAATAGGAACGAGTCTTTTCAACCTGTAAACAACTTTGATTTGCAAAAAAGGGGGAAGAGACCAAGGCACTCTTGTGGGAAAAAAAATAAAAGCATTTAATAATCTGGCTTATGCATGGCAAGAATACAAAAGAAAAATATGAATAATACCAGTAAGACTCCCTAATCGGGAGATAAGCGACCGTTGGTCGCTTATCTCCACAATCTGTCGGTAGATAATGCCGGTCTTATATAAGGGTCATTTGTGTACGATGTGATGTCATACTGATGTCAGCAGTGTGATGTCATACTGATGTCAGCAGCTATGTCTCTATATATGGAGTTATATGTTGTTCGTGTCCAAATATGGGGCTTGTGAGGTCAGACTTAGTGAGATTCGTCGGTTATCTCCATATATGGAGGGATGTGTTGGTTATCTCCATATCTGGAGATTCAACCTTCAACGACAACTTTGTTTGGATTCAGAAACGTGAGCGAGTACCAAAGGTCATCACTGTTTGTGATCTGGATGTTTTTACTTTATCATGACCTTTGAACATGGGTCAGTCTGTCTTTCTGCTCAGGTGTTCTAATATAAACTATAACATTTCCCTCTGTCCTGATATCCTTTAAAGGGCCATTTGTAGTTTGTTTCATGGTTTAGGTTACAAACTACAGAAGGGTAAAACATGACAGGCTGCAATCGATGCATAATGGCACGGTCACACATCTGTGTCAGACTCAGGAGTGACGCAACTTGGCCGAGGTTTCAGATGTGTGCAGTATCTCGTGTGTGTTGTCCTGCAGTGTATGGGCAGTGCCAGTCAGAGATATGTCCCTGGTGCCCATTTTCTGGTGTGTAGTTTGACTTACGTTACAGTGGCTTACTGAATGTAAACTACAAGCCAAATGCCTTCCAAGTGGGTCAACCTTGCTTCAACACATCGCAGTGGGGAGCACCACCACTGAGCTCCCATTGAATGGAAGTGAATTGGAGGTTGACACTTCTGTATGAAGCAAATGCGTGACTGGGCCATATGGCTCACATTATAGTACACCATGATGTAAGCAACTCAGCTGTAACTAATACAATTAATAATGGCTGTGTTAGATTTAGATGTGCCAGTGGGCAAGCATTGACTACTATACTTGCACACATGCATGGCTATGGGCGCACCTAAATCTAATATCACCCATTCTTAATTCTATTAGCTGTAGCTGCATTGCTTACTTGTCTGCCATATAAAATACACAAGACTAAGAGTCTTGAGTATTTTATAACTGATAGAAGAAAACAAACTATTAGTAGGTTGGAGAAACTTATTGTCAGTATCAGCCAAGGACATCATCACCATGTCCATCCCTGTTACAAAGCACCAGACCCCTGGGAGATGGAATGCTGAGGTGGAGTGCCATACCTACTGTACCATCAGCTCCCAGTACATTGTCATGCACCTTTAACCTCTTGTCTTGACCCTACTTTGTTGACCGGGATCCCCCAACGGTCTATACATAAGCCCCTTTTCGACTGCAGCTTTAGCACCACACCACACCACACTACACCACGCCACACCGCACCACATAAAAATATCTACATTTTCCATTACACAAAAGTACCCCTATCGGTAAGAAACAAATTGACCCTTTTAACTGTGATTATAGTACAATATAAATTTGTATTACAACTATCCTAAATTATATTACACTATAATAGATTATAATAGAGGTTATAACACAATATAATCTATTATCATGTATTACAACTATATCCTAGCTCAGACCTACTCTAGATTGGATGCTTTTTAGGGTACCACGTTTAGTACCACTTTCACACCACTCTACCCAGATCCTTGTAGTGGAAAACCTGGCACAAGAGGGCGGTGTGGTGGGGAGTGGTGCGGTGTTGTGCCAGTGGAAAAGGGGCTTTAGTGCACCCCTTATCCCTCTACACCAAATCTATGCTGTACATAGCCAATATACAAGCTAACAACACATAATATTGCTCCATGTGTGAGATAAGCTATTTTCACATGGGTAGAGAATGGACAGAAAATGTATGCAAAATGAGTGGAAAGTCAATCTGTCTGGACGCCTGGACCATTTGCTGTCTCTCTCCACTATCACTTTCAAATAAAGACTTCAAAATGCCCCCAATAATAACATCTTGGTGTCTGTGTGCACATAGCCTGCCTTAATTCTGCCTGTAAATGTGAATGTTCTGGATGTTTATGGGTACATTAGCCTGCAACCCAGCAAACAATACCACTTCTGCTATTGTGGCCGAATGTTTGCCTGTTATCACATGCCCAGAATAGGGACGGTACGGTTCATGTGGTTAAAGGATCACTCACTCTAAAGCCTAATGTATACTGCATGAGCCAAGCTGTGGCTTCTGGCTCATAGCTCCAATAGTATCAGGTACAGAGCCATCAGCATGAGCCAGGGTTTGGCTCACACAGTCTAAACCAGGGCTTAAAGATCCCACAGACATAATGTAACACAAATTAAGGCCCATGCATCATTGAGCAGTCACACCACTGACTAGGCTACAAAAGCACTTCAAACCTATATACATCGGGGAAAATATATTTTTGAAACATTTGAAACAAAATCTGTTATGGGGGTCCCTGGCACAAAAAGAAATCAGATGGGAGTCTTTGGACAAAGAAATGCATATTAACGGGGTTGTCCTATATACTTGACATGAAAATGTTTGAGAACCACTGGTTTGAACAACATTAGGAAGCAAGCCCAAATAAGCAACTATAACCCCGAAAAAACACAACCCGCAACTACCAAAGCAACTTCACAGAAAAACACGCCCAAAGTTGCTTATAATAAGCAGACGTGGCAACACTGGCTGTGATCCCATAAAGTATACCTCCATCCATTCAATCATCAAACCTGGACCATAATGCCGCACAAATGCAGGTCTTTCTTAGAAGCTCTACAATATTGCGTGTAGCGTCATAGTGTGCTCTGGTTACCGGTGTTAAAGATGGGAAAGACTGGAGGATGAACTGAGGAAACATTAGAGGCTGGGGGGCACAATACGCTGTTGTTTAATTATGCTGTCCTATAGACCAGGCAGCTTTTTCGTCGGAGGCTTAAGTGTGCGGGCTAGGTTTACAAGGCTGGAAGAATTGTCCTATAGGTGTCCAAAGAAGGGGACTTTATTGGGTGCATTCTTTGGGGATTACTGCAAGAGGACCCCTCTCTCTGTTGCTTTACCAGCAATGACAGGGATAGGAGGAAATTAGGAATCACTTCTAAATGTCATGGGCGTCTTGAATGGGTCCGCTGTGCCATGGTGCCTGTTTATGAGCAATCAAGGGTTTCATTATGCAACATACAGGAGTTTTGGGGTTGGGAAGAAAGGAGGGGCTGAGTTGGTCATTTACGTCACTATTGGGAAGTGAAAGAGCATCTTCAGAGGTGAGCTTTTAAACCTGGCCCCTGGGAGAGAGCGTCAACATTGTGCCATACAAGCTAAAAAACGTGAGCCAAATTGAATTTGCCTTCAACTTTTAAATCTCACTGTTGGCAGAAGGCGAACCCAGACTCTGTGTCTCGAACGACAACACAGCTTCTCATTCTTTACAGTACATCGTCACTGTCAGGCAGAAACCTTGTATCCCCATTTCTCATTAACGAATGCCTTTTAATGTGCAAAAGAACAAAGAACAAAGCAAACATTTCCAGTCTACAAGCTCACAATGCATTGTGAGATCTGCTATTTATATATATACTGTATATATATATATATATATATATATATATACTTTTTGTACATTTAAATTTTATCCCAGCGGCTGCGGCCGCTCCACCCGCTGCACCCACTCCGCCCGTTTTATAGTAACATATTATTAAGATGTCACGTGAAACATGACCAATCATGGACATTGGTCCATTTATAGTCTGGTTGGCTGAAATGTCATGTGAAGCTCACCAATCCACCAATCCTCAAATTTATCGGACATATGCCCGTTCAGGCCCATCTGATTGGCTACGGCCATAATATGCCCGCTACGGGCATAATATGCCCGTATGTCATAATATCGAGGCATATATAGGCCTATTATATGCCTCGATATTATAACATCACCCTTTTTTTCCATTTCCTGCAAAGTAACCGTTTTGGACATATACAACATTTTCACCCAACAGCGATGATATGTTACATCAGTAATTTTACACAATATTCAAATAATTCCTCAGGAAGCATATGTTCTTTTATTTATTCTGACTCATGCAGCTTTGCCAGATCCCTGCCTATGTTCAGTGATGGCGAGAGAGAGAGAGAGAGAGTTATGTAAAACTAGATCTTGGAGTAAAGGAATGAGGTTAATCGTATATGAACAAGACTTCCTTTGCTGCATGACTGGCTCTTTCAAGCCCTGGGGATCCGCTGAGCAGTGGGACGCCTCTACTATGTTCAGTGACATCTCTGAAGATGATCATCCGCATCGGAGTAATGAGCTGTGCTGGGCCATGTGGGTCTCTGGGGAGAGAAAGGGGGTCAGGTCAGGTGTGGGAAGCCCCTTGCATTGGAAGGTTTGCCTGATGGCAGGCCTCCTCCATTCAAGAAGAGAACGTTTGTTTTCACCCCGGATCAATCTGGGATTTTAATTGACAGCGCGCCATAAGTGTGACACGTCACGGTCACACTAATGAGCCGTTAGTCTACGCGTGGCTTAAGCAGATCCAGGCAGATTATGTCACATGCAATTCAGACAGGCAGTCCTCACGGCTGGCCGTGGCGTTTTGGGAACAGGATGGTGAGATTAGCAATGGGAGCAGAGCCAAAACACCCGCCCCCCAGCGGTGCTGTCATTCAGTGTTGTAAAGTAACAAAGTACATTTACTTAAAGGGGCACTCCACCACCTTTCAACCTATGTTCATATAATTGGTCCTCACTCAAAAATAGCTTTTTTTTTTTTTTTTTTCTTTTTTCTCAGAGGAGGGCTGTGGGCTGGTCAGAAACAAATAGTCTTGTGACATCATCGATTACCAATCCAGCTTATAGAAACTGCAGGCTTTCTATTCCTGAAAAGTTGCAATTTTAAAGTGGAAGCCATTGTTCTCGCGATATTAAAAATCTAAATATTATTTTCAAAAATATTGATAAAATTTTTTTTTGGGAAAATGATGATGTCACAAGACGATGGATTCTAAACTTCCCACAGCTCTCCTAGGAGACTTGGACTGAGTAGAAAAAAATTGTGATATTTTATCATGAACATTAGTGAGGACCTATTATATGAAGACAGGTTGAAAAGTGGTGAACTACTCCTTTAAGTACTGGTCTTAAGTACAATTTTGAGGTATTTGTAATTCCAATTTCCAGTATTTTTACTTCTACTCCACTACATCTCGGATCCAAATATTGTACTTTTACTCCACTTCATGCTTTTGAAAACTTTAGTTACTAGTTACTTTGTAGATATAAATTACAATATTATAAAACATACATAAACCACTTTGGACTTATTTTATACTGTGGCTATTTTCAAACATTTTGTACTTTTACTTTTGGTACTTTAAGTACTTATTTATGCCAATACTTTTATACTTTTACTCGAGTAAATTATGAATTCCATACTTCTACTTGTATGTAACAGAGTATTTCTACATTGCAGACAGTATTAATACTTTTACTTAAGTAACACATTTGAGCACTTTTTCTACCACTGACTCCAGCCCAGTGTGGCTAACTATGTGTGTGTCAGTCCCACAACCGCCACACTTTGGGATGGATGATGTGTTCTAACATTATATTAGCGCTGTGTCATTATTATGAATAACACACTATAGTTCAAAACCTATTTTTATCAGTTTGCCAGTGTACCTAATCACTTAAACCCTAGCTTCCATATTCTGACTTGTAGATGGGCTATTGATGTAGACAGAAAAAAAGGTCCAAGTAGAGAAACAACTCAGGTCCAATTTAAGCTAGAGCACTGTTTCCCTAACAGTGGGTTGGACTTGGGAGTGGGACCCATTTGTGGGTCACGGGTCCATTTTCGTGGATCGCCTGTGAATATGCCTTTATTTATTGTCTCCACCAGCCGAAGCCTAGTGGCCGATGTTTGCAAAAGACATTTCTGTACACTTCTCTTACAGATTTTGTCCACAAATCCTACAAATCGGTAGACAGTATCTCTACAGTCATGTGATCAACGTGGATCTGTCCGATTTTCCATATTCCATCCTGATTGGCTACAATTGGCTTCCAAAAGTTTGCAGGATTGGTCCATTTTGAACAAAATGCCTCAAATCATGAACACAGCGTGCAATCTTGGTGAGATTGGGCGCGCACATTCCCACTAGGCCGAGGAAGAAATGCCACTTCAAATTTCTCAAATCAGCCTCATGGTGGTGCTATAACATGGCAATTTGTGTTTTTACCTTTAACTCCACCGATAAGTGGAAAACTTTGTATGCGCTTTATGCCTAGGGGCTAAGGATAAACACATTCTTTGCAATTACTCCATCAGATTTTCTCCAACAATCATGCTAATCAGTACACAGTAACTCTATAGTCATGTGATCAAGTCTGATCCATCTGATATTTCATATTCCATCCTAATTGCTAATATTGGCTTCCAAAGTTTGGAGGATTGCTCAGTTTTTGAACAAAATGCCTCAAATCATCAACGCAGCTTGCGAATACCGCGAAATTTGCCACACATATTCCTACTACATTAAGGAACAAATGCTACGCTTTTCACATTGGCCTGTTATAGCGCCACCAGCAGGTATACTTTAGCGAAACACATTTTTGGAACACAATGGCTCAAATCAGGCATGCTGCATCCGACTGCCATGAAAGGTCTAAGATTGGCGAAGAACAAATGCCACCCTTTTTACATTGGCCTATTATAGCACCACCAGGACGCCATGGCCTGGTGGAGACCTGTGCTCGGAAGAGCACTGCTTCTAGTTTTATTTTATAAACATTTAAAAAAAAAATGCACACATTTTCATGAGTAGGGTAAAAATCTAACATTTTCCAAAAAGAATGTTGGGAATAAAAACTAAATGATCAAAGATCCCTAAATTAGAAAATAAATGTTTAAGAAGTAGTGAAAATATCAAAGCCGCTAGCTCGCAACGAGGCATGAAGCGACGTGTTGTGAGCTTGTGGATGTGGCTATTTTCACTAGTTTAGGGGGTTGGCAACCCTAGTTCTAACATAGATAGCACTGTGCTGCTATGAATAACACACTAGTTCAAGACTCAAAACCCATATTATCAGATTGCCAGTGAACTTATATTAGCATTAAATGGCCAGATGTCAGGGTCCATGCATGATCCACTAAAACCAGCTTACCATCCCATGAAACATCTCGATCTTGTCCTGACATGATATAATTAATATTGTGACCCATTTGGCTTGGTCGGTGTATTTTCTATTTTTATCTTATCCTGTATTGTCTTTTTATTTAACCCTATGCTACAGAGTACAGTATGTTATATTTAATGCACTTTAATCACTTAAGCCATATATCGTCTCTGTCGGGTGGAAACCGCATTATGTCATAAACTGTTACTTTTTAGGATTTAGATTAAAAAATAGCAAACGTAGGAGATTTGCAAGCTCAAAACGCTTATGATGCTTGTGTGTGACGCTGTAGCATAATCAAGTATAGGGATCATACTACAGTACATAAAGATAGGAGGTTTCTGCCCAACAGCGAAGATATACTTCAACTTTTCAAATGGTGAAAATAGATGCTCTACAGGCTCTCAATCCGCTGACTCGTAATGTGTTGTGAGCTTGTGTAGATCTGCTATTTCTGCAATAAAATTATTTGATTGAAAGAAATGACAAATGTTTGACAATTTCACCCATGTATGATAATGCCAGGTTGAAAGTGGTTCAAATAAATGAATGTATATGAAATGTTCATGTTGATGTCTCCATTGTTCCAGGTGCCCATGTGAACCCGGCGGTCTCGCTGGCCATGGCCGTCTTGGGCAAGCTACCTCTGAAGAAGTTTCCTGTTTATGTGGCGGCACAGTTCCTGGGCGCCTTCGCTGGGGCTTGTGTTGTCTATGGACTGTATTACGGTGGGTACATAGCTGTACATCACTATGTGGGCAGAATCATGCTACATCAAAATTGGAAAATACCATAGCTTATTCTGTAAAGATATTCTAGAAACAGTCATGACAATGTTTTCTATCAGTTCTATAGAAAACGTTATTATGTAGACTCGTCATTATACATCATTATATTATTGTGACCGTAATCCCTCTTTAATTTGTTTGTCACTCAAAATCCTTAATGTGTTTTTTTCATTCAAAATCCCTCTTAATGTGTCACTGGTCCTCTGGCCACCCTCTAGTGCTTGGCTGTGTGCTTGTGACATCTCACTGATGTCACCATATGTCAGCTATGTAAAAGGGATTGTATGTATGATGTCAGATGTGATAGACGTCATAGGATTTTCATAGAATAACTGAGTGAGCATGTTTGGGGTCTCACAGCATATCTCCATATACAGTACATGGATCTCCTATATGGGTATCAGGAGTCTCCATATATGGGTAACTGGTCCGATATACATGGCCAGACGGCCAAGACATGGCGCGAGGTCGCTTGTCGCCCTGAGGCGTCTTACTAGAATATAGAGTTCTACATTAGACTGATTCTTCTAAATTCTAAATTTCAAATATACTTTGTTGATTTATTTGAATACTTGAGTATTTACTTTCTCCACCACTGAGCATATGCAGCTGGTAGGATTACACAAAGACTTACTGTGTGGTAAATCATTCTGTATGGATGTGCTGTAATGTGATGGTAAAGCTTTGTCTTTTCCACAGATGCTTTGATGGATTTCACTGGTGGACAGTTTTATGTTACTGGGGCAAATGGCACAGCCGGCATATTTGCCTCCTATCCTGCCAAACATCTGTCACTCATAAACGGATTTGTAGATCAGGTAAGGTAGACGTTGTAACATCTTTGGTGCTTTATATGGTGCTTGATATTGTCACTCTCAGGGGGGAAATCTTGAATGTCCATAAAAATATATATATATAAAAAATAAAATGAAATCTGTGTTCCAATGGATCCAATGTAGTTATTATTTAGTCACCATTCTTGTTAATAATTGGTTAAATATGTATAAAACCCACAGACAGACATAACCACTTTCAACCTGGTGTACAGTCAGACATTTAGGCTAACTAAGTAATAACACAAAAAGTCCTAGGGACTTGTTTCCATTGTGGTCCTAAGATGGGCACGTCATGTAAATGTTCCCACATTCTTTTATAATTTCATAAAACTAGAAACTAAACCGTTACTTTTCAGGATAAAAAAAAAAAGCAAAAGTAGCTGATTGACAAGCTTGAAAACATCACTTTGTGCAGCGTTTCAAGTTTGAAGATCTGCGACTTGTGATGCGTTTGTATGAAGCTGTAGTGTGATCAAGTTAGTAAGGAGTCAATTTACAAAGAAAAAACTACATAAAGTTGGAATATGAAGTTAAGAGGTTTCTGCCCAACAACGACAATATACACCAGGTGTATTCAACTAAATTGTTCAGGGGGCCACATTTTCCAAACCCAAGGGGCTGGGGGCCGGACTAACACCCTAACAATGTGTCCGCGGCCCATTGTTTGGGAACCAGTGGTTTGAAGACTATGGAGAGGTTTCTGGCAGACAGCGACCATATCAATTTGACATGAACATGTTTGAGAAGCACTGGTGTAGATGCATGATAGGGTGAGCATGCTGCTTAGAGCTGTCATGTGTGTGAATGTGAGCATAAATGGAGCAGAAAGTGCGCTACAGTAGGTTCTGAAGTACCAACGACAACAACAACCATCTGCCATGAATACCCATGAGCCACGCATGCACGTGTTATTGCGTGTGTGTGCGTGTGTGTGTGTGTGTGTGTGTGTGTGTGTGTGTGTGTGTATGTGTGTGTGTGTGTGTGTGTGTGTGTGTGTGTGTGTGTGTGTGTGTGTGTGTGTGTGTGTGTGTGTGTGTGTGTGTGTGTGTGTGTGTGGGAGGATGGGCACAAAGGGCCAATGTAGAGCTTACAATGTAATTATTAACCAAACCATACAACAATGTATTGTTTAATATAGATGTTATTTGTAATTTACTTATAAGAGGTGAATTCATAGAGTTATAATAAGAATAGAGAGGACACCGGATATCCCCGCCCGTCCACTTGCATTGAGTTGCTCACCCAGCGCATGAGGCGTTTTCACCCCTCCTTCCGCGTAGTAAAACCGTGACGTAGTGGGTCTACTGTGACGCGTTTTGCGTCATAATTTGTGTTCATGGATGCGCTTTCATGAACGAGCACTTCCGGTATGAACGCGCGTCAATACAAAGAAGCCTAGACGCGCGTTCATGTGAGTAGACCCAACTGCAGTACCTCAAAACGGCCAACATGTCCATTTGGTTTCAGGGCGCCCCCAGGGTTCTGGGGGCTTGGGTGAATTATGTGCTTCCATTTACTGTTTTAATGAGAAGCAGTGGTGGGAAAAGTATAGCCTACTCAGACTAAAGTAAAAGTAGCAGTTCCACAATAAAAACAGAGAAACTCAGTTACAAGTAAAAGTCCTGTATTCAAACTTTTACTTACAAAAGTAATGGCATCAAAATATACTTGAGTAAATGTACGTAGTTACTTCCCCACACTGATGAAAGGCCATAGGGCTTTCCATAACATGACCATATGGGAGGGGAGATATATCTTAAAGCTGTTATTGTAGCCATCAACCAGGGGAAAGGGGAAGCCCCCTTAATAAGCTTAAGCACAAGAGTAGAGGAGAGGTCACCACAACAAGACCATCCTCTCAAAACAACAACAACAATAACAGTGACCATGGAAAAGTATGTGGTAAATGTATTAATTGTGAACTCAGAAGAAAGGACTCCTGCATACTGGCTTCTTCACTTTAAAAAAACAAAACAAAACAAAACAAAAAAACGGAACCTGGTTATATAAGTATATGATTTTATATATATATTTCTTTTAAGCGCAAGAGATGATGTGAAGAGGCTTGAACCAAGATGCTGTTTTTTGTATAATTTTCTTTTTCTCACAAACATGCCATCAGTCCAGTGCAGGATTATGTACAGTGAAGCTAAGAAAAAAAAATATAAGGCTTGGAATAAAAAAGACCAACCAACTCAGGTGGCACTATAACAGGCTTTGTCAGCGCATTCCACATCCCTATAATACATTATCCAACGCACCTGTCACGTGTACAGAAGAACTGCTTCTTTCTGATGAACTCACTAATGTGTTTTCCCACACAGGTAATAGCAACCGCTGCCCTCGTCCTGTGCATCCTGGCCATCACTGACGGGAAGAACATAGGAGCTCCGAGGGGCATGGAGCCCCTGTGCATCGGTCTGATCATCATGGCCATCGGCGTGTCCATGGGCCATAACTGTGGCTACCCCATCAACCCTGCACGAGACCTGGGGCCCAGGCTCTTCACTGCTGTGGCTGGCTGGGGGATGGGAGTATTCAGGTGATATACCCATACAGTATCTTTAGCTTTTTAACCCATTTTTCTCCCAAATGTAGTCGTTTATGCCAATTGATTCCTCCCCACACACATTTGTGTGCTGTCACTGCTGTTGTATCCTACTGACTCACCTGCCAGTGAGGAGCCCCCACCGGGAGGATGTAGAGCCTTCGGCCTACTCCTCCGCCCAACACTCCCTGCTGACAGGTGCCACCGCACGGGGAAATCTCGCTCTTTCGACAAGTCATTCTTTCGACTATGAGCGTCGGCAGGTTAGCTATTCGCCCGCGTCACGGTTACTGAGGTTAGGGTTAGGGTTTGGGTTAGGTTTAGGCATAGAGGTTAACATTCACCAACGTCGGCAGGTTAGCTACTCACCTGCGTCGGCAGGTTAGCATTTCACCAGTTTAACATTCACCTGTGTGGAAAGAATGAACCGCAATATCGACATGCTCCCCCACCCCACCCCGTAAGAATATGTGGCGATGTGCAGTGACAATATATCAATCACCCTTTCTTTCTTTCTTTCTTTCTTTCTTTCTTTCATATATTTTCATAATCTTCAAAAATCTTATAGCTTATAGATCGACTATTTTCACTTTTCATTATTCGCCTGTTTCCGCCAGAATTCACTGTAGAATTATTTGTGGGCCACATCCGGTTAACAGCAGACATGACATACAAGCTCACGTCGCGTCGCAAATGCAACCGCTGTGAGCTTGTAGATCACACTCGGCTGCGACACCGGAAATGCCGCATGCCTTCTGCGCAGAAGAAGAATATAGGTCTCAAGTGATGAAAAGCACGGCATTGTACAACTTTAGAACTTATTTCTTTTAATTTGTACTTTATGACTGTTTGTTTTAAGGCCCCATAATCACTAACATCCTAAACTAAACTATAGTATTAATGTGTGAATTATTCATGCAATGGCCTGTAAGGCTCAATTCATACGCCATGGGCACGGCAGTGTTGTTTGCCAACAACGAATGATCTTCAAGCTATAATGAAGCGCTGCGTATAAATTAGACATGAGAGCTCGGGAGAAATGTGGAACAAGCATGCTATTCCAGAAGCGTGCCAAAGTGCCTGCCTGATAGGCACGTTGCGCTCCTGCTGCTCCCATTCCCAGCAGACGCCTAGTACTTACAGCTAGACGGGCAACGTGAGAACCCAGGGACTTGATCACAGTGGCTGTGTGGCCTCTTTCTGAAATGGGGGATTTATGCTTTAGTTACGGTACATGCCAGCGTAGTTCACCGCAAATCTACAAGCTCATAACACAGCATTATTTTGGATGCGTGACATGGCGGTGCAACTAGTTTAAATCAGCCACTATTCTGCATTTTGAGAAGAAATAGAAACAAGCTCAGGGATGCGTGAAGTGAATGAAGTGGGATTCTATGTACAGTACATAAATATTAAATATGCAATAGCTTCCGACTGAAATGGCACATGTGTGGATTCCCTCACTTGAGGCGGTGTATTTTTTTCCCTCTGTCTTCTTCCCTCCACCTTGGGCCCTAGTAACTCAGTACCACTTTCCCCTCCCCTTGTGACACCCCTGGTGAGACTGCACAACAATGGCAAATCACAGCACAATATTCTTAGTTCAAGTCAACCTTCTGAAATTTTGCAATTGGCTTTTTTCACAAACGAATATGAGAATTTGTGTAAGTGTCGTTCAGGGGACTTTCATTGCTACGTAATGAAGTACTGACTGAATTGACTCATGTACATGTCTAGGGGCAACCGGGGGAAATCTATTTTGAGTGGAGAGCCTTAATTATTTTATACTTTAACTATTGAAAAATAGCAGATATACAAGCTCACAGCGTGGCACTGAGTGCCGTGCTGCAAGTTTGTATATCTGCTATTTTTGAAAAGTCGTGAAAATGTGTGCAAATCTTTGAATATATGTATTTTTTAAGCGAAAATTTGCAACTCAAATTTTGCTTCTGGGGGGTCCCTGGAACTAAATATTTTGAGATGGGAGTCCGTGGCCAAATATATATCATTTTGGGGGTCCTTCACATGAAAAGGTTTGAGCACCACTGACATAGAAACATACGGTAGGTTTTTCAAAAAGCCATAGAAGGATTTGAAATATTCAAAGATTTTCAAGATTTTTCAAAAATAGCAGATCTACAAGCTTGCATTATAATGCGTTCCCAGTCTAAATGGGTGAACCTGGGTCTACCCGGGAATCAATGGGAGTAAATTTACTATAATAATCTTTTTGTCTCAGGAATGCGACAAGTACAAAAAAACTATTATTGAACTGAAGTCTCCATGGCTTGAGTAATCAATAGAAAACAAATATTTTTACGGGTGAACTACTCCTTTAGGTGTGCTGAAAGCAAACTAATTGTCTCATCCTGATGAAAACGCCTATGGTGCGCATACATGAGCATGTGCACGTTCATTTAAGAGTTAATTTGGGTGTTTGGATTATCGTCTGCCTAACTGTGCCGCTTGTTGCTCTTAAGGTACTGTACAGTAGCTCTCCACTGCAGCGACATAAGTGGCAGTAAGTATTGGAAAGTGTCTGTTACTGAACATCTGCTGTAGAAGGCTTTCGACTGTCGGATAGCAGTGGGCTTGTTGTAGAACAAACCATATGCTATTTTTAGCACCATAGTAGCCGTCTGTCGGTGTCAGCTCTAAGGTGCTTTCAGCAACTTTTTTCACACCTTCCAACCGACTGAACTCCCAACTTCATTTGGCTGCCAGTCTGTTAATCAGTAGTAGTCTGTTTTGGTGGAGATCTAACTCTGCACTATTCATCCCATCCTCTCCTTCAATTCTCGGCAACGGCCGGGAAGCCAACCCCAGATTTATTGTCATTTTGGAGCAGGAGCCGTGTCTTCTTGGCATTTCACATGGCTGTACTTTTGGTTTTATTGGCACCGTGTCCACCATTATCGTTCCTTCCTCTTGGCTGTCACCAAATGATCTGACACTCTAAAAGATGCCGTATCAAAGAATCACACCCTCACAAATTGCAAGCTATTGTTTGCAGGCTAGTAGGCTCACACCCAGAAACATCCTGAACATTCTCATATATAGAGGACAGTCAAAAGGCAGGGTATATCTGCACACACTGACTGACACTGACAGATTACCAATGGGCCTTAAGAAATGATTTTATTATTGATGGGGCTATTCTGCCTTTTTTGACCGTGATAGTTGAGAGAGACAGGAAATGGGGAAACAGAGTAGGGGAATGACATACAGAAAATGGCATCCACTTGGCTATCGAGTATCGATAATTAGGATTTCAGGAGAAGGAGGGAACTCTTGTTCAGTATCTTTAAACATGTTTTACTATTTATTAATACATTTTTTACATAATCTTGAATAATTGGCTTGACTTGAGGAGTATAAAATAAAATAATTATCAAGAAACATTAATAATAATATTAATGTTGACCACTCAAACTTCCATACCATCACCACAAACCTCACCAGATGTCAGCTCTAATGTACACATAAGCCTTATCTTCTCACAGGTTTACATCATACACTATTATGCCACACATCAGACATAATCTGAGCTTTCACATTCATGATTAACATGTCATGCCCATACAGTTTCATGAACATGACACTGGGAATGGTGCATGCAGTGATGCATGCCGTGATGCATGCCGTGATGCTGGAAGTGAAAAGGTTTGAGAACCACTTAAGAATAGGCATGCATAGGCAAAACAGAAGTAGGGGAGGCAGCTCAGCCACATTATTTATTACTCAATTTCAATGCTTCCAATGTACATACTGTTAGGTGCAGTGTTGCCATGTCTGCTTATTATAAGCAACTTTGGGCTTGTTTTTCTGTAAAGTTGCTTGGAAATTATTGCTGGTTGCAGGCTATTTTCAAATAGCATATACCGGTAGGTTTAAAGTGCTAAATTGTAGCCAATAGTCGATTATTTTGGGCTTGTTTTCATAGAACTGGCTGCTTATATCTCTCACAAAAACTGTCAACAGTGGATAGGTGGAAGCATTTGAGAGTCTCTAGGTGTGTCCCGATCCATCTCAGCCTGTGGCTGCAGATTAAAGTGTCTAATCCGGCCAGCCCTACTGTGGTCTACATCCACTTCCTGGATGCTTAAGAAGTGGATAAACATGACCTACTCAGAGTCACTCGCTTTACTTTCCCACGTGCATCAGCGTGCGTCAGCTCCTGTCCACTCAGAGGCCTTTCACCAGCGTTGAAAGATCACACTCGACCCGCCACAATGACCAGGAGGAGGCCTCTCTCTAATCCCTGCCTGCTGCGTGGCAAAGACTCCTTCCTAATGACAGGAATAACCCATCATAAATATAGATAGAACATGAACAATACTAAGCGACATATCACTCAACAAAATATATAAATATAAATCGTTGAAAAACCGTTCCATGTTATTATTGTCGATGCCATGACGACACATTGAGGTTACACACACTCCATATTTGGGTGTGGCTTCTTTGGGAACACCTTATATGGTTATTGCTGAGTCTTGGTGACATCAGCATGACGACGTGGATCGCCCACCCGCTCATCCACCATTAAGCCAATTCTTATATAGGATATTATTGCGACCGAAGGTTGCAGTTTACTATGAGAAACGTCACACAGCTTGTCCGTGTCCGTCCGTCTGTGTACACATTTTTACGGTCTATGGGTTTGCCGCTCTGACATCATGCTCTGATGTCACTGTGATGTCAGGGGAACAACTCTACCATAATGGGTTTGCCGCTCTGACATCACGCTCTGGCTTCACTGTGATATCACACCAACAGAATCCCTTTTATGCCCATGTAAGGAGTTCCCTGATGTCATCAATATTAATGATGCCCTGTTAGAGAGATCCCTCCCTGTGATGCCAGGGGGAACAAATCCCTTTTATGCCCATATATGGAGATATGGAGATCCCTGTGATGCCAGGGGAACAAATCCCTTTTATGCCATGGAGATCCCTGATGTCCACATCCCTGATGTCCACATCACATCACTGTGGCGTGTCGCTTGTCGCCCTGAGGCGTCTTACTAGCGTATACTGTATGTATGTATTGTTATCTTTCAGTGATGCAGTGTGTTCTCAGTAAGCAGGAAGTTCCAGAATGAATCACAGTATATCCATGTGTGTTCTTGTGTCTCCAGTGCTGGAGGGTGCTGGTGGTGGATCCCTGTAGCAGGTCCCATGGTGGGTGGAGTGGTGGGTGCCGCCATCTACTATCTCTTCATCGAGTTGCACCACGCAGAACCTGAGAAACAGGAGGAGAACAACGTCAAGGATAAATACGAAATGGTTACGATGAGTTAAAGAACAAATGGATGCAGCGCAATAACGCCTGATTTATTTTGAGCCTCGTTCATGCTCCGTCGCGAGATGGTGTCGCTCACCGAGAATGGCAGAGAACAGCAGACATAAGCGCTCAACCAAGGTAATTAAAAAGAAGGTACGGTCATCTACGTAATTTATCCAGCAATTCCAACCGCCAGATTCGTTGCACAGGTGGACCAGCCGAGAACAAACACTATTTCTGAACAACTGCGACATTTGTAGAATACTCGGACCAAAATCAGGACTGTATCATTTTATTGTCTAGGTATCTAAAGAGTACTTTTCTGAACGTGCCAAAGTACATTTCTGAACAACCAAATCCTGTGATACTGCCGAGGCAGAAATGATACATGGCGCTGTTTAGATACCTCAAAAAAATCATACAGTGTGTACACCATAAAACAAGTGATTATAAAACAACCTGTGATATACCTTCTTTTATAGCCTATTCCTGAACCGATTAACTGACCAATCGTTCAGAAAAAAGTGTTTGTTCACAAGCTGGTCCACTCATTGACTCTGTTGTATTTCACCAAACCTCCGGCTCCAGTTTTGCCTCCCATGCGCACCAATGGTGCCTGACTGGCCTGTGGACTGACCCTACCTTCTTCTCCTCACAACGCGGAAGTTGTACGTTTGTCTATTCTCGGCGTTAGAAACCGCCACGCGGCGCAGTATGAGTCAGGCATTGTACTTTGTTGTAAGGAGGTGTCACTAGTTGAATTGTGACAATGTCGTACAACAGAGTATAGATTACGCATAAGAGCATGGCAGCTTACTCTTATTTTTTTTGTACCTTCAACAGGCAAGAATTTCTGCTGTTTTACACATTCCACATAAAAGCTTTCGTAGTTTACATTTGATATTAGCTTTATTACAAGATATAGGTCTATCACTAAAGGTATTCTAATGGTAAAACGTGTTGACGTAATAGATGTACACTTACATTTTGTATCAATTTCTAATAGAAGCACAAAATGTTTTATTGAGTTTTTGTAACACAATGTCAAAGAATGACAGTGTGCGTTTTTTATTTTGACTTTCAAAATGTTCGTTTTTTGGACACCAGACTCCCTCAAGTATCACACTATTAAGCCTGTTTATAGACTATTTTCACTGTGCAGGAGAACTCAGGCACTTTCTATAATTCAATTAAATCAAAAACAGAGAGATGTATTTTTGCAGTATCCTATTTCCTAGTATTTTCTGTTGTTACAAACTGTATTTGCCAAGTTTAAATGCTTTATTTGTATTGTATTATTATTTTTTTCTTCTGTCTCTTCCTAACAGGGCTGATATAAAAACAGCTGCTGACAATCTTAGAATGTAGGAAATTAACTTATATATGAGCATTACACTTTCATTCACTATACTATCTGAAGTGTATTTCCTCTTCATTTTTTATTTTATTTGTTTGTTAAAACATTCACAAATGTGTGACGCGCTTCCCCTGCAGAGCAATTCATCAGCATACTGATGTTCTGAAATGCAAACATGCTTTCTTTTATATTTTAATAGAATCAGGCAAATGTTGGCCTTAAAGGAACATATACCGGTGCTTTCATATGCTTATTATTTTAGATCAATCTGCTGTTCAGTACACAAACATGGCTCTGTGACATGGAAAGTAACTTAGGGACTTTTACTGACAGCATTGGAAAAACAAATTGTGAAATAATGGCAAATTAATAGTTGCACATGTGTGTTTCAACAATGTGTGCTCAGCCAGCCAGCCAGCCAGCCAGCCAGCCAGCCAGCCAGCCAGTCAGTCAGTCAGTCAGTCAGTCAGTCAGTCAGTCAGCCAGCCAGCCATTCAGTCAGTCAGTCAGTCAGTCAGCCAGTCAGTCAGTCAGCCATTCAGTCAGTCAGTCAGTCAGTCAGTCAGTCAGTCTGAAACTGAATATACCCGGGCCGCGGGTTCAATAAAGGTCTACCTTTTTATTGTATTTGATTTGGCTTCGCTCCAGTTGGTATCGACTTCTGAAAACATCATCACTGAATGACCTAATAGCAACCTTACCACAGGCATATTTAGAGCTGTGATTAATGATGATATTTCCCTTTAATAACTGTGGTTTGAGTCTCATGCCATGTGTGTACTCTGATCATAGAACTATAAACAAATAGGCTACAGAGACGAAAGATCTTTTTTTTTCCCAAGCGTGTGTTTCTGTGCATCATTTTCACAATGGCATGAGTATGAAAGTCTGTAACTGTATAACATTACTCAGCATGGAATAATGCCTAAAGAGATGTATGCTGTATACCTCTGAGAAAGGCAGTATTTCATCCCATTGTTTACCGTGTTCAATTTGTTTACTGTTGTTGTAAATTTACATAAGAGACACTTATAAATGTATAAATTGTGAAATGACACTGTCCTACACTCAGTGTATGTTTACAACGCCAGGCCATGGGGCAGAAACGTCTTATATCCACATTTTACCTTTTTGTGTTTTTTCCCCGTAAATGAATGTCCTACTTCATCTTTCTTCAGTGACAATCAAAACACGGCGTGAAGCGACACATGTTGAGCTTGTCGAACTGCATTTTGAATAGTGAAAAGTAACAGTTTGTTTTGGACGTATGAGGTTCCCACCCGACAGAGATGTTATGCTCCATTGTACGCTTGGTGCCACGTTCCTAAAATAGCCGATCTACTACAAGCGCACTTCTCCGCTATTTCCGGAGTGTGCAACAACGTATAGATCAGATATTTTGACCTATAAACAGGAAAACAAAGTGCCATTTTCAGGCATAAAGACAGTGATATCATGTGCTGTGCACTAAAGCCTCATTTACAGGGTACGGTGACTGCTCTCCATTCCGACATGTCGCCACTCCGACATTGACTTCTTATTGTCGGAGTGGCGACACTTCCATAGAGGTTAAGTTTAGGATTAGGGTTAGAGATAGGGTTAGTATCGGAATGGAACATGGTACTTGTACTTGTATTTGGAAATGAATTAAAGTGTAAATGAAGCTTAAGTGGTCAGTGAGCTAAACAGCACTAAACGGCATCTTAGGAAATAAATTATGAGAATATCCTGTTGCCAACAGCTTCTACTATAGAACCATGTTAACACATAGTAATCTAGTGCATTCTAAACCCTGTATGTGGCTTATACTGTAGTCTGAACCCGCATAAGCATGTATTATTTTATACATTGTTTTGCTAAACTTATCCAGTGTTTTTCTCCTTCTATTTCGGTCCTCATTACTATCCTGAGTTTCAACTTGTTATATAGGGTAAATTAAAAACTAAAAACTAAAAAAACAAAACCTAAAATAAATAAATACTTGTGGTGTTGATTTTTGCTTGTTTTATGTTGCTTTTTATTAAAATATTAAAAATAAATTCAGTAAATATTATTTTTTCCAGTGCTCTTTTTTATTTCATTGTATCTTCTTGTGAAGTCCATACAATTATTTTTATGTTCACAGCTGTTATGTAACTTTTTGCTAAATAAATGTGATGTTCATTCACTTGGTGTCTGTTCTTATATATAAGTTTACACAAATTGTGTAATCTAAAGTGATTTGTATTAAACGTTTATAAATTGAGAATCTATGTCAGTATGTGTATTATACACACGTAACACTCTCTCTCTCTCTCTCTCTCTCTCTCTCTCTCCCTCTCTCTCTCACACACACACACACAGACACACACACACACACACACACACACACACACACACACACACACACACACACACACACACACACACACACACACACACACACACACACACACACACACGCTTAATTATCACTATATAGGTCAAGGCCATAGCATTTACTAACAAGGATTTTCTAATGAACGCTTGGACAGTCATATCATTGCCAAGAGGAGCGTTGCCAGTCTGTGGATGGAATAGAACATTTTAAAGGTAGCCAATTGGAAAAGCTTACGTAAGATCATAGAGAATAGATGAGGCATGATTGTTCAGGCACAGTGGTTTCAACTGGAGCGCCCCCCGAGTGCATCTGCCTCTCCTTTCACGTGAATAACTCCACTGTGCTCATGTTATAGTAACTGGACCACAGCTGATGAAAACACATCTTTGCTCAAAATACAACATAGCACTGCTTGTTATCTCTCATAACAACAGAGGGGAGGAAAAGATTGATTCCTTTTTTCTTTGTTCAGAATTCACAGCCAATTAAAAAAATAGTGAAAATAGCCAATCTGCAAGCTCACAACGATTTGTGAACTTGTAGACTGTATGTCTTTTTTTCCTTTCTTTTTTTGCTAATTGTTATACAACAAATGATATAGGGCTTAAGTGGTTTTAATGAGCGCTAAATACATGATTAATTGTGGTTTAAATCATATTGTTTTACAGTTAACTTAAGGGACATGGGGACTGTGTGTGCTTGCATGTATTACTGTAGCTGTTTTCTTTTTTTGTATTTGTTATGTCTGTATTTTATTGTTTTTATATATGAGGACTGTGGATGGAAATTAGCTCCAAGCTACATCCGGCATGATTACATGAGATCATGTTCATAGGTTCATAGGTTGGGTATCTGTTGTGTGCCCCCCCATCCAGTTATCACACTGGCCCGGGGCGCAGTCTGAAGAAAATGGAAAAGAAAGAGGAAAAGAGGACAAGACAAATAAGTCTATAGGATAACAAGAACAACGGAGTCACACTGTCAGTCAGTTCAGGGGTCACCAACATGTCCGTACATGGACAAATGCATGTGTCCGTGGGCCGTGGCAAGACATGGTCTTGTCCTTGGAAAGTTTTAGATAATTTTCTTTTTTAAACACCATTACAATTTTGATCATAAGACACAATTTCTGAAAATCTCCAGGTTTTCTTCAGAATATGTACCGGTATGACACTAATTTCCCACGACACTATGGCACATTATAGTAGTACTAGTGGTTGCTTAACTCTTACTCTTACTTACGGGTCCATTTGGTTCAGTTTGTTCACACTCAGAGTTACAGACCTGTAATGGTCATTCAGGCTATCTCTTTATTGGTTTCTGGGCCATGGCAAAAATAGAAAAAATTTCCACCACAAGCCAGCTTGGCGATGATCCCTGAGTTAGTCACAACAAGCTCATGTAGATTAGAATGTTCCTTAAGGGTGCATTGAACTCACTTTATAAAAATCACACCCGTGTGAAGTGGAGCTGTGTGTGTGTGTGTGTGTGTGTGTGTGTGTGTGTGTGTGTGTGTGTGTGTGTGTGTGTGTGTGTGTGTGTGTGTGTGTGTGTGTGTGTGTGTGTGTGGATCATGTGTACCGATTTTTGTGACATTTGAAGAAAATATGTAGGAAAAGGAGCAAAAAGTGTGTTTTGGAGAAAATTCAAGATGGCGGAAAATCTATCATGGCGCAAATGGGCGTGGCCTATATGGGGAGATGCGTCATGACCCAAGGAATCCAGGGAAAAAATATTTTTAATTTTCCGACCTACGGTTCAAGAGTTACAGGCCAAAACGTAAAGTGGGGTGTTATGGCGCCACCATGCGGCCAAATGACACAATTATATTTTATTTAATCCTTGAAATCATTATGAACCTCCTCTCCAAGTCTTGAAACTCTAGCCCCTATGGTTTGCGAGAGACAAATAATTGAATGTGAGTTTTTGCAATTCCCATTATAAGTGAATGGGGAAAATTAATTCACTAATAAATTAATATCAATTAAACTATAGAACCTTTCTCTTAGAAAAGTAATAGCCCACGATTCCCGAGTAAGCCGGTCGATTTGACATAGGGCGCGAGTGTGTGGTGGCAAAACTGTGGGACTAGTGGCGTGCCGAAGTTTAGGAAGTTCAGGCTACATACACACAGACAGACACACACACACACACACACACACAGACCCACACGGCCACGTATAGGGAGCCTGTGTTTCACACAGCTCCAAAAACTCACTTTAGTATACAAATGTACATTGCCCTCTAAAACATTGCTAATTTCCCTGTGCAATATTACATGAGCCAAGTGGAACTAATTTAGTCTTAGCCTTAACTAGACATAGGGGGTGGACTCAGGTAATGTGGGCCGCTTTTTGGTAAATCGCCTGGGAAACTAAGAAAAAGCAGTGCAGAACGCTGAATGTATTTTTTATAGTTAATATAGACTGTCCTTAATATATTTGTGTTAAATGTATGTAGGAAAATTAGATGGTTATTTTTTTTTAAATGTTTAAGCTTAAAATGTCACACATTTTCAAGATTAACACTTTTCAGGTTTTTTGAGCCACCTGATCAGCTAAAATGGGCCACTTTAGGGTTGACCCCCATTAATTCCTAGCTCTTTAAAATTTAACAGCCAATGACTGCACATGTTTCTTGCCACAACTGTACTTGACACAAAACAATCAAAATTTGAGTGGTCTTTGGTTGTTTTGGTGGGAAGAGCAATGTCTCAAAACTAGCCTGCAGAGGAGAATTGCATTGTCCAAACATATCTAATTTGTCAGTTATAAGTTTGACAAGTGAATAAAAAACAAATGCACATCGATAAAAAAATATATATAATATATATGTAGACAGCCTTAACCAGAAACAATGCTTATATTTTGCATATCTAGTGTATTTTTATATTAAATCATATTTTTGTCAGTGGCCCATCTTACCCTAACCCTAATAAGGTAATGTGAGCCACTCATCTGCTATAATGAGCCAAAGCAAATCAAAGCAAAACAGTCAAACAAGATTTGGAGGTCAATTTAATTTCATTCATTGAATTTAATTTCAATAATGGTACCGTTGGAACCGACTCGCCGCCCCGCACACGATGGTGCCATCGCGGACCCCCGCGGACCCCCAGGGCCGGCGCCAGGCCCCCAAAAGCGGGCCTTTGCACCACTCTGGCCGGCCAGGGACCACCAGGGACCACCAGCGGGGGTCCCCGGAGGTCCCTGCCCGGCCTCCGAGCACTGCCGCCCGGGGACCACCTCCGGGGACCCCCAGGGACCCCCAGGGCCGGCTCCAGGCCCCCAAAACAGGGCCTGGGGACGGCCAGGGACCACCAGGCACCACCAGGCACCACCAGGGACCACCACCGGAGGTCCCTGGCGGGCCTCCGAGCACTGCCGCCCGGGGACCACCTCCAGGGACCCCCAGGGACCCCCAGGGCCGGCTCCAGGCCCCCAAAACAGGGCCTGGGGACGGCCAGGGACCACCAGGCACCACCAGGGACCACCACCGGAGGTCCCTGGCGGGCCTCCGAGCACTGCCGCCCGGGGACCACCTCCAGGGACCCCCAGGGACCCCCAGGGCCGGCTCCAGGCCCCCAAAACAGGGCCTGGGGACGGCCAGGGACCACCAGGCACCACCAGGGACCACCACCGGAGGTCCCTGGCGGGCCTCCGAGCACTGCCGCCCGAGGACCACCTCCAGGGACCCCCAGGGACCCCCAGGGCCGGCTCCAGGCCCCCAAAACAGGGCCTGGGGACGGCCAGGGACCACCAGGGACCACCAGGGACCACCACCGGAGGTCCCTGGCGGGCCTCCGAGCACTGCCGCCCGGGGACCACCTCCAGGGACCCCCAGGGACCCCCAGGGCCGGCTCCAGGCCCCCAAAACAGGGCCTGGGGACGGCCAGGGACCACCAGGCACCACCAGGGACCACCACCGGAGGTCCCTGGCGGGCCTCCGAGCACTGCCGCCCGGGGACCACCTCCAGGGACCCCCAGGGACCCCCAGGGCCGGCTCCAGGCCCCCAAAACAGGGCCTGGGGACGGCCAGGGACCACCAGGCACCACCAGGGACCACCACCGGAGGTCCCTGGCGGGCCTCCGAGCACTGCCGCCCGGGGACCACCTCCAGGGACCCCCAGGGCCGGCTCCAGGCCCCCAAAACAGGGCCTGGGGACGGCCAGGGACCACCAGGGACCACCAGGGACCACCAGGGACCACCACCAGAGGTCCCTGGCGGGCCTCCGAGCACTGCCGCCCGGGGACCACCTCCAGGGACCCCCAGGGACCCCCAGGGCCGGCTCCAGGCCCCCAAAACAGGGCCTGGGGACGGCCAGGGACCACCAGGCACCACCAGGGACCACCATCGGAGGTCCCTGGCGGGCCTCCGAGCACTGCCGCCCGGGGACCACCTCCAGGGACCCCCAGGGACCCCCAGGGCCGGCTCCAGGCCCCCAAAACAGGGCCTGGGGACGGCCAGGGACCACCAGGCACCACCAGGGACCACCACCGGAGGTCCCTGGCGGGCCTCCGAGCACTGCCGCCCGGGGACCACCTCCAGGGACCCCCAGGGCCGGCTCCAGGCCCCCAAAACAGGGCCTGGGGACGGCCAGGGACCACCAGGGACCACCAGGGACCACCACCGGAGGTCCCTGGTGGGCCTCCGAGCACTGCCGCCCGGGGACCCCCTCCAGGGACCCCCAGGGACCCCCAGGGCTCATTTCTGAAGGTGGCCCACCTAAGCTAACACAAAACATAATGCTAATGAAGGTGGCCCACCTAAGCTGGCCCAGCTAAGCTTTCACCACAATTGACTATGGTAATGTGAGCCACTTACAAAAACGTCATTATTTATGAAAAATGATTTCATTAAGCAAAATATCAACATCATGCCTGGTAAAGGACATCTTAACACACATTTTGCACCAGTTTTTATAAATGTGCATTTGTTTTCATTGATGTAGTATCCTTAGCAATCTCAAGTTAAAACTTTGTGTCTCTGCACCCACCTTGCAAATTCTTCCAGCAGGTCTTGTTGTGTGGCTTAGCTCCTCCCATCAAAACGACTATGGACCAATCAAATCACTTGTTGGTGTCAAGCACAGCTGTGGCAAGAACATGTGCAGCCATTGGCTGCAAAGATTTAAAGGCACAGTTGCTAGGAGCCTGAAACTATGGCTGGCTCACATTACCTGATGGCCCACATTACCTGAGTCCACCCTACTTTGCACAGGTTGTGTACCTTTGTTCTTGTATTGACGTTTTATGCTCTGTTCATGTATCTACATGTACAATTATGTAATAGGCTACTCCACTGTCTGCCTGTTTTAGTTTTTATGTTTTTCTGTGGGAACTGCGGATGTAAACGAGCTAGGCTACTGCTAAATCCACAAGTATTTATGTTTGCATTATTATGTAGCCTATTGTGCACTAATATGTGATGTCTCATCTAAATAAACAGATAAAGTCAGTAAAGTAAAGTTGTCCCATCCAAATAAAACAAATAAAGTTAAGGGTTGGGGCTGTGGTTTGTTGCTGGGATTGGTGTTATGGGGGTTGGAGGAACATAGACACGATTCCTGTACGCATGATGAGCGTGTGTGCGTAAGTGCGTGCCCTATGCGTGCGTGCCCTATGTATCTGTCTGGATACCTAAGGCAGGCCGGAACAAACATCCACACACACACTGTTTGGAAAAGCAAAGGTTCAATCGTGTTTACTCCACAAAAATGTTCACCGGCACATTTGACATCACACATTAAACAAACTATGGACATTAACTCTTACTGAACTGAACTGGCAGCTATTGAAATAAACGAGTAATTCACAATATGTTCTACTAAATCATTTATGTTAACGGGAGGAACAACTTCATGGACACACTACCACCTCTTCATACATGCATGCATGCATGCGCGCGCGCGCGTGCGTGCGTGCGTGCGTGCGTGTGTGTGTGTGTGTGTGTGTGTGTGTGTGTGTGTGTGATAGTATGGGTGTGTGTGTGTGTGTGTGTGTGTGTGTGTGTGTGTGCGTGCGCGTGTGCGCGTGCGTGCGTATGGCCAGTGTGGGGAAAGAAGGGTGGGAGGGAGCCTATGATAATAAGGGAATCATAATCATGTTATAAATAGTACAGCCCCTACTCTTCAACTGGCAATGCAATAGTAATTGAATTAATAATTGACTCAAATGTTTCATGACTACTATTCACTCACCAAAGGTTATTCTAAATATAAGTGATCCTTACTCATACCTAATGAAATATAAAACAGCATGTCATTTTAAATATAGCCCACACCTCACTTTAAACCAACACATTGTTTTATAATTATTGCATTAAAAATAGTCATGTACGTTAGTCCAGTCTGAGCTAGCCATGGAAGTGCCTGAGTCTATGCAAGTTACACTAATGTCAATACAGTGTGTCCTCGTATATTGTGGATGGATTTACTTGTACTTTAATGTAATGCCATTATGTCAAGAATCAAAAGGATTTATTTGTCACTATACAGGTAGCAAAATGCTACAGTGGCAATCCTATTTACATGTACTGTACAATGTAAATCACAAGCTTTACATTATATAGCCTACAAGGCACAATGCAGGGAGTTCTGTCGACGACATCTGTGAAATCAGAAGGTCCGCCGGTTCGCCCTCCTGAGTATAGCCATCAGCTGAGTGAAGTTGAAACTGAAGTTCTCCCACAGGATCAATACAGGTCTATATACCAGGGGTCTTCAACATTATTCCTTTTTAGGCCAATTAAGGACCCCTTAGCTGAGAGAGAGATGAAGCAGGGACCCCCCCCCACTACATATTGGATTCATGTTAAAGGAGCTATAGTCAGCTTTTTTGTCAGGCTGACACTTTGTTTACATTCTAGTCTATTGTTTGATAGTGTTAGACTAGGATGTAAACAAAGTGTCAGCCCGACAATGGCCAAAATGATTATTTTATCATTATTTTACACTTTTTGTGGTCATCTTTGAATAGAAACACATGTATGAAGCTTATTTTTTTATAAAATATTTTCGAAACATTATTTTTATTTTAGCATCCGTTTTTCTAGAAAAAGTTGACTATAGCTCCTTTAAATGTGCGTTTTTAAACATTTAACCCCTTAGTCCCTATCACAGTCACAAAGATTTGGAGGCCCCCCTGTAGTAACTCTGAGGACCCCCTATGGGTTCCGGACCCCCTGTTGAAGACCCCTGATCTCATGATCTCATGTGTTCACGTGTGCTCACTGTGCTGGCACGGGACCAAGCCAAACAGAGGGAACACTGGGTACCTTAGAGGATAGGTCAACAAACGCATGTTCTCTACATGTGTACTTCAATGTCCTCTATTCTGACCAGTTCTTTCTTTTCTTTCTTTGACAATATGGCCTGTTAAAAGCCATAAGGGATAGCACCTGTAGCCTATACGTTTAGAATAGAGATACCTAAAACCTTTGACCAAATGAGAGTCTGTGGCCTAATGCATATCAAACTGCCAGTCATTGGAATTAAAAAAGGTTGAGGATGACTGGAAGGATAGATCACAGTTGTTCACTGAATCCATGCAACAACCAGAGAAGGGCGAAAATACATTGAAAAGTATTTTGATACAAAATACAAATACTGTGTCAAAAAATGTATCAAAATACAAAATATAAATACAGGCCAGATAAATGTATTTGAGATTCAAATACGTATTTTATATTTTGAAAATACATTTTATGAAAAATGATGCAATGATTAGTAATTTCATAGATTGATTGCCAAGTATTAAATTAATTGCCTGCCTTCTTGTGGCCCCTGGAACACATTCCATATTCCAAAGTAAAAATAAATATACTAGTAAAAGTACAAGTATCAAAGGTATTAAAGATATTTGCATGGGGCCCCCACTGGCCTACTGGTCCAGGCGCATACCACTTAGGCATTGCCACATACAGTATAGGCATGGATGCCTGGCGGCGTCGCCGGTTCGATTTCCGATCCGGACAACCTTTGCCGCGTGTTGTTCCCCATCTCTCCCCCCATTTCCTGTCAATCTACTGTCCTATCCAATAAAGGCATAAAAGCTCCAAAACAAATCTTAAAAAATATATATATATTTGCATGGTACAAAGAAACAGAAGAGGAAGTAGTTCAGCTGTGTCCTTCTCCATCCTTTAGTTTTGAGTGGATTTTGCCCATTTTCCATCTTCTCCAGCCACTTGTAGGTTTTACACAGTACGATTAACCTCGTCCTCGATAGTGCCCTGGGCTGAATGAAGGTCTGTCTAGAATAATGCTCTTATCAGCCGGATGCTCAAAAAAGAAAAAGAAAAAAATAATTATCATACGAACAAACACTTCACCTTGCCAGCCTGCCTCCTATATTCTTCTTCTCCCAAAGAACTTCCAAATCAATTAATTATCCATCCATTATAAAGGACTGGCACAGAAATTATCCTATCAAACATTAAAAGCCATGAATTGCATGTATGAAGCAGGTCATAACAATTTAAATAGTTTAAAATGTGTGCATTTGAGAATACAATTAAATTAAAAAAGCATTTTGTATTTCAAATACAGGACATACTAGACCTGAAAGAATTTTGATAAAAATTACATCCATTCTTTTCCATCCCAGCCAAATACAAATGACAAAATACAAAAAAGTATTTCAAATACATGTATTTCAAATACTGCCCATCTCTGGCAACAACCTACCAGATCCCTCATGCCCTTTCACAATCTGTTCACAAACTATACAGCGAGGAGCACAGCCAATCAGGAAGGGACCAAGTACCCCTTATTAATGTGAAGTGCTGTGCTGGTCCTCCCCCTGTTGCTCTGTAAAGTACATTGGCATAGAGCTCCATTCCCCTTTCTGAAAGGACCAGGATCATCAGCCATAATTGATCATCAGAAGACATCTAACCATTTCTAAATACGTCCTACATCTGGCAGACAAAGGGCCTCAGCCTAGCCTGTGGTAGACCTGCCTCTTCTAGCAGCACTCAGAGAGGTGTTGCTTCTAAAGGGATTAGTACTGAGAGGAGAGCCTCACACCATGGCTCTGCTCCAAGTGCTGCTGTGTTGCCTGCTGTTCACCTCTCACCTGGGTGAGGGCAGGAAAATCAAGGAGAATGCAACAGGTGAGTTATTTGTCACATTTAAAAGAGCACAAAGACAAGGGGGTTTGATTTAAACGTGTAGACACTTAAGGCTAACAGATATACGTGTATAAACAAAGTGTAGGCCTAATCATAACCTGCATTGTATTGCAGTGGAACATTAAACTTTGTGTGGTTTAATCCATAATAGCTAACTTCAGCTATGGTACATTCTAACATGTTAGCAAAGTTAGCAAGCATTGATTTAGCTTGAATAAAACTGATTTATGCATATAGTAATTGGTTTTCCTTAACTCATCAAAAACATTTTGAGTTTTTTAGGTTTTTTGAATGACTAGATGTGCTTATTGTATTAACATACCATACAGATTGGTTAAAATAAGGTATGTTCCCGGATTGCACCTTTAAAGCTGTTGTTGTGACAATCCACGTGCATGTGATGTTATGTAACAAGTTAGAGTTGGAAGAGAATGGCAGGGAGTTCAAATCAATTTCATTTTATTTAGTTTGTGCAAAGACTGTGACAAAGTGGTTTACTTGAGAAATCCTGTTTTTGCCAAAACAACGGAGCATGCTCTGCAATAAAAACTAAGACTTATGAAAGGCAGTTTTAGCCAATTGGAATGGGATTTGAAAAACTCTGACTCACACATCTTGATCAGATGACCCCAGAGATAAAGTGTACCGATTTGTGAGGTGTGTACAAAATCTGTAGGAGTAGTAGCAAAAAGTGGCGGAAAATGAACAGTTATCTGGCTTTAACATGTTGCTCTAAGTTCCAAGGAATCTAGGGGCTGGGGCTGGAGATTAGCTGCTGACCTCACACAGGCCTGGCGGAGACAATAAATATAAATGGACACTATAAACGAAACTGAAATTAACAAATGGATCAGAAATTTGGAGCTTGTCCATTTCGTGTTGGGTTTGTGAATTAAATTCCTTTACAAGCCTGCGGTGAAGGACAGCTTTGTAATTATTCACCAGGCTCAAAGTAAACATACCCTTTCCCCTGAATAACGGCTGAGCAGAGGTACTCACTGTGACCGGACTGATATCTCCTCTGTTTGTACACCAACGTACAGCGGACACAGAGCTCAGGGAGGATTATGTGCCCAACTCCATCTTCAGACTGCATTCAGGAGGAGAGTTATTGGAGGACACCTGCATGCTGGAGGCCTTAACACCCACAACTCTATCCTCCTGTGGCTTCAACAGCAGCAACCCTCTCGTCATCATCACCCATGGGTGGTCGGTAAGAAGCACTCCAACCTATACTTGTCTTCAATGATTGTCACATAGCAAAGTGGTTCTCAACCTGTGGGTCGGGGTGGGGGGCAGGTGTAAGACTTTTTAAGACCTTTTTTTAATAAAAAAACAAAACAAAAACACTACAGCGTCAGAAGAGGGGGTTACGGCCTGAAAAGGTTGAGAACCACTGACATAGCACACGAAGACAACGTTAAGCAAATATCACTGGGATTGGTATTTAATCAAATCAAAAATGTATTATTTATAAAGCACATTTACAACAATCGAGATTGACCAAAGTGCTGTACAACAAAACACAAACATCAACAACAATAATGTATGTGAGTGGAGTGCTACAAGACAAAGTTACACATCACATACAACAAACAGATCCAGACTAAAAGCCAAAGGATAAGAGTGTGTTTTAAGAAGGGATTTAAAAGTCTCAATAGAGTTTGCACTTCAAATAAAAAAGGGGAAGCTGTTCCAGAGCCTAGGGGTGGCTGAGGCAAAGGCGCGGTCGCCCCTACTTCTCAGCCCATTGGGCCTTTTGGGAACTAAGAGCAGCTGGTTGGCTGACCTCAGTGCTCTGTGTGGGATATAGGGTTCATGGCCGTAGCTACCATTGAGGACACAGAGGTCATGACCTCGGTATTTTCTCAGACCAATGAGGTGACTCATCTTCTTAATAGACGATCTTTAGTCAGCGCGCAGTGCTTTGTGGGTCTGTCAACAGCACCAGACTCCAGGCACTGGCAGGCAGTAACACAAGACACACAGAGTAACAAGACGAGAGCAAAGTAGCAGCACTGGACTAGAGCAGTACTGTACAGTACTTTTCTTGAATACAAAAGTACAAAACTATTGGCATCAAAATGTACTTAAAGTACCAAAAGTAAAAGTATTCATTATGCAGATTTTCAAATGACCGAAATGTATACCGAGCTGAAGTGGTTAAAGGAGTAGTTCACCCCCAAAATGACTTTTTTTCTATTGATTAGTCACACCATGGAGACAAGAGTTCAATAATATTTTTAGTTTTTTGTCGCATTCCTAAGACAAAAATGTGATAACAATGAATTTACCCCCATTCGTTCCGGATGGGGACCCGTTTCAAAACGGGTCCCCATCCTGAATCAATGGGGGTAAATTTACTCGAATCAAATTTTTGTCTTAGGAATGTGACAAAAACCAAAAAATATTATTGAACTCTACTCTCCATGGCTTGACTAATCAATAGAAAAAAAGGCATTTTGGGGGTGAACTACTCCTTTAATGTATGTTTTGTAATAATAATCAAAATCTACTGTACAAACTAACTAGTAACTTAAGTTGTCAAATAATTGGAGTGGAATAAAAGTACAATATTTGCCTCACAGAAGTACAATTGGAAATACTCTGCCATACCACTGGCTGTAATTGATGTTGGCAATAGCACAGTAATGATGTGTGTAGTTCTTTATATCTAGCCTCTTAATTTTGAGTGCACCAGATTGCACTCTTTACTCTTTTGTACATAATAGTGCTTGTATGCCATGTTGATGAATTGAATACATAGGACCACAATGGAAACACGTCCCCAGGACCTTTTTTGTTATCCTTTTAACTTACCTTAAAGGAAAAATAGGTAACTTTAAGACTGTAAAAAATATATATGTATATACATTTTTAGCAGTCATTTCCCTTCATCAGTAACTATATTATTGTGCTGGGGTGTTTCCTTGCAGAAAGACACATCCCCTGGCTGTATTTCTGTTCTGTTCCACTCTTTATGTTGACATTAAACGTCAACAGAAACAGTGGAGGGACGTTTTTGTCAGGGGGAGCTCAGCCAGAGCTCTTAATTGCTCCCTTTGAACTTCAAAGGGGTTGTGCACTAAGTTAATTGATTGGGCCCTAAAAGTGTCAAGTCCTCGTTAGTGATCTCTCTAATCAATAAAAGCATCAAAGACAACTACCTGTTTTATGCCTCTCATAGAGGGGAGGGAGAGGGGGGAATGTTTTTGTGTACACAAAAGCTTGCCAATTTTTCCTTTAACTTTCGTATATAAACTACTTGACCATACTACAGTGTTATACAAAAGCCCCAAAAGTCGCTTCGCTTCTCGTTTCAAGCTTGCAGATCTGCTATTTTCGCTTTTTCTGAAAATGTAACAGTGTTACATTTTTCCACCCGACACCAATACGTTATAGTGCTTGATGTGGATGGGGCCTTCAACTTGAACAGATATTATAGAATTATATAGAGAAAGAGAATAATCAATCTTCTTTATTTCTTCTCTATCTAAGCTGGATGGTATGATGGAACACTGGGTCATGCGTCTGGCCAATGCTCTGAAGACATCTCTGGTGGACGTAAACGTGGTGATAACAGACTGGCTCACGCTGGCCCACCATCACTACCCCATCGCCGCCAAGAACACCCGCGCCGTCGGACTGGACATCGCCCACTTCCTGCGCAGCATAGAGGTACTATACTATTCTGTTGAATGACACATCATGTCACTATTGACCTACACAGTAGAATCCTCAGTGTTAAATTAACACTGCAGATTGTACAAATGCAGTGATGTTACTAGGTTTTCATGACCATTTGAATGACCACCCACAGGTGGTCATTCAAATGGGTCCCAGAAAAGTTTTGAGTCCTCAATATAAAGTTTATGCGCGCAAAATGGCGTCGGACGTCGGTGGAATCAAAACATTGACGTTTCTATCGCCTGTTTAAGACTTTCTACGTGGATTTTATTTGTGTTAACGTAGGGTAAAGTAGGACGCTTTCACCCATGAACAATGGTGGTGTTTTTTTTTTCTTTTACCGCGACGCAGTAAATTATTTTAACATGGACTCCAATGGAGGCGCATCCCCGGGACCCCAGGACCATGACATGAATGAGTCCCTGGGTGACTTGAATGAGTTTTTGATGCGGGATGCACGTAATGACATCACTGCAAATGTAGGGACAAATTAGACCACCACAGTCTAGTTAATTAATGGGAAACACTCTATATACTGTATACATAAAGTGATAACATGTCTGTGTGACTGTGACAGCCCATGTCACCAAGACTGTATGTTCAACACTAACAGCCTGATGATTGACTGGTAATTGTTCCATAGTCTGATGGAATACATTCACCCTCAGTTAAATTAACTTTGAGGATTTTACTGTGTTAATTCCACTCCATTCATTTCAGTTAATTCCTCTCCATTTACATTTTTTATAGAAAAAGTACTGTATAAAACATTGTTTGTATGGATGTCAATCACCCCACAGGAGTTCTTCCAGTTCCCAGCCAAAAAGGTTCATTTAATCGGCTACAGCCTCGGCGCTCACATATCTGGATTTGCTGGAAGTCGCCTGGGAGGCTCACGGAAGATCGGACGCATTACTGGTGAGGAATGAATCTCTCAATAATTATAGTTATTTTACCATACTTGGTCAGCTTGAAAATTCTATTCCATTACTAGGCCTATATTTCAAATTATTAATCACAACCGGAAGTCTTTTATTTGGCAATATGTTTGTGCAAGGAATGTTATACTTGTTTGGATCATGTACATGTGACAGAGTGAGTTTATGTTTATGTTTATCCCATTAAAACCGGGAAGGCATCTTTGTGATTTTAGATTTGTTTTGTTGGCTATTCAAAAATCTACAGATATACAAGCTTACTGCAAGCTTATGCTATGTTACAAAGTTTGCCTCTTTCTTATGTAATATTTGACAATTTGTCTGATTTGGTATTAAAAAAGCTCTTAAAAGTAAGAAAATTGTAACTTTAGAAATGTGCAGAAACCCTGTTTCATAGCAGGGTACATATTGTCACTGTTGGGCAGAAACCTTGTATCTCCAAGTTTCAAATTTGTAAATTCTTTCGCAAAGTAAAGCACTGCTTCATCATACAAGGCCATCGCACAAAAGTAGTGAAAACAGCAGATCTGCAAGCACTTGTAGATCGGCTGTTTTCACTAGTTTAAATAATTTTAAAAATGATAATTACAAAACAAATCGTTTTGGACATACAAGGTTTCCACCCGACAACGACGATATTGTATATTGTTGCATTCATTTGGGGACTCCCCTGGAGGTCCCGACTCTGGGTTTGGGAATCTAAACCAAAATGCCGTCTAAAAAAAACAGGGCTGGATCCGGCGGCGCCTCTGTTCGAGGGCATGTCCGCCGTAGACAGGCTCTCCCCCGACGACGCTCACTTCGTGGACGCCATCCACACGTTCACCCAGGAGCGCATGGGCCTCAGCGTGGGCATCAAGCAGCCTGTAGGACACTACGACTTCTACCCCAACGGAGGGGAACTCCAGCCCGGCTGCGAAATCCACAATAACATGTACGACCACATCAGCGAGTATGGGATCCTGGATGTGATCACAAACAAAGGTTAGAATACTGTATATAAACCTCACTGTGTCTCAATGTCTGGTCTGGGGGGCCCACCAGGGGTTTACAGTTTAAAGTTTACAGTTTAGGCATTTAGCAGATGATTTAATCCAAATCGACTTACAATAAGCAGATACAACATCACAATAATAAACAAGATAATAGGTCAGTACATTAACAGCAATATAACAAAGTAAATGGATATCTATCTAGAGAAAAACACAATATAATCAAAGTTCTAAAGAAACCTAAAAAAACAAATGCTAACTAGCTTCATGTATGGTCATTGATTTTACTGTAGTGCTACTAAGGGTTTAGGTGGAGTCTGAAAAGGTGAGTCTTCAGTCCACATGGACCCTTTTTAAGGGGTATGTATACTGAGAGGGTAAAATGGAAATGGAACCATTGCTGTATCTTTGGGAAACCCCAACTCTGAGTCAGTCATAGACCTGTTAAGAGTCCATTGGGACCCCCTGGTGGTCCCCGGATTTGATGTTGAGAACCTCTGGGTTAGAATACACTGTAAAAGCTTCAGTATTTATTTAACACTCAGAAGAGCATACAAAATCGAACCAAATTAGCCCTGATTTGTACAACCAAATGGATCCAAATGGACCCATCAATGTCAATTTGGTTCCATTTGTACACTCTTCAACCAAAAGGACCCATACAAGTCCATTTGGTTATACACTCTTCAACCAAATGGACCCATACATGTCCATTTGGTTACATTTGTACTCTGAATTAAATTCTATGGCCCTATTATGATCCAGGTCTTATGCCTTATGCCTTAACTTCTTTGCCTTTTTTTACTAGTTTGTTTTTGTTTTTTAAATATTTCAAATAGCTGATCTGCGAGTTCACAACATGCAGATGTAGATCAGCATTTGAAGTATTTAAAAATGTTTTCAAAATAGTGAAAAAAAGGTAAAGAAGTTAAGGCATAAGGCATAAGACCTGGATCATAATAGGGCCCATGTTTAGGTGTAGTTTATGAAATTATGAACAGTTCTGATAATCGCTGGAAGATACACAGCATTTTGTTTTGATGTATTTTGTTAAAATAAGTGTTTATATTCTGCAAGTAATCATTTCTATAGAGTGCTTGTTCAGTATCAGGAGTCTTATAGAGCTTTACATTTTGAGCAAAAAAATAAAAGAAAGAACAAGAAAAAAATAATCATATTACTTACACACCTTTTAAGTACAGATTCTTATTTACAATAATGGCCTGGCAAGAGCTAGGCTTCAGTTAAAATTCCCCAAAGTCTAAAGACAAGTACCTCAGTAATCTAAGGCACTGCTTCCCAAACCTTTTATCTCGAGACCCAAAAGAGAAATATAATGTCTATCCAGGACGCCAGCTAGTGAAAATAGCAGATCTACAAGCTCACAATGTTGTGAGCTTGTAGATCAGCTATTCTCACTATTTATCAAACATTTGCTTTCTAATTTATGGAATCTCGTTTCTCATGTTTTGAACTAATAATAGTTAAAAACAAAACGTGGGAAGCAAAAAAGTTAAGTGATGTTTACTCGTCACAACCCATACTTGGTACATGACTCAAACATGAGTCCAATCCAAAACCTAGTGTTTGGGAAACAGTGATCTAAACCAGTGGTTCTCAACCTGTGGGTCGGGACCCCCAGAGGGGTCCCCAAATTATTTTGGGGGGTCCCCATTGTTTTCTCACTCAGCAGTAAACAAACCAACATAAAGTTTAAGTGTATATGAGGGTATCTGCACATTTCTAAAGTGACAATTTAAGGGCTTTAAAGACATTTTTAGTACCTCTGGTCAAACATTGGTCAAATTGTCAAATATTAGAGGCCAATCTACGAGGCGTTGTGAGCATGTAGATCGGCTATTTTCACAATGGAATAGATCGAGTCAAACTAAATGTAATGCCAACTGTAATGCCAATGTCGCGGCCTGAAAAGGTTGAGAACCACTGATCTAAACAAAGTGTATGCTGAAACACTATGATGTGTGAAGCAGAGGAGAGCATCATCTGTCATCCTCTGTGAGTTAATGAAGAGCATGGCTGTGCATCAAAGCTCTGCCTGCAGGCACAGAGCATCCCTCCAGACTCCTGTCCTCTCCATTAGCACACATCATAAGACACTGTGACTGATCTGCTTTATGGGTCACCGTGTCAACACACAAATAATGTCTAGAACAGAGGTCTTCAACAGGGGGTCCGGGACCCCAAGTTACTACAAGGGGGCCGCCAAATCTTTGTGATAGAAACCTTTTTCTCCTTTTTTATATTAACCACTTGAATCCTAGTGTCCATATAGAACTTTTGCCAAAAATAGCAGATCTACAAGCTCACGCGAGGCGTTGTGAGCTTGTAGATTGGCTATTTTCGGCAAAGATATTTGGTGTCGAGGGGGAAAAGAATGTCAAGTTTATTCAAGTGGTTAAATATCTGAAAACACAAATTGACATGAATCCAAAATACACTGATGATTGTGATGTCAAACAATGAAACTACAGTAAATGGAATCTATGAACAGGTTGTGGGGGTCCCTGCTTCATCTCTCTCTCAACTAAGGGGTCCTTGGCCTGAAAACGCTGAAGACCCCTGGTCTAGAAAACACACAGCATGACCAGTATACTCTACACACCAAAGTTTCCCATGCAGTGGGTCGGGACCCATCTTTAAGGGTCGCAGAGCAATTTTTATGGGTTGTGACCAAATATACCTTTATTTATTTTTTTCCAACATTTTGTTTTTTATTGTTATTATTTCAAAAGATTTTTGCTTTTTTTTTATAGAACATTTTCATGAATCAAAAACTAATTCACTGATTTTTTTCAAAATAATTTCATAAATAATAGAACAATCTAAGAAATGTCATGAATGAGAAGAAAAGAAAAAAACACGTCAATAGTAGATCGTCTATCCATAGTCAGTACCGAGTAGCGAGGGCAGGTCTTCACTCAGTAGAACCAGTAGAAACTCTGGAAACATACCCTACTTTATCATTATTCATTTAAAATTACAGTAATGGGACCATAATTTCGCCCCAAATAGCAGATCTACTCGCCCCCCTAGTGGCGAAAAAAAGAACCTCTGGGAACTCAGATTGCAGATCTACAAGCTCACAACGCGTTGCAACGTAACATGTTGCGAGCTTATATGCTATTTTTGGCGAATGTTCCCCAAGAATAGGGATACTGTTAACAAAAGTGGCATTCTAAGTTCTAAGCATATTTTGAATAACGCGATAATATCGTTGATCGCAATTATTTTTCCCACAATAATATTGTGACATTTAATGTAATTTTCATATCGTCCCATCCCTAATCTAGTAACATCATGTGACACATTGTGTCAATCTCCATTTCTTAGCTCAAGGGTCTTCAACAGGGGGTCCGGGACCCCTAGGGGGTCCTCAGAGGTACAACAGGGGGGCCTCCAATTCTTTGTGTGATATAAACTTTTTTTTCTCCTTTTTTATATTAACCACCTGAACCCTAGTGTCCTTATTCTGAGAACTTTAGCCAAAAATAGCAGATCTACAAGCTCACAACGCCTTGCAGCACGAGGCGTTGTGAGCTTGTAGATCGGCTATTTTCGGCAAAGAGGTTTGGTGTAGAGGGGAAAAAAGAGCAGACTAAGTACAGAGTTTATTATGTATTAAAGGTCCAAGTGGTTAAATATGTGAAAACACAAATTGACATGAATCCAAAATGCACTGATGATTGTGCTGTCAAACGATTAAACTAAATGGAATCTATGAAAAGGTTGTGGGGGTCCCTGCTTCATCTCTCTCTCAACTAAGGGGTCCTTGGCCCTGAAAACGTTGAAGACCCCTGTCTTAGCCGTTTTCTTAAAGTTTCTTACGGGTCTTGTATAGGTTGGGAACAGACAATGAAATGTGATCACGAGAGGTCGGTGCAGCTGTTCATCGACTCGCTGCTGAACAAGGACAAGCAGAGCACGGCGTACAGGTGCAGCAGCAACAAGGCCTTCGAGAGAGGCAGCTGTCTGGACTGCAGAAAGAACCGCTGCAACACACTGGGCTACCACATCAAGCAGGTCCGCAGCCGCACCGGGGCCAGCAAGAGACTGTACCTCAATACACGCTCCCGGATGCCATACAAACGTACGTGGTCGTATTATACAGTACATAAGGCTACTATACTGTATCTGCTGTTCTTATATGCTGTGTGATTATATCGTCACTGTCGGCCAGAAACCTTGTATCTCCAAGTTTCAAATGTGAACATTTCTTCGCAAAGTAAAGCCCTGCTTCATCAAACAAAGCCGTCGCACAAAAGTAGTGAAAACAGCTGATCTACAAGCACACAACGTTTAGTTTAAATCATTTTAAACATGATAAATACAAAACAAACGGTTTTGGACATACAAGGTTTCCACCCGACAACGACGATATCTTGATATTGTTTCTTTTTTTATTCTCTTTGACATGCAAACAATGTCAATCAGTAAAGAATCTTTACTGATTGACATTTTCTTCACGCTCTCACAATTTCACCCACTTCTTTACACCTGCAACATGTAATGTGCCAATGAAGTTGATAAAGATTTGACGTTGGGCCTTGAACCTCCCCTTTTCAACTACAACAACAGCAACTTTAACAGGCAAAATCCAAATCTGATTCACTTGGATAGGGATTCAAAGTTTTGATCTCTTGGGCCCAGATGAGTGGAATAGCGGCACTCTAAACAAAAAAAACAAAAAATAAATGCATTTGTATTTTATTTGTCTACATTAGGCTGTTAACACGATGCTCAGATGAAAGCTCAGACAGATTCTATTGATAGCGTTGTAGAGTACAATGACTTGTCTCCCATGTGCAGTGTACCACTACCAGTTCAAGATCCAGTTTGTAAACCCCATGGATGTGGTGGATCCTTCTCTCACCATCTCTCTCACTGGAACCAAGGAGGAGAGTGAGAACCTCTCCATCACCTTGTGAGTGGCAGCACATCATCACCACAAGTACAATAGCTATAGTGCTGTAACTATCCATTATCATCTTAGCCAATATGCTATCAATTACTTTTTCAATTAATCGTGTTTTATATTTTTTATGTTTTATACATCAAATCGATTAATCACTTTAGGCTTAAGCCCTATTTTCTACTTTATCAGACAACGGTGTCACACAAAAATAGTGAAAACATTGCAGAGCTTGTAGATCTGCTATTTTCTTCCTCTTTTTTTAATCATCACCTATATTGCCCTAAATTAGAGATTGATTATTATTATATTGTGTTTTGATACTTTTGTGTGACGCTGTGGTATAATCAACTTCACAAAAAAACACAAAAAGTCAAAGTACGGAGATAAGAGGTTTCTGCCCAGCGACATAAACGTTTCAATAATCGAAACTCTTCTTGTAATCGGTTAAATCGATTAGTTAAATTAAAAGTTAAAAAGCACTGATACACAGGTATTACATAAACAGCTTTTTTTTCCTTTCTTTTTTCTCCCCATGGTGAGGTTGTACTGAGCCCATTCATACATGCAATATTCACAGCTTTACTTTCAACTCCTGTACGAGAAAGAAAGCTTCAGCGGCGACGCCGGCGAAGATAAAGCTCTGACACGTGGAGAGAAACGGCTCCTGCCTCTGCTCTATAGTGGCTGCCTGGTAGAAATGGAGATGAAGGAATCAATAATTGATCTGGACGTGCATCATAAAGGGACACGCTTCCCTGCCAGCCGCATATATCCTCTGAATTCTTCATATCCTCTCATATTTCTCCAAAGGCCCTAATAGCACAGCAAACAGCCTCCACGACAAACCTCAAACCTCAAAACGCAACATTCATACATTTTGTCGTGCGCTGTTCTGCTGTATAGTTATTTAATGACACACGAGAGAGGGAGAGGTAGAGAGAGAGCACTTGCCAAATTCACAAAAAGGTCAAGTTTGCGATGGTTGTATTTCCCAGGATGGCTGGGGGAATGCCTAATTTATGATTTATGATGGAGTCGCACGCCTAAAGTAGCCGACCTACTACTGTACAAGCTCACAACACCTCGCAAGCTTGGGACACATTGTGAGGTCGAAGGTAGGCTTTTTTAAGCACACGAGGCTGAAGACTTCAGCTGAGACGACCTGAGAGAGACCTTGGTTGATGTGGAGGGGGGGAGGGAGCGTTAGTTTTTCTGATGAACTATTCCGTCCATCATGGCTCGTCAACTCAGACGGTGCACACAACAACGCACAAGGCCATCGCCTGTCTGAGTGCCTGTGTGGTTATTACAAACAATAACCAACTTAAACTTGTTCATGTATGTTAATGTATGTTCATCATGTATGTTTTCAAAAATGTCTTATTATTTATCAGTGCATTGACACACAATCATTTTAATAATCGAATAAATCGATTAGTCTGATCGATTAGTAACAATGTAGTGAAAATAGCTGATCTACTGATCTAACTATTTTTTATAAATGATAATGTTCTCCAGTCCCATGGTAACAGTGATATTAGTATTAGTGTTGGTCTATTACACCAAAAAAAAAAAAAAGTGATTACCTGGAAACCAGTAAACCACAGGATGTTCCAACTTACTGCTGAGTTGCGTGTGTTTCTTTTTTTATCAGTCGTACAGGTTAGGCTGTAAACTGTCTGGTGCAAGAAGTGAAGGAGTTATATCTTTTGATCTTCACACTTTTAGAAGGGTGTTAACATACATTTGATTTTACTCTTGACATGAATGCGTCATGAAAATGGCCTTCCGTTTTCATGTTCTGTATCATTTGGTTACACTGCATAACATTGTATAACTGAGACATACGTTATATCCTCTCGGATCGGGTGGAAACCTTATATGTCCAAAACTCAGGATTCAAATTCAAAAACTTCAAAAGTAGCAGATCTACAACCTCAAAACGCATCACTTCGCACCACGTTTCGAGCTTGTAGATCTGCTACTTTTGATGCTTTTTGTGTGTAGTATGATCTAATAGGGCGTTAATTTACGGGGAAAAAAAACACAATGTTAGAATATGGAGATAAGAGGTATCTGAACATCTTAGATTACCGCTAGTTAGTTTGTTGGTTTGTTTTAAAATGATTAAACAAAAATTATTATAATTGTTAAATTATGTTAAAAACAGCATCGAGCAGATCTCAGGTAACAAGACCTACACCTTCCTGATCACGCTGGACACGGACATCGGGGACCTGATGATGCTCCGGTTCAAGTGGGAGGGCCGGGCCAAGGCCATGTGGAAGAGCATGTGGAACAAGGCCTACTCCATGATCCCCTGGGGCGGAGCCAGGGCCAAGCCACAGCTCACCGTGGGCAAGATCAGCCTCAAGGCAGGAGAGACGCAGGAGAGGTGGGTTGTTGTTGGCCTCACCGAGTGCCGCGCTGCGAGCTTGTAGATCTGCTATTTTTGAAAAGTCGTGAAAATGTGCGCAAATCTTTGAATATAAGTATTTTTTAAGTGAACATTTGTAACTCAAAGTTTGCTTCTGGGGGGTCCCCTGGAACTAATATTTTGAGATGGGGGGGGGGGGGGGGGGGGGTCCTTCACATGAAAAAGTTTGAGCATCACTGACATGGAAACATAGGTTTCTTTCCACACATTTTTAAGATTTAAAAAAAATAGCAGATCTACAAGCTCGCAGCGCGGCACTCGGTGCCGCGCTGTGAGCAAGTATATCTGCTATTTTTCAATAGTTAACATTCATGGGGGGCCCGCAGTGAATCCTTGTACCCAGGGCCCAGAATTTGGTGTGACGCCCCTGCGGAAACCACATTATATGTGGTGTAAAGTAACCAAGTACATTTACTCAAGTACTGAACAGCTTTGAGGTATTTTATGGAGTATTTCCTATTTTCAGTACTTTTACTTCTACTCCACTCCACTACATCTCAGAGGCAAATATTGTGCTTTTGCTCTAGCCTCGCGTAGCCAGATGAATCTGCCATTTCAAAGACTTTTTTTCAAGTTATAATATGGAGAAAAAAGTTGTGAAAAGAGAGTGAAGTTGAATGTCATCAACCACTTCAAACAAATGTATTATTTCCCCCTACACCACATCATCTTTGCCACAAATAGCCGATATACACAGACCCGTAGCCACCTGGCTATTACCCCTTCTTGGCTCTATAGTCAAAAAAATCCATGTTAATTTAACCCAGAGAGTGAACAAATGTAATCAAATGTAAGGGCCCAGTGAATCACTTGGATTCATTTGAACTGCAGCAAACAGGCAGGCAAGACAACAGAGAGATGCTTGTAGCATAACGATAACATTGAAAGCTACATATATTGTCATGCTGTCAGGGGCGGCCGGCAGGGGGGGCTAGCGGGGCCATTGCACAGGGCGCCACTTTGCGGGGGCGCCAGAAGAAGAAAAAGAAAAAAAAAAGTAAAGTGACGGCCCTGCAGAGCAGACGTAAGATCAACAGTCCACTCAGACCGAATACAACAACACCCCCTGGTGGTAGTGATAGAGGCTGGCAGCTCCAGGCAGCCCCCCCCCTCCCCTCCTGATGTGATGTCATATTCACGCGCCAGTATTGAAATTGAAAACAACATCTGTTAAAAATAAAGCATGGAGTTCGAGCTCTTCACTACTATGGACGTGACTACCGGTAGATATTATAATATAGCTGCTTGCCCTGAAACATCACATGGAGAGGATGATTTTGTACCTGACTTCCTCTACAAAACACATACCTCAGGCTCTATCAGCCAGGACTTTGTCTCACTGTGCGTGACTGTGAAAGAACCATTTCCTCCTGACCAGCCCAAGGTAAGACTAAGACAGTCAGATCATGCTTTTATAAACCCTATTATATTAAGCCCAAAATGGTTCTGCCGCCGTGTAGAACCGAACCGCATAATTTGCCTGCAAATAACTTGAAAAAATGCATAATTTGCCCGCAAATAACTTGAAAAAATGCATAATTTGCCCGCAAATAACTTGAAAAAATGCATAATTTGCCCGCAAATAACCGATTAAAGCGGCGCCGTTGAGGGGCCGCGCTTCGCGCGGCCATAGGGTGGCGCTATACTACCTCGCCTAGGGCGCAATATACATACCAACCGCCACTGCATGCTGTACTGAAAAAGTTAAAATGATGCTTTGCAACAAATAAAAAGATGATACAATGTAGGATGTTTCCATCTTCTAGATAGATTGATCCAGTTATTAAACAGTATTCATATAAATCATGGCCAGTGTTTCAATATATCAATACAAACTAATAAAAGTATCAAACTCCCAAAGCATAAAATCCTTCTACAACAAAGAAGACTTTTATCGCCATCTACTGGACAAAGTGCCTCCTGTTCCAACCCCACAGTTTAAAACAATGGGCTACAGCTACTGTACTCAAGACACATAGACAGATAGCACTCAAGCAATAAGAAAATAACTTATCATACAACTGACATAATTTTTCTCTTTCAGAACAAGCTTTTGTGCCATGACAGATGAAGGACAGCAAATTGAGGCATCGCAAGAGAAAGTGTTTGTACGCTGTAAGGATGACAGCGGGAAACAGCGCAGGAGACAGCAAAACCCAACAAAGCCCCCTCCTCAAGGGCTAAAACAGGCCCCTACTCAAGGCCACACACAAACCCCAACTCAGCGCCACACACAGAGCCCAACTCAAGGCCCCACAACACAGCGTCCAACAAATCCCCCAACTCAAGGTCCAACTCAGCCCCCAACACAGGCCCATAATCATCATCACCATCACCACCATCATCATCCCCATCAACCAAAACAGCTCCCAATGCAAACCCCCAACCATGATCATCATCACCACCATCACCATCAACCAAAACAGCCCCCAATGCAAACCCCCAAAAAACCATGCCATTAGTCAGATGGCCCATTGTTTTCCATAGTACCATATAACTAAGCCTAGCTCTATAACCCTATCCCTAACCTGACCCTAACTTAGGCCTATCATCTTTTCTGACTATTCACCTTATTAATGGCTACGACCACTGTGGGAGTGACCAGGTAGGGGAGGAGGGATTTGTTTTTTACCAGTGTTGCCTTGTCTGCTTATAATAAGCGACTTTGGGCTTGTTTTTAAAGTATATTAATTTTGTTTATTTGGGCTTGCTTCCTAAATGTTTTTTTAAACCAGTGTATTTGTCCACAGACCCCCATCTGGAAATGAAAATAGCTGATGTAAAGTGAACATAGCTTACTTAGCTTGTTTTGGGCTTGTTTTCATAGACCTGGACACTTGTTTCTTTCAAAATCTGGCAACACTGCTGATTAAATGGTAAATAAATGGTGGATTTTTTATATAAAGCCTTTATCCAAGGCGCTTTACAGAGATTGTGCATTACATTCACCCATTCACACACACATTCATACACCGATGGTGGAGGAAACCATGCAAGGCACCAACCTGCTCACCGGGAGCAACTAGGGGTTCAGAGTCTTGCTCAAGGACTTTTCGACTTTGGGGGGGCCCGGGATCGGACTGGGAACCCTTCGGGAACCCTCTGTGGTTCTAGTGGTGGTTTCTCTACCCCTGAGCCACTGCCGCCCTTGATTACCTGCATTGTCACCCTGCCTGCAGTAGCCTATTAGGGTGGAAGTGAGCAGATATTGAATGAAGCAGCAGCAAAGGCGCCGCCGTGGAGAAGGGCCAACAATAAAGTGAATTGGGCTGTGGAAATAACAAGCTGTAGAACTAATGGCCAGCCCTAGTCCTGACTGTCAATATAGGACTCAAAGATCTGCTGCTGAATTAAGGCAGTGGTTCTCAAACTTTTATGTTATTTTTTATTTTTTGTGTCAAGGACCCCCACATTGATACGTGTTAGGCAATGGACCACCATTTGAAAAGACTTTGAGCCAGGGACCCCCATATCAGAAGATTTCTGTTGTTGGATTAGATTTAGTACAGCAATAGGCGGGGAGATAACAGTGGAGGGAGTGAAAGTACTCATGTTTAAAGGTCATTCACACTGAGCGCTGTAAGTATAAGTATAACTACCGGTATAACAAATATAACTATAAAAGTATAGTTTTAAAAATCGTTCCAACTCAAGTGGATGGCAGTGTTCACACCGAGTATAAAAAATATAGTATAGATAATATAATTATAGTTATCTTTATAGTTATCGTTCCCGGTAGGAATGGCGCTTTTCTTAAGTAAAAGTATCAATACCCTATACTGTAGAAAAAGTCTATTACAAGTGCAAGTTCGGTAGGCTATTAAAAATGTACTTGAGTAAAAGTACAAAACTAAGTACTTACATCAAAATGTACTTAGTAAAAGTACTCATTATGCAGAAGGTCCCATTTTTCATGTGTTTTTTTTTGTCCTTTGAAAATAGCAGATCTACAAGTTCACGTTTCGCAAAGCGGTGTGTTGTGATTGTCTATTTTCAAATTGCCAAAGTATAGGTCTGATTTGTAATAAAAATCTACAAAGTAACTTGTAACTAAAGTTTTCAAATAATTATAGTAGTAACAGTACAATATTTGCCTTTCAGATGTGGTAGAGAAGTGAAATGATTAATCATATTACATTATTAAGTACTCCAGTAAAGTGAAAATACCTCAGAATTGTACTTAAGTACAGTACTTGAGTAAATGTACAACACAGAGTGAAACCTGCAATCTGAATTAGTCATTCTTATTGCATTCTCTCACTGGGTTAACTTCTACCCGGTGAAATAATAGTCAACCACTTATTTAGTTGGGGACCCCTTAGAACTCCCTCAAGGACTCCTGTGTGGCCCTAGACTAACCTCGCCTCACCAGACTGTTAACAACGGGCGGTTTGATCCGGTCTAGGCGGAAACCACAAGCCGAAGATGCGGCGTCGCTTTGTTTTGGTTCCCTCCGTTTGTTTCCCCAATCCCTATTAATATGCTCGAGTAGCCTAGTGTAGTCTTGCCAGTCGCTACGAGTTGGAATAAAATATGCATATTCCAAACACATTTTTCAAAAGCAAAACTATGCCGCATCAAGGAGTTTATTAGGTAGGCCCTAAAAGTATGTCATTGAGCACAGGGGAATTATTTTGGGTTAGAACTGAATCCGGTTTGGTAGTTCCGGCAAATTGTAGTCCGTGGAGTACTACAACAAGTGGTTTCCTCTCCCGACCGGATCAAACCTCGAAAAGTTAAGTGATCCCAGACTAGCCCTAGACCACAGGTTGAGAACCACTGGGGTATAAGGAACACACATACAGTGCAAATGTACAAGAAGAGATTACATAGAACCCATCAGAATGCTTAGTAAGCATTGGCGACACCAGTTTCTTTTTATTTTCTTTCTTGCCTCAATGGGGATTTGAATATTCTCCTTGAACTGCTAGACCCACTGTTACTGGGTTACTATGGTAACCTCAGGAGTGAATGTTATATAAAGAATTGCATGAAAAGGCGGGAAAGTCCTGTTCTGGCGAAGCCCGAACTGGCGAAGTGGGGATTTGTCTCCTACCGTAGCGATCTGGCGAATCGATTGTCCACGACACTGCAAGCGGCGCGAAGGCCAGCGGACCTTGGTCCTGCTCTTCGCCCCCGAGCGCCGCAGGCGCGAGTGGCCGCGAAGAGCGGGCCAGGGCCGCGCGGCCGGCGGAGCGCCGCGCGAGTTACGAAGCCGTGGTGAATGCAATCGTTATATTTATGCCCAGGCCGTAAGGCCTGGGCAAGCGCACGATAAACGCCCTGTCCAGAAGACGTTCGCCAGATCGCTACGGTATCGGACATTTCCCCACTTCGCCAGTTCGGGCTTCGCCTAAAAGGTACGTGCCCGAAAAGGCAAGGTGCTGAATGATCCTGCTGCATCCTATTGTAGAGCCTCTTTGTGTGTTGAGATGTGTTTTGATGTGTTGAGAGCAGCTTGTAGATCAGCTATTAACCCATTTAGGCCAAGAATTATTGAATGCTTTAACCAGTGAAAAATAGCAGATATACAAGCTCACAGCGCGGCACCGAGTGCCGCGCTGCAAGCTTGTAGATCTGCTATTTTTGAAAAAAGTCGTGAAAATGTGTGCAAATCTTTGAATATATGTATTTTCAAAGCAAACGTTTGTAACTCACATTTTGCTTCTGGGTGGTCCCTGGAACTAAATATTTTGAGATGGGGGTCCGTGGCCAAATACATATCATCTTGGGGGTCCTTCACATGAAAACGTTTGAGCACCACTGACATAGAAACATAAGTTTCTTGCACACATTTTCACGATTTTTCAAAAATAGCAGATCTACAAGCTCGCAGCGCGGCACTCGGTGCCGCGCTGTGAGCTTGTATATCTGCTATTTTTCAATAGTTAACATTCATGGGGGGCCCGCAGTGAATCCTTGTACCCAGGGCCCAGCATTTGGTGTGACGCCCCTGACCTCAGGAGTGAATGTTATATAAAGAATTGCATGAAAAGGCAAGGTGCTGAATGATCCTGCTGCATCCTATTGTAAAGCCTCTTTGTCAATCGTTGTGTATTGGTGTCGTGTGCCAAAAAAATCTGATCTACAAGCTCACAACAGATGCGTTGAGAGCAGCTTGTAGATCAGCTATTAACCCATTTAGGCCAAGAATTACTGAATGCTTTAACCAGTGAAAAATAGCAGATATACAAGCTCACAGCGCGGCACCGAGTGCCGCGCTGCGAGCTTGTAGATCTGCTATTTTTGAAAAAAGTCGTGAAAATGTGTGCAAATCTTTGAATATATGTATTTTCAAAGCAAACGTTTGTAACTCACATTTTGCTTCTGGGTGGTCCCTGGAACTAAATATTTTGAGATGGGGGTCTGTGGCCAAATAAATATAATTTTGGGGGTCCTTCACATGAACATGTTTGAGAACCACTGACATAGTATAGTCTCAAGAACAGACTAACTGAGCTCCATTTAAGTGAAAAGGACCGTTTCTTTGACGATGGCTGGCCAGATTGCCTACATAGAAACATAGGTTTTTCAAAAAATCTTAGAAGGATTCAAAAGACACTTATAGAATCGGGTCAAAATTCAAATTGTCACAATTTTTCAAAAATAGCAGATCTACAAGCTCGCAGCGCGGCACTTGGTGCCGCGCTGTGAGCTTGTATATCTGCTATTTTTCAATAGTTAAATCATAAAATAATAATACACAAAATGTGTACCCGTTCTAAATGGGTTAAAATGCAGTAGTGGTGTAAAAGAAGGTAGACCTTGATAAATGGCACTGTTCACTGGATTCAGAGATATTTCACTATAGTCCTCAGTTTAAATTATTGTGATTTATTTGCTAAGTGACATGGATGGAGAATAAAGTGAATTTTCATAATTCTATTGTCATGTATAACGTTTAAAGGAGTAGTTCACCACTTTTCAACCTGTCTTCATACAATAGGTCCTCACTAATGTTCATGATAAAATATCACCATTTTTTTCTACTCAGTCCAAGTCTCCTTGGAGAGCTGTGGGAAGTTCAGAATCCATCGTCTTGTGACATCATCATTTCCCCCCCAAAAAAAATGTATCAATATTTTTGAAAAAAATATTTAGATTTTTATTATTGCGAGAACAATGGCTTCCACTTTAAAATTGCAACTTTTCAGGAATAGAAAGCCTGCAGTTTCTATAAACTGGATTGGTAATCGATGATGTCACAAGACGATGGGTTTCTGACCTGCCCACGGCCCTCCTCTGAGAAAAAAAAAAAAAAGAAAAGCTATTTTTGAGTGAGGACAAATTATATGAACATAGGTTGAAAAGTGGTGGAGTGCCCCTTTAAGCATTCATAAGACATTTTCTTCTCCGCCAACAGATGTGTGCATCTTGTTTAATAGCTGAGGAAAACCAGCGCACAATACCAAACCTTTAACTATTCTGTGCAACCAATGCATAACAGACAGTTTTGATCGAGTCTATTTTTATTAATGCATTTCAAGTACTTCAAAAGGAAATTACATCTTTGCACAATACTTTTTGCGATTTATTTTTAGTAAAAAATTTCAAAGTGAGCAGAAATGGGGAAATAGAACCAAAAGAAAAGAACAAATAATGAACAAAAATAATAAAACACCACTGGAGTGACTGTATAAAACACAGCAGACATTAAAATCAGACAGTAATATTAAACGTATTCCAGTCGGAGTTCTCTCTGTTCACATCGCTTGTATTTCAGTGCACATTTTCTCAATGACTCATCGCAAGAAACGTGAAAGACAGAAAGAAAATAACTCCCGCCCCTAAACCTATCTATAACCCAGAACATACCATAATAACAAGAAAACAAAAGAAGAAAATATTGAGAGAAGGGTAGCCAAGGAATTCACACCAAAATAAATCTGAACAGCCTGTCAAAGATAATGAGAAACATTCTTTATATTCCAATCAGGAACAAAACAAAACAAAACAAAACAAAAAAAATGTTACCATTAGCACCAGACACAGCGCAACAAAACAAAAATATATTGTAAAACAAATCCCATTTTCTCTTTTTATATAGAAGCTTAAGTTGTCGATGTTTCACATGGATTATGGATAGCTATTTTTGTCATTAAAACGAAAACAGCGTTTTCCATGTTACCCATTTGGGAGGAAACAATGAAGGCATTTCTCTGTGAGGGTGTTTGTGAGACTCTGCATAGAATCTACCTGATGGAGACTGAGGCGTTATTAATCCTCATAACTAGCAATGTACAGCAAATAGATGGCAGCTAATCTGGTTACAGGTCGTTTCCGAGGATTAGAAAAAATATTGCATTCTTTCTGGCTATGCTCGTTAATTTATATGTACTCTCCGCAAAACAGTATGAAACTAAATATGTAACTTGTTTTCTTCTATTTTGCCAATAATGCAACTGAAAGATTAAAGACTGATTTATGTACTTGCGTAACCGGTTGTCGTGTCAAAAAAATAACGGATCCAACAGCTTGCAAATCAGCGATTTTTGGCAATACCGGCGCGCAACTACATAAAAAACACAAACTTGAATGACGCGCAGAGTAATTCATCTTCAATGAGAGGTGAGAGTTTAGGTAGGAGGGTGTGCGCTCCTCTCATGCACACTCCCGTCTGAAGAGTTGAAATGTGTTGAACTGTTTTTTTCCTACGCAACACGTCATAGAAGTACATCTATTCACATGAGGAGCGCAGCGCCAAGCCCACGGTGTGGATCCAAGCGGGTACGGCACGTGGCTCGCCCTAGTGTCTCTCCCCGTGTAAAAAAAAAAAGCCATTTAAAAGAATCATGACGTGTTCTCACCCAAAAGTTGACCTGAAATCCATTAGGGTTGGAGGTAACTGAAAATGGACATCAAGCTGAAGCGTTTTCTGTTCATTTGGTTCCTCAAACCTCCGTCAGCAATCCAGACTGTCAAGTGACATGTGCGGCGACCTCTGACCCGTTTGTGACCTGCAAGTTCATGGGGGTAAAACACCCGATGTAGGTCAGTAATAAACACAACTTTGTGAATGCTTGCACACTTGGGGCAGAGGAGCATCAACAATGCCTTACATGTAACCTCATATAGCCTTTCATTAAAGTAGGCATCGTTCCCATGTTTTGTCTGGCCTCTAGGTTCAAAAGCGGGGTTTCATTCATGCAGGTTGCAGGTGTTACAGTACTTCCACCGTGTTGGGGGCGGGCGGTTGCGGGTGGCTGACTAGTAACCAGCGGAGGGAGGTGTCAGAGTCGACTCGCACATCACTACAAGAGTCTTTGAATAAACTGCCCCGATGAGCGGTCAAGGTCAGTCCCAGTGCCACACTGATGCATGTCCCATAATTAGGCACATATTCTTAAAACGTATTTACACTAATGGGCAGTAACTTAGGTCTCTGCTCTGTTGGGAAGAATATCCCCACATTAGAACCAAATCTGGAAAGGTCAGGGGTTAAGTTCCTTACTGTACATACCAAGTAAGCCATATACCATTACTTTTGCACAGAATATCTTTTCAAACTTGTCGTTAGTGGTCATGAGTACATCCACACAGAACAGATATTACGCAGCGATAAAACAACGCAATCTTTATCCTGAACTAGGTCGATTATTCACGCTGAATAAAGGCATCAACCTGTATGAATGAGGCACCAACTACACAAATAGTTTTGATGCACGCCGGGGATTTCTGTATTGGTTCTATTTGTCACACCCCCTGATGTGCACAGACGTGAGGAAGAAACAAAAAGAGAGAAATGACAAAAAGAGAGAAATGACAGGAATGAATGACCGTCACGTGATCAGTGATTGTTTTGCCCTTTAACATGTCAGCGAACACCCAGCTCAACTCAGCTCTACACTCACCTCAATAAACATTTGTTTTTAATTTCTAGTTGTCAACAGTCGACGCGAATTCCTCCACACATACAAAATAATCTGAACTGCAAGTAAAAATCAATAACAGTAAAATCCACAAACACATTAAAGCCAGCCCACTGTCTTTGATGATTAAATTGTAATGCACAGCCCGAGCATAGAAAGATGACACAAACTGGCTTAAGAGTGGCTTTGTAAGATCATCCGTAAAGTGGTTGTAATTTAAATAAAAAGGGATGATAGCTCAAGTAAGATATGTTGATGAAGAATGACACTGTGACTGTCTATCTATTCTATGTTATGTTGTTTTTTTGTATGATCAGCCTGTTCTCAAAAGGCATTGGCCAACATTTGTCCCCAGACCACCAGCCAACAACAACCTATGACTTTTTCAATGTATCTTTTTCATGTAACGCTTGGCCAGTTTGCTCACCGCCTCCTCCTCTACAAAAAGCACAGAAGATTCTCTCATCTCATCTCATCGATCTTTCACCTGGAATGAATGAACAGACAAAACTAACATCTTTAGTATTATAGTGGTATACGTGGCATTGTGTGAATGACCATGTGTTTTTCTAAAGGATTTCCCATTGGATGACCTAAGTTTGACGAGACCCCTACGTTTTAACAGCGGGCAACAGCCGGTGATTCTGGGCGATGTCGTCCAAAAGATACAATACTTTCATGTTTTTAGGCGACGTCGCCTCATCGCCTGCCATTGCCAGCAGTTGCCGGGTCCCATTGACAAATAACACACTTCTGGATAATACAGCCGCACCGTAGGTTTTCCAATGGTTTTCCCATGAGGTCTTAACTACACTACATCACTGGTGGGGGGGGGGGGGGGGGGGGTCATAACGACACATAGCCACGTCATGTGGGTCCACCGCTCACTTCACACTGGTGTGATTCTTTTTTACAAATGTGTCACAAATCAGTGCCATGAAAGCAATGAGTCAGGGAAAATAGCCATTACCAAAAAATGGGATACAATCAAGTTGGGGGGAAAAAAGCAATTTTTTTACCATCAATTCCAGCCCCGAACTGAAGGAAAAGGGAACCGCACGATGACCCTTCCACCAGAAAATTAATCACTTAAGCCCTCAGATATAGCTAATCTACAAGCTCACCAACATCGCGGCATGTTATGAGCTTGTGGATTGGCTATTTTCAAAAACCTTTTGAACATTTTGTTCTGTGATGACATGCTCAAAACAGGTACACCAAGGTTAAAGTGGTTAATGAGCATCCCTCAGTAATAATATACATAATATAATATCCCATCTCACAGGCCTAATCCATTTATGAGATGAATCCAGTGGACATTCAACCCCTGCTTCTAATAGCAGCTACTGAGTGCCAGTACTGTGAGTCACACAACGTGCACACATACAGCCATACTGTATTTTCAGCTCCACCCCGTACTCTTGTTTGCTGCTTAATTAATCCTGAGAAAGTGAATTAAAATGGTAAATAGTCTTCAATAACAATCAGACAGCAGAATTAATTCCATATGAAACTGAAAAGAAGAAAAAAACAAAACTATATTGCAATACCTGTACAATTGCACACAGAAAGGACATGTATTCTTTAGAAATAAAAGCTTTGTTTTTTTATATATCTTGTTTTTTAAAACAATCTAATTACATTGGCAAAAAGAGTCTCTTCCGTTATCTCCTTTTCCTGGGTTTGATTGGCAGGAAAAAGCCATGTGACTTGCAGTCCTGTTAGCGTGCTCATGATGGCAGCACCTCAGAGAGGGAGAAACAGGAGAGGGAGAAAAAAAAAGTGTTTAAGTGGAGAAGTGAAGGGTTTTCTACCTCAGTGGAGCTCCCCGTCCTCCTGCATTCTGGTAAAAAAAGAAAAAAAAATAAGATAAATAAAGACTACATAATAGAAGTCATTTCCTCCTTTAAGACTGTTGTTATCCATTTGTTTCTTGTAATCCCGTCAAAGCTGTGTGAACCTCTGCTCGAACCCGGCTCTGGGGGGGCCAGAGAGAGGCGCTGCTGCGTCAGGTTCTGTCGGGGCCCGGGAGAGAAAAGTGAAAAGGTGCTGTCCAGTGAAGATCACTTCTGTTGCCACAGAGTTTGTTTGTCATAAGAGTTTTGCAATAGGTTGTGGGTGGTAATAAAGGTAACTCTTTGGAGTGAAGTGCTCCCAATACGTAGGCACTAGGAAGAACCAAGGCAAAGAGAGGGAAGCAGGGGTCTCAGCGTCTCATCTGACCCATCTGATAGTTCTCTCTGGGCTGACGCTGGTGCTGCTGGCGGTGGCCCTGGGACTGGGGGTTGTTGGCCTGCTGCGCTCTCCTCCTCTTCAGTGTGCCTGCACGGAGGAAACCACAGGGGTGTCACAACAAGGGGGAAACGTTACTAGGGTCCAAGGTGGAGGGGCCTTAACCCATTTAGGCCTGGAATTATTGAATGCTTTACCCAGTGAAAAATAGCAGATATACAAGCGTAGAGCTATTTTTTAAAAAGTCGTGAAAATGTGTGCAAATCTTTGAATGTATGTATTTTCAAAGCGAACGTTTGTAACTCAAATTTTGCTTCTGGGGGGTCCCTGGAACTAAATATTTTGAGATGGGGGTCCGTGGCCAAATAAATATCATTTTTGGGGTCCTTCACATGAAAAGGTTTGAGCACCACTGATATAGTAGTCTCTCAAGAACAGACTAACTGAGCTCCAGTTAAGTGAAAAGGACCTTTTCTTTGACGATGGCTGGCCAGATTGCTGACATAGAAACACAGGTTTTTCAAAAAATCTTAGAAGGATTCAAAAGACACTTATAGAATCGGGTCAAAATTCGAATTTTCAGGATTTTTTCAGAATTTTCAGGATTTTTCACCGAGTGCCGCAGCGCACTGGGGGTCCCTGAAACTAAATATTTTGAGATGGGGGTCCGTGGCCAAATACATATCTCATTTTGGGTATAGTGGTGCTCAAAGTTTGAGCACCACTGACATAGAAACATAGGTTTTTCAAAAAAACCTTAGAAGGATTTGAAATATTGAAAGACTTGCACAAATGTTCACAATTTTTTTATTAACAAAATGTTCACAATTTAAAAAGAAATAGCAGATGTACAAGCTTGCAGCGTGGCATTCAGTGCCACTCTGTGAGCTTGCATATCTGCTATTTTTCAATAGCTAAAGCACAAAATAATGCGTAATAATGCGTTCCCAGTCTAAAGGGGTTAAACCCCTCCCCCTATGAAGAACATTCATGGGGGGCCCACAGTGAATCCTTGTACCCAGGGCCCAGAACACCCCTGGCTCTCAGTATGCCTTTCTTGTTTGTTCAAAAAGGAGTTGTTCACCCCAAAGAATTACTAATTTCTATCAATTAAACACCACATGAAGTCAAGGAGATTTATTTTGTTTTTGTCTCAGCCAATAATGTGATGACCGGGTCATCTGTCAGTAAAGACTCAATTCGTCATCAAATTATTGCCTCAGGAATGGAACAAAAACAAAGAAATCTTCAAGGCTTCATGGGGTGTTTAATTCATAGAACTGAACTACTCATTTAACTAATGCAGGGGTCTTCAACAGGGGGTCCGGGACCCCTAGGGGGTCCTCAGAGTTACTACAGGGGGTCCTTCAAATCTTCCAATCCTTTTTATATTAACAACTTGAACCCTAGTGTCCATATTCTGAGAACTGTCTATTTTCGGCAAAGAGGTTTGGTGTAGAGGGGGAAAAGAGCAGACTAAGTACAGAGTAAAAGGTCAAGTTCATTAGGTAATGACGGCTCAAGTGGTTGAATATCTGATAACACAAATTGATCCAAAATACACTGATGATTGTGCTGTCAAACGATGAAACTATATGGAATCTATGAAAAGGTTGTGGGGGTCCCTACTTTATCTCTCTCTCAACTAAGGGATCATTGGCCTTAAAACCTTATCACTCTTTCAATTTGCATAAACAGTCCATTATTGACCCAGGTTATGCATGCAGCATATACACAGGGAGCTGCTGGACCAATTATATGAAAATAAAGCTAAAACAAATCTGTGAAATGCTCCTTCGAGGTGGCGAGACGATGGCTAACTGCTTGCTATATGGAAGATGCTCTACTCACGACCTGCAAGCAAATGCTCTACATGGAAATGGAATGGTTAAAACATCAGCCTGGGGACCTTTAACACCCAGACGGTCGCAGAGTGCACACTGTCATGTTGGCTTTCTTTCAACAAAAGGTCAGGTTCATGAGAGTTGACATCTACCTGCCTCATGGGCAGCTCTACACTGCCTTCTCTAGGGCACTGGTTCTCAAAGTGGGGTCCAGGCCAGACCCCCTGGGGGGGGGGGAGGTAATGTAGCATTACAACCATTTTAACCACTTTATCCATTTATATGTTGGCTATTCAAAAAACATTTGGGGTTAAGGGCTTTGCACACATCTCTTTTTTCCGCTTGATGCATGATTAAAACGCATTGGATTTGGTGTGCAATGCTGTGCAGAATCCACACTGTGGTTCCGAAAAGGAGTCATAAAAGGAGTCAATGAGCTTTTGCCGCATGCGAAAAGACGCACAAATCGAACTGGGTTCGATCGAAAAAAAAGCGCACTGCCGCAGCCATTTGCCGCACAGCAAATTCGGAGAGGTGTGCATGAGGTCATAGAGAATCATTGGTTTCTTATAAAAAAAAAAAAGAATCGTCATTTTCTTCCGTGCGAAAAATCGCGCCTGTCTGCAAAGCCCTTTACTCTATAAAGTTACTCTATAAAGTATTGCACCACTCCTTCATTGAACTCAATGGACTTGGGTTTTGGGGTTTACTCTATAAAGTTACTCTATGAAGTTGGGAGAGAACACTAATAAATATTGAAAGTATTTGACAAAAATAGATCAAATTGGGGTTGTATATATATGTATAAATATGTTCAGTACAGTTACCTGGCAGGGGTTTGGGTGGAGGCAGTTTGGGGTTGCTGCTGGGCGTGTGGACACTGCAGATCTTAATGAAGCCAGCCATCAACATGATGAGAGCAATGCCCATCAGTAGCACCGCCCACCAGTGAGCCTGTACACACACACACACACACACACACACACACACACACACACACACACACACACACACACACACACACACACACACACACACACACACACACACACACACACACACACACACACACACACACACTTCTTAAACCAGAGGTCTTAAACAGGGGGTCCTCCAAATCTTTGTGTCATAGAAACTTTTTTATATTAGCCACTTGAACTCTAGTGTCCTTATTCTGAGAACTTTTGCCAAAAATAGCGTTGTGAGCTTGTAGATTGGCTATTTTTGCCAAAGAGGTTTGGTGTAGAGGGGAAAAAGAGCAGACTAAGTAAATAGTCCCTGCTTCATCTCTCTCTCAACTAAGGGGTCCTTGGCCTGAAAACATTGAAGACACCTGTCTTAAACCAACCTCTTTTCTGTAAAAACTATAAGGACAATGACAGTAGGCAAACAAGTGTAATACGCAACATGGTGTCAGACTCCGGACGTCTATTTGCAGTAGATCTACTATTTGGAAATATACAGCATTAGTTAATGTGTGTACACTCACCACTATCCACTCTGCAATGTTCTCGTAGAGCTCTGCATTGAAGATGGCCTTCTTTAGCCTGGCCAGAGGCCCGTCTGCGTCCACCAGGCGGCACTTCATGAACACGTCACAGTAGCCCTTGAAGTCGTTGCAGGGCGAGCCGGGCTGCAGGGTGGTGATCTTCTTCTGGAAGAAACTGGCCCATATCTCAGAGCCTGTGCTGGCGCAGGTGTTGGGCTTCACTGCAGGTAGTACAGGGACATGGATTAACTGATTGATTGATTAATTCATTGATTGAATACTTTATTAGTCAGTAATGTAAACAGCATGTGGTGCAGTAGACATTAGCCAAGCTAAAAGGATATAAAAGTCCTGGGGACTTAATTCCATTGTGGTCCTTTGTAGACATGCGATCAACAAATACGAAACACTATATGTACAAAGGAGGAAAAGGAGAAACGTTGGCAGTGAATGACACCTCCTTTCGTGGGTATTTACATGTACCTCCCTGGCTTGTACCTCTCTGGACAGTTCTGAAAGGAACCAGTGTTACACCTCCTTTAATGGATGGTGTCAGGGCATTCCACATTTTTGTGGCAGAGTACTAGAATGAGAGCTTTCTCGTGTTTGTTCTAAGTGTGGGTGATACCATATCATGGTCTCTCCCTCGAGTGCTGCGGCTGTGTGTGTCACTCACTTTGGAGAAGTAGTTAGACAAGCATGAGGTTACTGAGGGCACTGTCTCTTTGCCTATCTTAAATACCAGTCCCATTTGTATTTGCTTAACTCTGTCTATTCCTACCTATTCCATCCACACTGAGCCATCCTAGACTAGGCAAAGTGTGTTGGAATTACAGTAGGTGGGTCATGGGCTTCAGGCCGAGACACACCTGTTTAGACGTCCTTTTTATACTTAAACGACAACTTCACCACTTTTCAATCTATCTATCTATCTATCTAGGTCGTCCTCAGACGAGCCCTCCATCGTTGTTTCCAGTCATCTCACTTTTCAACCTATCTTCAAATAATTGGTCCTCACTAATGTTCATGATAAAATAGCAAAATAATTATAATAATAATAATCTACTCGGTCTGTGTCTCATAGGAGGGCTGTGGGCAGTTCATGATGGGGAATCCAAGCTATATAGAAACTGCAGACTTTATATTCCTGAAAGGTTGCAATGTTATAATGGAAGCCATTGTTCTTGCGATAATAAAAAATAAATATTTATATATATAAATATAAAAAAAATATATATATATATTTTAAATACAGTATGTTTAAAAAACAAATTTGCCTATCGATGATGTCACTGATAGACATGTTTTTGAACTGCCCACAGCTCTACTAAGAGACACAGACCGAGTAGGATTTGTTTTTGCTATTTTATCTTGAACATTAGTGAGGACCAATTATATGAACATAGGTTGAAAAGTGGTGAAGTCGTCCTTTAAGTATTAAAATCACAACCCTATGTAGCAGACAGTACTTTGTTTGTATAATTACATGACTTGTTAACACAAAATGAAGTTCTTTCCTGTTTAGTCTGAAGTTTGATATACTGCAATGCGGAAGGCTTGTGTTGTGGAAACAGAGTTAGATGGTGCCCAGCTCAGATACAGATCCAAATAGCCTGTAGCTATCTACGACTGAAGGCTGTCCAAAGCACGTTTTGTTAGGTCTGTGCTCAAATATTCTAATGTGTCCTAATGTGTGAAACAGTGTGAAAGGAACACACACACACACACACACACACACACACACACACACACACACACACACACACACACACACACACACACACACACACACACACACACACACACACACACACACACACACACACACACACACACACACACACACACACACACACACACACACAGTAGAAATCTGAGAAATGGGCAATTTAGTTTCTATGGAATCCAAATGACTGAAATCTACAGTATGGAATCCATGGAATCCAAATGACTGAAATCAGTCGTGGCGACTGAGAACTTGGATTCATGCGGGCGTTTTGGAGTTACAGTAAGTCTGCAGAACTCTGCCAACTCACTTTTCTCCATGCAGCAGACGTGGCACAGCTCGGCAGCCTCATCCGTGCCCTCTTGGGGGGCACAGGTGCACACCTCCAGACCGTACTTCTCACAGATGGAGCCTGAGCAGCCCTGTTAAACCGCACACCCAGCGTCAACTTATTCAAACATTCATGATTATGCTAAGTGACTTACAGCTGTTCAAACACTTTTTGACTTGAAGCAAACACAAGAAGACATGCATACAGTACATAATAAAGCAATATGCCTCAAGAGGCTGTGGATTGCAGTGATATAGAGCAGCTAAAGGGGCATTATTAAAGCTACAACCTTCTTAGCTCTTCTAAAATCACAGTAAAGGATATTGCTTTCATAAGAAATATGCAAATCATAGACATAACTAAATTTAAACATTTTTTTAGGAAAAATTTCACTACAAGAATAATTTATACAAGAAACTAGTCCCTGCGATTGCCTGCAAAAACAAGGAAGTTGCTGTGCAAATCCACGAATGGTACCGAACGCTTATGCAACATCTGCCTTGGTTTAACCCTATTCTCACAATTTTAAATACTTTTTTAAATGATAAATACAAAACAAACGGTTTTGGACAAACGGTTTCCACCCAACAACGACGATAAACCTTCTCTTCTGGGGGGTGGGTTGGGGGGGAGGGGGTCCGAATACATTCAATTTGGGTGTCCTTGACTTGAAGGCAGCTTACCCCGTTGAGGCAGACTTGTGTGTCTCCGTGGCAGGCGGTGAAGTTGGCCTTGGGTTCTGATGAAGGACACTGGGCGGTCAGACCGTTGCACGTGCCTTCATGAGCACACTCCGACTCCACTCTGCACCTCTCGTTGGTGCCCTTATAATCACACTCCGGTGTGCAGCAAGGACCCTGGCTGGGACTGTTGGAGATTGATGAACACATACCAGTAAGCCGACCCAAAGTTAAAGGTAGGGTAAGTGATTTTCTTTGGCTAAAATAAGTCTTAAATAGCTCAATATTCTGATAGTACTCATTGCTATAGAGTTTTTGTTCAGTAACAGGAGTCTCCCCAGCTTTATAGAAAACAGAAAACGCAGACCATGGGATACAAAAAAACAAGAGCGACGTTACAAGAGCGACTAACATGATCCTGTGGACGGAGCCGTTTCTCGGACATGTTTACGAACCTGCAGATCTTGCCGGGTTTGAGTTTGCACTTCCTGCCGTCGACCTCGTTGGCGTCGTAGCAGCAGGGGTCTTTGCATTGGTCGCTGTAGCCACAGTCACACTGTTCTCCTGTCTCCACCAGCCCGTTACCACAGATAGGCTGGCCAGATTCTAGAAAACACACACACGCACGCACGCACGCACACACACACACACACACAGAGGAATGAGGACTCCCACAAACACACACAGGTTGCTTTCCGGGGACCAGAAGTTCCAAAATGGTGGATTTTAATTGGCGGAAACAGTGGGGACGGTTCTCTATTTTTCTCCAGCCTATGCTAGGGTATTTACCGACAAAGCAGCTGTCCTTCTTCTTCTCCAGGACCTGGCTGACGTTGCGGACGCTACAGGGGGAGAACTTGTTGTTGTTCAGCTTGTCCCCGGACGTGGCTCTGGCGTACATGATGAAGTTCCCCCGCTCCTTCTTGTCCTGCATCTTAGACTCTCCTGGGGTGCACTCCGTCCCAGAGTCATGCTGCAGCAAAACAAAATACATTCAGACCAGGGTTTCTCACAGTGGGTGCCGTGACGCAAGTCAAGGGGTGCCACAGGCAGAATACTTTGATCATATTTGGAACTGATCAACGTCACTTCAGTTGAACCACTTACACCCTCTAGAGCAGTGGTTCTCAAACTTTTACATTTGAAGGTCTCCCCTTAACTTTGACACTGTCAAATTTACAGACTTGTAAGGGTCCATTTAGACCCCCATAAAGGGAGAGAGACCCTGAAATCCACTTTGAGAAACCTGAGTTGTACTGTACTATCTTTTTCAGTCTATAGTACGTCAAGTCTCTTCACCAAAAATAGCAGTTCTACAAGTTCTAAACGCGTCATGTTGTGACGCATTGTAAGCTTATAGATGGGTTATGTTTGGTGAATGTTCCCCCCAGAATAGGAATGCTGGGGTTTAAGTGGTGTAACAACAAACATAAAAGATATTTTATATCAGTCCTAATGAAAACAGATATTCTCTCAAGTTTTCCTCATGACATATCTTACGGCAAAAGATTGACATGTTTTACATAAATGTAAGATGCTGAACAGTAACAATGTAATTCAGGGGTGCCGTGGATAAAAAAAAAAGGTTATTTACAGATGTGCCCTGAGCCAAAAAGGTTTGAGATTTATCCATCCATAAATTCCACAAAAATGGGTGTGAGTGTCTGTCTTTCGTATATCTCGTGAGGAGACCTCATATGTCCAAAACGGTTACTTTTCAGAAATTAAAATGAAAAAGTTGCAAATCTACACACTCAAAACGCACCTCTTCGCGCCACTTGTGGATCTGCTACTTTTGAGTGACACTGTATGATCAAGAAGGTGTTCGTTTACAGGGGAAGAAAACACAAAAAGGATATAAAAGGTTTCTGCTCCATTGAAAGAGGGGTGTTGCTTGCCAAAAAGAAAGATCTACAAGCTAACACCCTGTTCTTTTTGGCAAGTGACACCAAGGTTCTATGGAGTATATAAATTGAAGCTAGAGGTTCAGGAGGGCAGGTTCAGACCATAGTTACTCACAGGAGAGCCAAAGTTGTGTCCGACCTCGTGGGCGAAGGTGATGTGTGAGACCTTAGGGGGGACGTGGGAAGCGTAGTTCTGCACGGTGATGATGCCCGTGTTCAGAGACTTCCTCTTCCCATCAGAGTACAGCTTACTCTTCTCACAGATGCCTCCGGAGCTTCCTGAGAAAGCAGGAAAAAACAAACACACACATAAAACTTAAAGTCATAGTGAAATAGGCCTGTTACAATTATTACATAATCGTCTAATCGCAATGATTTGACATAATCACAATTATTTGTCATAATCGCTGAATGTTGAACATTTTTCATATATTCAACATTTTCAAAAAATAGTAGAAATAGCAGATCTACAAGCTCACAACGCGTCGTGTAAAATGTCATAATGGTGACAGCCCTATTAGTGAAATGGCATTCAGTCTGAGACGGCCTCGCGAACCAATAAGAGGCTCCCATCCCTTCAGGCTATGGAACGGTGGACTCTCACTTACTGTAGCTGGGAGCTAGTGCTTGTAGCCTGCCGGCTCACGCTGCCCAAGCTAGCGGGTGACGGCGAGTGGAAAGCAGTTTATTTCTAATCTATAATGTTTACTTTTCAAATACAGTATATATTTTAGTGTGCTGATTAAGTTTAAAATGAGTAATGCACCGTATGGACGTCATCTTGAATGATATTCAAAACAGAGTAGCTCTGTAATTAAAATCTGGTGTGTTTGGAGTAACGTGAGCTATGGAAACCAAACAGGTGAATGAAATCAAGATTCATTTATGTTCATAAGAGTCTATCTATGTCATCACGTAGTATGTTTGCATTCACAGGAGGTAATTAAGACTGCAACTTTTGATATAACAATACACAAAACATTCTTTGGGATCTTAGGTATGCCCCTATGATCACCACGGATATGCTCTAAAAGTGTGAAAAAACATTTTTTTAAGTTCACCAGGTCTTTAACATCTTTATCTGGGGAGTACCTATTTGGGGCAGATAAAAGAACAATCTATTTCTTTTCTCCAATTCTTTCATTCTTCATACTGTACATAGATCTACAAGACTACAACCTCACAACAGGTTGAAGCTCGACAAAACTGTTACTTTTCAAGATTCAAATAATGATGCTTTTGTGGTATGATCTTTGTGAGACGTTAATTTACCAAAAAAAATAGATTCTGCCTGACAGCGACTATATACTTGTACATATCAGTCAAAAGACAAAAAAGCTCAAGAGGTTATTTACATTGAGCTCCTTTGAGTACAAGTGTGTGTGTGTGTGTGTGTGTGTGTGTGTGTGTGTGTGTGTACTGTGTACCATGTGTTCACGCAGCAGCAAAGTGAGCAGGTGGTCCTCAATGTGGCTCCTAGGGGAGTGTGACAGCCACAGCTAGGGGGACGTTTGGGGTCACGTCACCACGACACACTGCTCACGTACAGTACACTCAAAATAATACACTATGAGGACATGGCCAGTTATTAGTCATCTACTAGTTTGTAGCCTTTTATGCCTCTCAAAACAAGACAATAAGGGGGCTCACCGCAGACGTGTAAGGCTCTCTCAAACCAGGGGTCCACTTTTACCATATTTTATACTTTGGCTATTCAAAAACATTTTTAATGCAAATCTATGCTTCTGGGGGTCCCTGGCACAAAACATTTTCAGATGGGGGTCCGCTGCCACAATACATATCAATTTGGGGGTCCTTGACACAAAGTTTTAGAACCACGGGCTGGTGTATGAGGCAGAATGTGGCAATTGTACAAAGGCGTAGGCGTATGTGTTGATGAAGTATTGAAAAAAGAAAATCATATTTGTGGTGCTCCATATCGGTCAAAGTGAAATGGCCTTTCTGCGTTGTTTTGACGCCCCCTCAATATGGGATGTATTTGTGGCATTTATTTATTGCAAATACCAATTAACTCAGGAGATTTTGTATTTGAAGAAGGTTGCCATGGGGCCTATAGGCAATACCGCTTTCCCGAACCCTTGTTTTTCAGATACAAAAAAACAAACACGGTAAACACCTCATTAAATTAACTACAGCATACCATTATTGCATCCACACACAGAACATGAAAGTGAACTTATCTCACCGGAAAGGCAATTATATATTTTTAATGACTATTTTGAGCCAACATTGAAATTGTGTATGCATTTCCATAAATAGGGCTTATGAACCTTCTTTAGCAGCTCTCAACTATAGAATTCTGTCAAAATCCCTCTAAACCCAGTCTCTTAATTTATCGTCTGTCGATTGGAAACCATATGTCCAAAACAGTTACTTTTCAGGATTCAAATAGAAAAGTAGCAGATCTACAAGCTCAAAAAGTGGCACGAGTTCCGAGCTTGCAGATCTGCTACTTTTGATGCTTTTGAGTGATGCTGTAGTATGATCAAGTTTGTTTACCCCACAAAAAGTTAAAATGTGGCAATAAGGTTTCTGCCCCATCGCATTGAGAGGTGTTGCTTGACTAAAAGAAAGATCTACAAGCTAACAATCTGTCCTTTTTAGCAAGTGACCCCAAGGTTCTATGCAGTACCGGTATATAAATTGAAGCTAGAGTTTCAGGAGGACAGGTTTAGATCATAGTTACTCACATGAGAGTGTGTGTCCGACCTCGTGGGCGAAGGTGATGTGTGAGACCTTAGGGGGGACGTTAGGGGGACACTAGGGGGGACTGCATTGTGATGATGCCCGTGTTCGGACTTCCTCTATTGTGTATAAATAAAAGCCTTGAGGTCAATACGGCAGGGGCCATTTCTCCTGTTTTTGTAGCGTGAGGCAGCTTGATATAAAAGTACACCCCTTGGACATGACGCAAGTATGTCATATGCCCCCCAATCCAACACTTGATGCTGCTAAGCACTACGTTTTTATAGTCTTTTGTATGGGGAATCAAACTCCCAATCTAGTGGACACTTTAACCGTAAGGCCACTGAGCTGGTCCTATTGTGTGTTTGTATACGTGTCCATAAATAGGGGTGTGAACCTCTTCTCTATCAACTCTCAACTATAGAATTCTAGTCAAAATCCCTCTAAACCCATTCTATTGTTGTGTCCAGGCAGTGCTAGCAGTCAGTGTTGCCATGTCTGCTTATTAAAGCGACTTTAAGGCTTCTTTTGTCGGTTGTGTTTTTTTGGGGGGCTTGTTTCTTAAAGTGTAATTGCTTATTATGGCTTGTTTCCTAAATGTTTCAATTATCTTTTAAACCGGTGTTTCTCAAAAATATTCATGTCATGGAACCCCAAATTAATGTGTATTTGTCCCTAACCCCGTACCAGATTTGTGTTGTTGGAATGTTTACATTTTTTTTTCCATAATCCCTCATTCTATTTCAAATTTTTTAGAAAAGGTTGTGAGCTTGTAGATCGGCTATGTTCAAATAGCCGATGAATACAGCATATAGGTTTAAAGTGCTCATGTGGCCCAAGCGTCGCTTCTTTTGGGCTTGTTTTCATAGACCCCGGTTGCTTATTTCTCTCACAAAACCTGGCAACACTGCATGGTAGTAAGTAGTTGTTGAGGCTGTGAGGGAGGGGCAACAGCAGCTTTCATTTCCCATAAACCCACAAGTCCAGTCATTCAGGGGCAAGCCCACAGGCAACAGCTTCCAGCTACAACCATACGTGAGCTCAGAGCACTTAAGGCAGTCAACAGTGAGTGTGTGTGTGTGTGTGTGTGTGTGTGTGTGTGTGTGTGTGTGTGTGTGTGTGTACGTGTATGCCCTTTCACTGCAGCTGCTTATGTGCAGGCGGCAATTGGTCCAATTCAATAAGAGGCCCATTAGCGGGTTGGACTGGGTTCATTCTTGGTTCACTCTACTATAGCATTCAGCACCCGTCTCTCTCCTCTCTTAACCTCTGAATGCATTAATTGTTTTTCTTTTTCGTTTCATATTGCGAGTATGGCGGTGTCTGAACTGGTCATAATCAAGGGCATTGGAGAGCCAAACAAAAGGACCCATAAACGCCATACATCAGGTACCGGTTTAGAAAAAAACACATATTGAACCTAAAATATAATAGGAGTAATTTTTCCAAACATCACAGGAAACTCACTGCGTTGTACACAATTGTGTCGTTTTTCAGCAGTTAGTTGCTTATCGTGGTGACTAATGCAGTGGTTCTCATACCCCTAGAAGAGAAGAGTCCCTGGACCCTACTTTGAGAAGCACTGGACTAATGGACAGGTTCTCCAAAAAGAAAAAACATCAAAGAATGAACGTCGACATGGGCGTTTTAGCATTGTATCAGCAACAATCTCATTGGGCCGGTCAAGGTCAAATCCACAAGAGAACGTTAATGTGAAGATGTGAATAATAGAGCCACGTCTCTGGATTAAAGTCCAGCGTAACAGGACGACACGCAGAGCTACAGACAGATGATCTGGAAGAACACGGAACGAAGCGAAATGTGTCATCTTCAATGTTCAAACAGAACCAGTTGGCTTAGCAGCACTAGACGCTGCTAAATAGTGAGCCAAGTCGATAGTAGCCAGTTCCTGAGATGCGTTTGTTTTTAGTGAGAATTGCTATTTTTGGGCGTTGTCTGCCACTCCAACATTTGACCGAGTGCGCCTCTGACAGAGGCTGATTAATCAATTAATTAATTAATACCTGGCAGTGAATGTGTTAAAAAAAAAACAATTTCCATGATTTCTGTCTGTCTGTCTGTCTGTCTGTCTGTCTGTCTGTCTGAGTGAGTGTCTGTCTGTCACAGCGTTTCTCCTCGGTGGCTGGAGCAATTGGGCGGTCTGGCCATTAAACGAAACGGGTATTTCTTACATTGATGCTCCTACATATTATCATGCAAGCACCAGTTAAAGTTACTTTCCATCCCTCATATACTGTGTGCACAGTGCACACGCCATAACCCACACACAGCACATCATTTCGGAGTTCATATCTTTGAACGGGTAAGGGCTAGTAGTAATCAATTTATAGAAGCAATAACCCATAACAGGTGTCATAATCTTTCACAAGTCTCCCATTTCCGTCTGTCAAGACTAGGCTATGTTCCAAAAGGTTCTAAATTAATATTGTCCTAATTTACTGTGTGTGTGTGTGTGTGTGTGTGTGTGTGTGTGTGTGTGTGTGTGTGTGTGTGTGTGTGTGTAAACATGTGTGTTGGACAGATTCATTAGGGTGTGTTTGCTTGGGTAGCTGTCACATTGATTACTTCTAATTCCCTCTGGCATCAAAACCTCATTGCTGACAGCAGTCTAAAGCTTCATTTCTATTCCATCACATGACAGGATATACGCCCATATAAGCACTACGGTGGATTCCAACCTCAGGCACTTCACCACTGCGCCACCTGAGTGCCCATAATTAATTGAATTTAAAGGTAAATGATTGCTTTATTTTAATAAATAGTACAACCACTGAGAGAACCCATTGCTGTAGCATATATTAGAAATATTTTTCTTATTCAGATTGTATAACTATCAGTGAAATAAACAAAATAATAATTTATTGGTATTCACGAATGACCAATAAACGCCTGAGACCAAAGTTCATACACACCCTGGACTAATCAGTGAGACTGGACTTGTTTGTAGACGTAGACTGATATGGAGAGTCAGAGAGGAGAAGAATTCAGAAGAGGCAGAGGAGAAACCGGTGAGATCAGCTGGGGCAGCGCAGGGCAGCGTGCATCCAGGCCACAGTGGCCTCAGGGCAGACCATTTTTTTAGGTGCCATCAGGCCAAACTAAGAGGGCATGGAGCCCATGATCTTTATTATGGCCTACATGAAAATCCTGCCCTGAGCGACGTTGTCATCACAGCATATCGTTTATCGAGATGAATGGAAAACTGCAAGTTGGGAATATCTGAATAAATATTCCTTCTCGTCTTATCCAGTCGTTTGTGAATTTGTGATTAAAAACGAATAAATCCCTGCCCAACAGTAAAACATACACAATCTATATTTGGCACAAGCTCATGCCCTTGAAAAGTATACGAAATGTGTTTAAGCTTTGATCCCCATTGATCCTTTTATGAAGCATAATTTTCATTTGGATTTCACGATAAGCTCATTTTGTGCAGAAAGTACGACTTCTTTCTTTATCATCCCTTTAAGAACATTGCCATTCTGCAAAACGCCAAAAAAAGAGACAGAGAGAGATACAGAGAGACAGACAGACAGACAGTCGGAGGCTGAGAGAGAGAGAGAGAGAGAGAGAGAGAGAGAGAGAGAGAGAGAGAGAGAGAGAGAGAGAGAGAGAGAGAGAGAGAGAGAGAGAGAGAGAGAGAGATACCACACGCCCGCACGCACAGATAGAGTCAGAGAAAGTGTGTGGAGATGAAGGGGAACAATGCTGACAGGACTGAAAAACTCCACAAGTTCAAGATGCATTCCCTTCCTCACGTCCTTGAAATAAAAATTACACACATCCACAGAAGGAATGAGCCAGTAATGAAACAGAGGCCGATAGAAGGGCTTATCAGGGTGTGTGTGTGTTGTGTGTGTGCGTGCGTGCGTGCGTGCGTGCGTGCGTGCGTGCGTGCGTGCGTGTGTGTGTGTGTGTGTGAGTGTATTCTGATAAACATCACCAGCAAGGAACCAACAGTACAGTCAGTAATTTGATTCCATTACTGATCTTATGAACCTGGGGGTCCACAACCCAGCAGAAGACCTTGGCTTCTTCACCAGGCAGAGATGAAGGAATCCACACACTCTGTCAGCAACAAAACACTAATGCAGTATTATGCGGTAAAATCTTTTACTCTCTCAGGGTTACATTTGTTCTGAGGATTTTACTAAGAAAGCATTACTTCCCTCAGAGCATCTCCATTAAATTAAAAACATTCACAGAATAAAATGAATTGTTTGAGTGACATTATCTGATCCCATTGCCAGGTCTGAGTGTGGAAATAAAATGAAATGGACCCATTTGTTTTGTGTACTGTGTGTACAGCCTGCTGTGAAATGCACTACCTGCTTGGAATTCACTGCGTGCGCAACATGTGGCTTGAAAACCCCAATCCTTGTTAATTGTATCAGCTATATGTGGGTGTCAGGTCCTTATCTGTCTGTCATATTATCAATCACGGGGTTCTTTCGAAAGAAAAGATCTACCTCTCCATCTCTCTCTCTCTTACTCTCAGAGACAATACAGTTACAAACTATTCCCCTGATTAAAATGATTGTCTTGGGACAGCTTGTGATTATGAGGAGACATGCGGGGTAGTTTATATAATAGCTAGATTCTGATTAACATTTTGATATATTTCAAGTTCAAACAAGTTAACTTTAACTTTGGATTCATTCAAACTTGAGCAGATGTACAAAAAGATGAAATATAGAAAGAGAAAGTTTCTGTCAATATAAAATAGGCAACAGGAAGGGATACAAGAGAAGGGTCAGAGTCTGAAGAGGTACGTTTTCAGGCTTGGGCTAAAACTGAGTATTTGAGTCTACTACAGTATGTAGTAAAACTTGTGTCATATGCCAAACATATGTCAATTTGGGGGTCCTTTGGCACAAAGGAGTTTGAGAACCACTGATTTAGAAGGCATTTGTAGAATCGGCCTCATGTCTTAATATGCAAAATAATATTTCCATCATCATGCACATGGCACACGTATGATGATCAGTGTGTGTGCGTGTTCTGTATGCCTGTTTGGGCAGTGTTTTTTTTTAGTTTGTTTCTATGTTTTTAAAACCTGCTAACGTTATATTATTGACTTTGACTATTTACTATTGAGTATGTACAGTATTTCCTTGCAATGTATGTAGCACTCTGAGATTCCTTGAATGAAAAGTGAATTACAAATACAATGTATCATTATTTATTATTGTTAATTCTAACAGCAAATTCTGATTTAGTTTTAGTTACTGCATATTCTTCTGAATAAAATGACATTACGTTTTTTTTAAAAACTATCTACAGTTGTTTTGGCGCAGATTCCTAGCCGATCTACAGGCGCGTGGCACGTTGTGAGCTTGTAGATCGTCTATTTTCAGAGCGCAAAGCATAAAATGACTTGTCTTCGATCTCTTCTCCACTAGTCCCTCTCCAACATTTTAGTCTAGTTTATTTGTTGACGAAATTGTAGCTTAAGTTGGTTTATTATATTTCGTTTTTATTTAGTCCTCGTCAGAGAAAAAAGGTAGTCAACACACATTATTCATCATAGTTTTCGTGGAAATGAACATGGTGGTGGTGGGTTGAGTGTACTGACCTGATGGAGCGCCGACCCAGGCCAAGCCCAGCACGCCGTCGTCAAAGTCCCGGTCGGTGAAGACGTAGGCCAGGCAGTAGTCGTCGTGGTTCTGCTCAGAGTTGAGCTCCAGAAACTTCTCCACACCGATGTTGGCGAAGCGGAACGGATTGGATTTGTCCTTCTCGTCCAGGGTTGTGTTGATCTGAACACAAGAGAGTTTGCAGCAGGGGTGAAAACAGGGACACTCATAAATACTAGATGTATTTGGGTTTGCAATGCAACTGTTTACTAGTCACTTCAGACTTCACCCATCTCTTGTATCCCTTACTGTTTGTTGCCCATTTTATATTGACAGAAACCTTGTATGTCTATATGTAATCTTTTTGTACATCTTTTTATATAATGATGTAGTATTTTATACTTTGTTAAATCTGTATGTGGGTTTTATAAATATTAACCAAATTAAAGTATTAACTTGAGCTTGTGAATAAATAATAACTACACAGGAACACAATCTTTTCCATTTCCCCAAAACAATGGAAAAAAGACAAAAATATTTTATTGTTACTCAGTTAGATCTTTGCACATGAATGTGATACCCAAGTGATTGAATGAAGTATTGATTTTTTGCACAGGATATTTGCACTTTATAGTATAGTTTGCACAGTGGCATTTTGCACAATAATGAATACAGTTGTGATTTTAAGTATTTATTGAATGTATTTTAACTAAACATTTGAGGTAAATTCCTGTTTAGCTGAGCTGGCCACTCAGCCAATGAGCCACCACACCTGTGGAAAGGTTAAAACAAATGTTTGGGGAAATCATGATGGCAAGTGCAATATATTTACATTTAAGGGCAAGTGCAATTAAGCGTTAATAGAGCAATATGAGAAGTGCAATACTGTATGTGAAGTTTGATTGGTTCCTTAACAATTACCTTTTCTGTGGCTGCCAGTGTAATTGGGCTGGACCATTGTCAGGATGGCAGAGGGGGGATTATATGACAAGCTTGTGGAATTGCAAAGTATTGTGTATGTTGTACTGTGAAGAAGCAACCTTTACTTACATGTACCTGTAGTTCCTTAAGATTTTAATATATTTCATGTGGGTCAAGGTATATGTATTGTATGTACAGTATTTATATTATGTTGACGAACTAGAGCACTACTCTGGGAATGGTGCAGTCCAGGCATCTGTGTTAAAAGGCTGCCAGTTCACTGCAGACAGAGCTGTAGGTGGAGAGCTGGACACCTCCGTGTCAGGGGTGCTGGGGAGCAAGTCTTTGTGTCACCCTTTTGTACTTTGTGTTGGTGAATAAAGCACTTTCTGGCTGCAACCTACTTCAAAGGCCTCTGGCATTCTCACATCTGCCATCCAAGTTACTGTACAGTAGCACTAATATGCACTCCACTTGCACCTACCCTGTTTGTTGACTAGGGTCCATTTACTCTCACATTTTAACTGGATATAAGGGTCTGCTACTGTAAATGCCTCAATTGTAAATTGTACGATGACATACAGTAGTACACATGTGTACAATGATGCAACAAGTCTGAAATGTCTGTTCTTATGAAACTATTGAAACACCTTTTTGGCTTCCTTCGTCATCTTTTTGAGAGTGAACCAACCTGTAAAGTGTTTGGACTGTGAGACTGTGAGTCTTGGTGATTTGGATTTTGGCACCGGATGCCTTGAACGCAGCAACGTTTGAAACTTTTCACAAGACTTCTTTCATAGAAAAGAGAAAGCGCAGTCTGAAACGCTGGCAAGAAACAAAGTCCTAACGAATGCTCACAAAAGGAAAGCGTTTCTAGATGTCTGTCACCTCTTCAGACTTCTGTCACATACAAATCGTTGCTGTCGCGCAGAAACCTCTTATCTCCATATTTTAACTTTTTGTGTTCTTTCGTCAAGCAATGCCCTACTTGATCATGCTACAGCATCACAAAAGCATCAAAGGCATCAGATATACAAGCTTGTGTAACGCGCCGCAAAGCAGCGCGTTTTGAGCTTGTGGATCTGCCCTTTTGACGTTTTTTAATTTGAATCCTTAAAAGTAACAGTTTTGGACATATGAGGTTTTCACCCGACAGAGACTATATGCAACTTCCTGTTTGAGCAGAAAGGAAGATGAGGATTTAACAGAGGATTGTGGTAAAAAAAAAAAAAAAAAAAAAAAAAAACTTGCTGCCAAGTCTACTGCTGCAAGGTGTTTTCATTGATTTTGGCACGTGGCCACGTTGTTCCCAATTAAAACAGCAGCTGGCAGTCATCTGAGCCTAAAGTCTGTGTTTCAGATCACTAGTTTTTCAATGGGGCGGGGGGGAATAAATGAATATAATACATATCATTGCTGTCGAGCAGAAACCTCTTATACACTTGTTTTAACTTTCTGTGTGTTTTTTTCATAAATAAACGTCCTACTTGATCACACAAACGCATCAAAAGTAGCAGATCTACAAGCTCGAACCGCGTTTCGAGCTTGTAGATCTGCTACTTTTGAAACTTTTGAATTTGAATCACTGAAATCTGCTACTTTTGAAACTTTTGAATTTGAATCCTGAAAATAACAGTTTTGGGCATACGTATGAGGTTTCCACCATGCTTCACGATGTGATGCATGTGTAAGCTTTTCTATTCTTTTAAAGCCATTGCAATAGCTGAAACGCTATGACTATGGCTAAAGTAATTGGGTCCTTGGCACGGAAACAAAATAACTGGTCATTAAAACAACACGCACCAGACTTAACCCACTCCTCATTCATGGTAAATCAGTAGAACAGGTCGACAGTTTCACATACTGTACGCATCTTGTACAATGGACTTGGGTTTGATTAAAACATTACATCTGTCTACTGTATGTACGTTCTCAGCAAAGACTTCATGTAATCTGTAAGTTAAGATCATGGTCTGGTTGCCCCTCACCTTCCGTTATTAGTGTACAAAAGCATTATTCAACCTGTTCTGTTGTATTTTCCCCATGTTTCTTCACTATATTGTCCATGTCTAATAAAAACTAACTTTTCAGTATTGCCCGTATTGCCTCCAAGGTTATCGGCCTTCCTTCACCCACACTTTCTGATATGAACAATAAAGCCATCACACGTTTAGCACTGACAATAGCAAATCACACTGATCATACCTTACATCAGGGGTTCTAAACATACAGTATATGAACTGAGGACCCCCACCCTGACAAGCACAAGGAATTGTAGGTATTACATTTAATGTGACTCGGTTCCACAGGTAAATATTGTGAAAATGGCAGATTTACATGCTCATAGATCTGCTATTTTCACAACGTTCGCCTCTTGCTTACTTAATAATTGACAGTTTGGCCAGTTTGTTATTAAAACGGTCTTGAAAATCCTTAAATTGTCCCTTTATAAATGTGCAGATACCCTGTATACACTTATGTTGGTTTGTTTACCGTTGAGTGAGACGTTTTATTTTTACATTAAGCTAATCATCTGGGGACCCCACAAAATAATTTGGGGACCCCACTTGGGGTCCCCACCCCAAGTTTGAGAACCACTGCCTTACATCATCAATGCAAACTCATTTCATCTGGACGAAGATACCGAACTTTGAAATGGGAAAAAAGTTTTGTCCTTTCAGCCATTGCGGCATTAAACAAACTACTGGGGACTTCATGAATTGTGTGCCATGTTGTTCTGTGCTACATGGTGATGTGTTTTTCAGTTGGAACAGACTGTGAAGATGAATGTCCCTGAGGGGACAATAAAGACTATTATTGTGTCCACTCACCCTGATCCTTTTCACCATGAAGCTGATGTTACGGATGCCCATGAAGTCTGTGGTCTGATAGATGGAGTCGATAGCCTTCACGTGGCTGGAGATCTGCAGAGAAAAATATTGCTGTTGTTACTGTGTGCTCCGTTCACATTGCCCAGCGTGGCACAAAAAGGTTAGCTTCAAGTTTCTATGTTATATAAGGTTAGCTTCAAGTTTCTATGTTATATATATCATATATATGTCATATAAATGCCTAAAGAAGTAGTATTTGTTTGAATGAGATGTACAGTATTACAGTATAGTGAGTGAAGTGGTTGTTTTTGAAAAGCAGATGTCATTATTGAAGTGTTTTTCTTACATGGGTGTTTCTTTGTAAATAACCCTAACCCTAACCTGACCCACATGATATGTGTGAAAAAGGTGGAGTCAGTAGGAGCACCCGTGTGCTGTGAGAACCTGTCAACGCTGACACCGAACACCATGGGTGTCTGCGTCAATTCTGGTTGCTCGGTCGATGTTCTTGGTACAGGTACAGTGTATTACAACAAAAAGTTTAAAACAAAGTAAGTCCACGACCGTCTGTGAGGCTGTCCTTATTTCACCCACCAGATGATTTAGTAAGTTAATCTGCTCTCCTAATTGGCCCCTGACACGGCTGCTGTCAGCCCTTTCTATATTGAACTGTTGGCCGTGGCGCTCCATGCTGTCAGTCAGCCAGCCAGCCAGCAGAGTCCTGCAAGGCTGCACCACTGGCTGCAAACCTAGAGAAGATCTGTGGTATCATTATGTCTGGTGTCATGTGAGCCTTTTGTTTTCTATTTGTATGTATTTTTCTGCCCTTTGCTTGATTCCGTTTGTAGCGAGGCATTGTGTTGCAGACAAACTGACAATAAAGTAATGTATGCCTACAATCTGTTATTTGTGAAACAGCAAGAAAGGGGTCCTGCCATCCTAGTGCTCTGTTTCCTAAGTAGTTGGCACAATATGTAAAATTATTGTTTAGGTCCTGCTGTTCTACATAGAGCTGAGCCAACCAGTTGAAGGAATTGCAAATTGAGGCTTTAACCTTTGCTTTTGTGAAATGTTCAAGACTATTAAGGATTGTATGGATGATGCTTGTGAAAATGCATTGTATGTATTTTTTTAGTTTGACCACTTCAAATAGTCCACTTTCTCCAATCTTAAAATAATTAATCAACCAAAATATTTTTTACAATTTCCTAGACTATTACATTATTATAAAGTATTTCACCCCATTTCCAGGCCTATAGCAATCATATAGTTCAATAATGAGGCTCTTAAACCAGTGTGCTGCTATCAATGCACCAATACAGGCTCCAGCTGTCAAAAAGAACACATCTACAAGCTAACGTATATCAGTGCAGCGTGTTGTTAGCTTGTACATCTATTTGTCACGTGAAGTCCTGTGGCCGCTCGTGCAACGCAGCACTACATTTTACCACGAAAAATATTTCACGTAATGCTATACAAAAACAATCTATATACAAATATTTTCCAAAATCTTTGATTAATTCCAAACCTGGGAAACTGGCCTGGGAAACTGTTTTTCTAACTTAAAAAAAAAAGAAAAAAGTCCAAGAATTTCATGACCGTGGGAACGCCTGGAGAAGTTCTACAAGCGGCTTGATCTGCTTGTAGATCAGATCTGCCATTTTCGGCGCATGACGTACTTCCAAGTGAGTTGAATCAGTCGTGGCGACTGAGAACTTGAATTCAGGCGAGTGTTACAGTACCTGAGCGATGACGGCCTCCCTGGTGCCGTAGTACTTGAAGAAGAGGTGGTCGGTCTGGATGAAGAGCTGGCAGGTGTTCTTCTCTGCCCCCGCAGCCCTCTTCCTCCGCAGGACCACCGGACCATGACCTCTGTCCTCCACCAGCACTCTGTTCAGCTCCTGATATCACAGCATCACCATCATCATCATTATTATTACCCTTTTAGACCTGTATCACTCGAGATTTTATCCACTTTAACCATTATTTTATGCTTTAACTTTTGAAAAACAGCAGATATACAAGCACGTGTGCAAGCTTGTAGATCTGCTATTTTTGAAAAACCAGTAAGACTCCCCAATCGGGAGATAAGCGACCGTCAGGTCGCATACACAAACTTTAGAAGGTAATCGTAGCCAATCAGGAGGAAATATGGGAAATGGGACAGATCCATGATGTTGATGACATGACTTTAGAGATACTGTGTACCGCTTTGCCTGATTTTAGGCCAAAATCTGTAGGAGCAGTGTCCAAAAATTTGTTTTGCAAAAATCGGCCTGATGGTGGCGCTAGAAGAGGGCCATGTGAGAAATGAGTGGAGGTTGTGTGTTGCCATCCAAGGAGTGTGTGTGCAAAGTTTGGCATGGATAGGGGCAACGGTGCCGGAGATAAGGGTAGGGCAAAAGTGTGACGTGACAGACAGACGGACAGACAGACAGCCGGTGGAGCTTTTCATTGTGACTTGCGACCTAATGGTCGCAATCATGAACATTTGTGCAAATCTTTGAATATATATATTTTGAAGCGAACATTTGTAACTCAAATACCTTCTTCTGTATCCCTGATACATAATATTTCGAGATGGGGGTTGACATGAAAAGGTTTGAGAACCACTGACATAGAAACATGCGTTTACATGCGTAAAGAAAATAGAAGGATTTAGAAGACATTTTTGGAATCGGGTGCAAAATATTCAAAGAATTTTCACAATTTTTCAAAAATAGCAGATCTACAAGCTCGCAGCACAGCACTCGTTACCGCGCTGTGAGCTTGTGAACTTGTAAAAGAGCATTTTTATATTGTGTTATTGATTGCTACTTTTACTTAAATGTAATAATAAGTACTTTTTCCACTGTTAATAACAATGCCATGGATTTCGAGACTTCCTGTGGTCAGTCAACAATGTCAGTCATGAATGATGTCAGTGTGATGTCATAGGAGTGCAACTCAAACTAATCAATTTAATTGCTTATCAGAACTATACATATTAATAAAATAAGACCTTTAATGGATATACAATCGAGCTCGTACAGGAGATGTGGTACTAATCAATTTAGTAAATTATATTTTAAAAAAATCCATTCGATTTCTTTTGCGTTGATTTCTTGATTGGGGAAACCTCATGTCCAAAACTGTCACTTTTCAGGATTCAAATTGAGCAATATAATAATAATAATAATAATAAATATGATACTTTTGTGTGACACTGTAATATACAGTATGATCAAGTATCGCAAGTTAAAATATGGAGATGAGAGATTTCTGCCCGGCGGCAACGATATATATACAGTATATCCACCTGTTTACGCGGGAGTTTACTGGAGACCTGTTTGGACCACACTTCCGGTTTAACAGCAGACATACAAGCTCACGTCGCGTCGCAGATGCAAACGTTGTGAGCTTGTAAATCACAGTCGGCTGCGGCGCCGGAAGCTCGGTACAGCGTCTGCGCAATGCACTATGGGGCGTTGGAAACTCGTGGATATATACTAATAAAAAACAAACCCGAAAAAGTAACTGAGAGAGCAATGGCTAAAAGAAATGAATGGTTGTTGCAGCTCCCAGTGCTTTATCCCTGGAGCGCAGTCAGTCAGTCAGTCAGTCAGTCAGTCAGTCAGTCAGTCAGTCAGTCAGTCAGTCAGGAGTTCATGGAGGGAATATTCCGGGCAGGCAGGCAGGGCATGACTCACCCTCCCTCCCTGTCAGATTATACCTCGGAACAGCAAATGATGTCACCTCATCTCCCGCACTCCTCGCCTGTTCCACACGACTCACAGCTTGGCAGGACGGTGACACAGCAGATAATGTCAAACCCGACCGTCAGCCATAGGGCCCAGACATACTGTATATTATCCCCTCCGTCGGGCAGAAACCTTGTATCTCCAAGTTTCAAATGTGTATGTTTTTTCGCGATGTAAAGCCCTGCTTCATCATACAAGGCTGTCGCACAAAGGTAGTGAAAACAGCAGATCTACAAGCACACAACGCCTCGCGGTGCGAGGCGTTGTGTGCTTGTAGATCGGCTGTTTTCACTAGTTTAAATCTTTTTTTAAATGATAAATGCAAAACGAACGGTTTTGGACATACAAGGTTTTCACCCGACAACGACGATATCCTCTCTGTCCGCTGGAAACCTCATTATGTCCCAAAACTGTTACTTTTCAGGGCTCAAATTCAAAAGTAGCTAAAGTAGCGGATGGTCAAGCCTCGAAACCCGCTGCAAAGTATTTCCAGCTTGCAGATCTGCTACTTTTGATGGTTTTTTTGATCAAGTAGGGTCTTAATTTATGAGAAAGAAAAAAAAGAGTTGGACATAAGAGGTTTCTGCCCGACAGCAATGATATTCCACCCTCAACACCTCCATGTCACATCGTCATGGTATGGCACTCGTGTTATTCTAGCTCGTGGTTCTTCAAGTGGGGTCCGCAGACCCCCGTGGGTCCTTGAGGGGGTACCGGGCTCAGAGTGTACCAATGGAACCAGTCCCGATGGACCCGTAAGAGTTATGGCGTCGTGGCGTAATACAATCGAGTTTGTAATTTAATGTATACTTGTGAGGGCCAAATGTCCCAAATGTAAAGTAGAATTTCAGAAATAGACATCCTGACGATAATTATCCAGGTCCTCACATGAGAAACGTTCGCAAAATCTGGCAACATTGAGGCTGTACCGAAATGTTAATTCTTCACAAAACATGGTAATACAAACGTGTGTGTGTGTGTGCGTGCGTGCGTGCGTGCGTGCGTGCGTGTGTGTGTGTGTGTTGCACAGACTCACCGTAACTGGGTCCTCCTCCACAACAGCGGACGCCTGGTATTTCTTCATCCTCTCAAACACTGAGTGGTCCGCACAGCCCCCCTCTGAGCCGTACTTATGAGGATAATCTGGTTGGAGCAGGGGGGCGATGAGGAGCAACGATTAGGCAGGGCTCACATTCAATTATGGATCATTCTCAGAATTAGAACTGTAGAACGACGGCAAAAAGGCTCGCCGACTCCGTGACAAATGATATGCCAGCTCTCATTGGCGTCACAGCCAGACAGGAGAGAGGAGGCAGATGTGAATGAAAGCTAAGCGTTGATGGGTTGAGATTCAGTGGTGGAAAGTGACTAAGTACCTTTACTCAAGTACTGTACTTAAGTACAGTAGTGAAGTATGCCGTTTGCGTATGTATTTGACTGTTGCTTTGGGTGTGGATACTGTGAGGACACTCACAGTGCAGGCTATTGTAGAGCTGTACAGTGTATCGTCTCTGTATGATCGACACCTCAAATGTCAATATGCTAAAATAGACGATCTAGAAGCCCTGCAGAGCTGTCGGCTGGTAGATAGGCTATTTTCGGGGAAGAGATTAGGGGCCCTAATTTGAGCACTATTTCAAAATAGTTAAAAATGCCTAAAAGGTTTAAAAAGCAGGAGTCTTCAACTTGTTTTAGCCCAAAGAAGGACCCCCTTGCTGAGAGAGAGATGAAGCAGGGACCCCCACTATAAATTGTATAAAATGGTGTTAAGTTGTCAAATGTAGAATCTACACCAACCCCTCTGCCGGAAATAGCCCATCTACAAGCTTTACAAGCTTGTTTATTTTTGGCTAATGTTCCCTTCAGAATAGGAATGCTAGGGTTCAAGTGGTTCATTAAAAAAAGGTTAATTAAAAAAACTCTGAGGACCTCCTAGGGGTCCCGGACCCCCTGTTGAAGACCCCTGGTCTAAATGGCTAAACATTCAGGTTCCTTCACCAGCCTGCACACCCAATTAAAATCTAGGCAAAATTTCTGTTTTTCTTTTTTCTATTTTAAATTTAGAGTAGCCAATTAATTTTTGCCCTTTTTCCTCCCAATTTAGTCGCTATGCCCATTGTCACATTCTCCATGAGTGTATGTGTCGTCTCGCTGGTTCAGCCACAAAGAATGCCCTCCCCCTCCCGGCTTATGCAATTTGCCATTTATAAACAGAACAGCAGAATCCAGTGCATTTGTCCACAAACTATTGCAAATAGTGGGGTGTTTTTTTATTTTTTTTATTTTTCCGGCAAGCACTGCTATGACACTGTCAAAAAGCTGTGGATAATGGATGGTATGGATGAGCAACCGTGTGGCTGCTTAATAAGGAACAAAAACATTTTATCCATAATGTTGGCTGGAGCCTGAACAGTTAAACCTGCTGTTACGGTGAAATTGGTGACCCATCAAATTATTTTACTTCCAATGGTATACTAGTCGAGAAGGTCTAACAAGGAAGGATGCTTCTAATGACAGCTGTAGTTCATGATGGGAGTTTGAGAAGAGAATGCTCGTACATACTAAGGTTTTCAGGGACAGCTGGACTTGAGACCAACGTTAGACCGGTGGTTCTCAAAGTGGGGTCCCTGGGGGATCCCAGGGGGTCTCCAGCAAAAGCAGTTAACATAGCGTCACAATCATTTAACCACTTTATCCATTTATACGTGGGATATTCAAAAAAGCAGATCTACAAGCTCACGTACATCTGATATTTTTGAAAAATTGTGAAAAATTAATAGTTTTTTCTTTTTTTAATATATTTTATTTATGTTACATAAAAATGTTCTCTTCTGGGGATCCCTGGCACAAAAAAAAAATCAGATATGGGGGTCCACGGCCAAAGACATCAATTTGGGGGTCCTTGACAAGAAAATGGTTGAGAACTAACTAACTGCTCAACTCTGTTAAGAAACACTACTTTAAAAGAACCCTCTCTCTGTTTAGTGATCTGGCTTCATCCCAGTACACACACACTGTTAGATTATGCTTCATCCTTTGTTCAAAAAGACCGGAAAACAGACCAAAATTCCCCTGCAATCATAACATGATTTTAAAGGGTACATTTCCTGCCCAACAATATGTTATAAAAATTGAACTTTCAATACCTTTTAACCACTTCAAATCCTATATACTTTGTGGACCAGGGTCCCCCAGGGGGTTTGTACTTGCTAACCTTTGCCCTGTTGTTTTTTCCTCTCTACAAATGCCTTCGCCTCAAAATGCTGATATCTAGGCTCACGTGTCGCAACACAAGCTTGTAGATCTGATATTTTCACCAAATGTTCACCTAACCATTCTATGCCAGGTATTTATTAATTCAGGTCGGTAGACCTTGCCAGCAATGACCCTCATTTGAAGACCCACGGAAGCCAAGAGCATGTCCACTGTGTGTAAATTCACGCTGCTGTAACATCGAACATCATGTTTTCTTACACCCAGAAAAAAATATTACTGCGACCATTCACTGCATAGTTACGGCCCGTTGAAAAAAAGTGTTACCCGGCGACCAACACAATCTGTAGTAGAATTCAGAGATAAATGCATTCTTCTGCATCCTCGTTCCATTGAAGTTAACCTGGAAGTAATGGTTATGATCGCGTCGTTCCACGCTCTTCATAGCCCCAAACTCCGTGCAAATCCGACTTACGGTTCAAGAGATAATAATGTAAATGTTTATTATAGAAACCAATGGAAGTAAACAGAGATTTTAGTTTGTATCTCAATTTTTTGTTACGTTTCCGGTTCCAGTCCGCCAGCAAAATAATCCGGGCGCAGACACATAATAGACACTATTAAACCATATTTAGCTGATCATTGATAGATTATGAAATTATTTAATTTACAAAAAAAACACCAAAAGTGAAAATATAGAGATAAGAGGTTTCTGCCCGACAGCGACGATATTCAACTATGACTTGGGTTTATGTGATTAAATGTGGTTACATTTCCTGTATCCAACAACTTCAACAAAGCTTAAAACACCCTTTAAGGATTACCAGTTTAGATCAAGAAATGTTAAGCAATTCACCCCAGTATTTTAACACTAGTATACCCATCTCAGCCCCAAGTATAGCCTGCACATTGTGTGTACACACAATGACTCTACTGTTGCTCTCTTCATATAAAAAACAAAACAATGGCCATCACTACACCAATAAACATGTGGTTCTCTGCCATCTATAGCCCCTCTGTCTGCCCGCTGTTAGCCCTCTCTCTGAGGGCACAGGGATAAGACGGGTCAGCCTTAGGGCACACGGTTATACTGTACCAACCAGTGGTGGAAAGTAACTACTACTTATGTACTGTACTTAAGTACAATTTTGAGTTATTTGTACTTTACTTGAGTATTTCCAATTTCCAATACTTTTACTTCTACTCCACTACATCTGGGTTCCAAATATTGTACTTTTACTCCACTACATTTATTTGAAAACTTTAGTTACTAGATACTTTGCAGATATAAATTATATTCTATCTATAAATGCGACAAGTCTCTGCGTGTCTGCGTGTGTGTCTGTAATCCGCGTATCTCGAGAACCGTTCGTCCCACCGGCTTCAGATTCGGCACGCGCGTTCCCCGCCGTGGCGCGGAGTGCAGTGCCGGGCCTCGACCCGACCCGACGCGCGGTTTTCCCGAACCGGCGTGAAACGTTCGGAATCTCCTTATGCAGGCTGATTGTTGACATCAGGCTGTTCCGGAGGAAATCGGTGCAAGCGCTGACTCATTGTGACATCACTTCATAAAAGGCTCTGACATTACGTACGCCACATGAGTCAACAAAAAATCTCTGTGAGTGTGTATGTGTGTATGTAATCCGCGTATCTCGAGAACCGTTCGTCCCACCGGCACGCGCGTTCTCCATATATGGGAATAAAATGAATGCCCGTATGACATCAGAGTTTTCCGCAACCGGTACTGTGTGTGCAGAGATCTTCATATATGGGCATAAGTGGACAAAGACAAACCAAACAGATGGTCAAAACGGGTCCTATGACAACAGGTATTTTGGGGTTTGCATTAAAGGGTGGGGCATTCATGGGATTTGCATGAGAGGGTGGGGCATTCATTCCCTATTTCAAATTCGGCACGCGCGTTCCCCACCGCAGCAGGTAGTGCAGTGCTCGGCCTCGACCCGACCCGATACACAATTTTCTGGAACCAGCACGAAAGGTTCGGATTCTGATGTCTGACATCAGGATTTTCCGGAACTGGCACTGTGTCTGCATAGATCTCCATATATGGGCATAAAATGGATGCAGACAGACAGATACAGATATCTCCATATATGGGCATACATGGACACAGGCAAACAGATGGTCAAAGATCTCCATAAATGGGCATAAAGTGGACGCAGACAGACAGATACAGATATCTCCATATATGGGCATAAATGGACACAGGCAAACAGATGGTCAAAACGGGTCCTATGACAACAGGTATAATGGGGTTTGCATTAAGTTTGTCTCCTCCTCCATCTGTTTGTCTGTGTCCCTTTATGCCCATTATGGAGATCTCTGTATCTGTCTGTGCCTCCGACTGTGTTGCAGACACAGTGCCGATTCCCCCTTTAATGCAAACCACATTATACCTGTTTGAAAAAGCGACAGAGATCTCATATATGGGCGTAAAATGGACGCAGATAAACAGATATCTCCATATATGGCATATATGGGCATACAATGGACGCAGAATCACAAAGATCTCCATATACGGGCATAAAAGGGACACAGACAGACAGATACAGAGATCTCCATATATGGCATAAAATGGACGCAGATAGACAGATATCTCCATATATGGGCATATATGGGCATAAAATGGACCGAGAACTATAACTGCAGTGATCTCCATATATGGACATAAAATGGACGCCGACAGACAGACAGATACAGATATCTCCATATATGGGCATAAATGGACACAGGCAAACAGATGGTAAAGATCTCCATAAATGGGCATAAAGTGGACGCAGACAGACAGATACAGATATCTCCATATATGGGCATAAATGGACACAGGCAAACAGATGGTCAAAACGGATCCTATGAAAACAGGTATAATGGGGTTTGCATTAAAGGGCGGGGCATTCATTCCCTATTTACATTGTTCCGAGTTGGCCAGGTCGCCGACTAGACGCTGGGCCGCCCGAAGGGCGGCCCAGCTTCTAGTATTATAAAACATACATTAATCACTTTAGCCTTATTCTATACCGTGGCTATTTGAAACTAGCCAATCTACAAGCTCACAACGCGTCGCGTACTTTTACTCAAGTACATTTTGAATTCTGGACTTTTACTTGTAACGGAGTATTTCAAAATTGCAGTATTGATACTTTTACTCAAGTAAAAAATGTGAGTACTTTATCCACCAATGGTACCAACTTCCATCAGCACACAACAGGCAAGCGCTTACTGTAGATTCTAAACCCTTTTAGACACCTGAGGCCGATTCAACAAAAGCCTTCTAAATCAGTAGTTCTCAAAGCTTTTCGTGCCAAGGACCACCCAATACATATATACCGGTATTGCTGCGGACCAGTGCCCATATACCTGCCAAAACTACTTCACTAGAGTGAGTAACGGCCTCGGTCACAACACCAGAGGGAGCTCCACTGATCTTGTTCCCCCCGCATTCGGCACAAAACATGGGGATGAATTAATTCTACTATTCTGCCACCAAAATGTGGAATGCCCTACCACCACAAGCCATCAAAAGGTGTGAATCCCTAGTACCCTCTCTCAAAACCGCCATTAAAGATCACCTCTGCACCTCAGATCGTCTGCAATTTAACACCCAGCTATGTCTTGATGTATTGAATACATAGGACCACAATGGACACAAGCCCTCAGGGCTTTTTGTGTCATCTTTTTAACATTACGTGTGTAATTCTGATTTACAATTTTGTTAATATAGTTTTCAATAAAAAAATAAAATAAAAAAAATCATTATATAAAGATTTTTGAACATAAGTTATAAGGGCCCATTTCTTCTTAATTCTCAATCATTTAGCTGGGGTAATGGCAACAAAAAAAGAGAAAAGAAAAACTTACATATTTTAGTCAAGAACACATTTCACACTAATATTTCCCTTTCATTTTCTGGGTGAACATGGAGTGTTATTTTCAGTGTGTTGACTAAGCCCTGTGGGAGGTGAATCTATTTGCCGGCAGGAGATTCATTCATTTCAGGAAGAGACTTCCTCTAATTCTCTAATTGGAGCATGTGTTTTTGACTGCACTATTTATAGATCCACCTCCAGTGGTGGAAAGTAACTACGGTAAGTAGAATTGATTTTAAGATCCTATTGTTTGTTTTTAAATCATTTAACCCATTTAGAACGGGTACACTTTATTGTGTATCATTATTTTATGCTTTAACTATTGAAAAATAGCTACTATATATAGCTATAGCTATTTTTGAAAAATCGTGAAAATTAGAATTTTGACCCGATTCTATAAGTGTCTTTTGAATCCTTCTAAGATTTTTTGAAAAACCTATGTTTCTATGTCAGCAATCTGGCTATAGCCATCGTCAAAGAAAAGGTCCTTTTCACTCAACTGGAGCTCAGTCTGTTCTTGAGAGACTACTATGTCAGTGGTTCTCAAACCTTTTCATGTGAAGGACCCCCAAAATTATATTTATTTGGCCACGGACACCCAACTCAAAATATTTAGTTCCAGGGACCCCCCAGAAGCAAAATTTGAGTTGCAAATGTTCACTTTGAAAATACATATATTCAAAGATTTGCACACATTTTCACGACTTTTTCCAAAAATAGCAGATCTCGCTCGCAGCGCGGCACTCGGTGCCGCGCTGTGAGCTTGTATATCTGCTATTTTTCACTGGTTAAAGCATTCAATAATTCTAGGCCTATACCTTGCAGAACTCTTAGAGGTCTACAACCCCCCAAGGTCTTTGCGCTCTACGGGCCAGTTGAGACTGGAGGAAAAAAAAGACAAGAGGTGACCAAGCTTTTTCAGTGGCAGGTCCCACCTTATGGAATGCACTCCCCTCCCAAGTCAGACTGGCCCCCACCATCGAGATCTTTAAATCTCGCCTGAAGAGACACCTGTACAACCTGGCTTTTAATTCCATTTGAGAGTTCGTATGGTTTATGGAGGAGTTTAAGTGTTTTCTGCTGTTTTTTTGTTTCTTATTACACTGCATGTGTAGTAGTTCACCCCAAAATGTTTTTTTTCCTATTGATTACGGAGACTTGAGTTCAATAATATTTATTTGCATTTGCACATTCCAAAGACAATAATTTGATTACAATAAATGTATCGACATTCGACACTGATTCTGGATGGGGACCCAAATGCATACGGGTCCCCATTCGGAATCAATGGGGGTAAATTTAATATAATCAAACTTTTGTCTTAGGAATGCTACAAATACAAAGAAATATTATTGAACTCAGGTCTCCATGGTGTGAGTAATCAATAGAAAAAAAGTAATTCTGGGGGTAAACTACTCCTTTAACACTAATAGTGCCTCTTAATCTGAAGGTTGCTTGGTGCCTCGGTGCCACGCCGTTTCCTCCATAGGCCGCCGCTATTATTTTGAAGGGCTGGAAGGGGGTTGTTTTTGTTTTTTTGGATTATCACTTGACGGCAACGATTACGTCATCTAGTCACATGACAGTGTGGGTCCAGAAGGGAAACATGGCTGCGCGCATCCCGTGTCTAGAGTGTGCAGAGTGGAGACCCCTTTTTGTATACAAATGTCTTTTATGAGTTATTGAAGTTTCTTTATGGGCTTCTCAATGGATTTACTATGGAGGAGCTTCACTTCCCGTGCACGCCCGACGTGCGTTGTAAACAAATCGCGGACATTACCGATGCGGGCGGGACCGGAGCGACGTACAGTAAGTAATAATATCTTTACTGTATATACAGTAAGATTGACAGTCCTCACCGTCAACGGCGCCATGGTATTAACCCTTTCAATGACGGTGAGCGTCGTCAACAGCAGTAGAACAGTTAAAGGAGTAGTTCACCCCCAAAATGACTTTTTTTCTAGGAATGTGACAAAAACCAAAAAATATTATTGAACTCTACTCTCCATGGCATGAGTAATCAATAGAAAAAAAGTCATTTTGGGGGTGAACTACTCCTTTAAGTAAAACATGTGTACGAGTACTCCTTCCATCACTGTCCGCGTGCACACACACACACACACACACACACACACACACACACACACACACACACACACACACACACACACACACACACACACACACACACACACACACACACACACACACACACACACACACACACACACACACACACACACACACACACACACACACACACACACACACATAAGCTGGGAATATTTACAGGTTTATAATGAGAGCCAGAGAAATATTGTTATGGAATGTAGGGATAGAGGGATAGTGCATACTGGTATTTCCAGACCTAAGTCTGACTTGACATATAGAAGATGCAATCAATAATGCTGCTTTGCTTTGGAGATGGCTCCATACTCCACTGTAACAGGGTTTTCTTTCAGCCATATAATAACATTGTACTCCACAGTCTCCACACAGCTGCTTGCGGAGCCAAACGGTGTCTCTGAAACGGTTTGACACTTTTACCTTAGCGTTTAAGTCGTGGAGCAAAGATATAGTCTCCCCACGAGCAAAATACTGCAGAAGAGCCGTTCGTTCCGCTGAATTCCTCAGTTTAAAATCCAATTCCGAAGCTAAGGTCTTATGAATCCATATTATCCATTCTTGTTTTAAAGTGTGCAGTTTAACCCCAATTTCCATATAAAGTCTACTTTCAAAAGTGTCTACCTCCTGGACACAGGGAATAATCAAACGTCTTGGTTTGTGGAAACTGTGCACGGCAATGATGTGATATATATCGTCGGGTGTCCAAGACTGTTACCTTTCAGGATTTAAATTAAAAAATATATCAAAAGAAGCAGTTACGATGGCCAAAAAGCAAAACCTCCTATCTGAAAAATTCACTTTGTTGGGAAAATGAAAAAGAAAATGTGTGTTCAACATTAAAACCTCAGAGGAGGAAGAGAGGAGCACTCGTCAACAAACAACAAAGTTCCAATACTAGTCTCGGGTGCACGGCTCAGGGAGCGAATGTACTGTAAGACAACATTAAAACCTATCTACTATTTCTAGTCACATGACATTTTTGGCAAAATGAGGGGCAGAACGATCTTGCAGACAGACTGGCCATGTGCAGCATAGCCTGTTGTCCTCATTTAAAGTGAAATCCAAAAATCATGAAATTTGCAGATAGGAGGTTTTGCGTTTTGGCCATCGCAAGTAGCTGCTACTTTTGAAACTTTTGTGTGACGCTGTAGCAGTGCTAATTTTGTTGACTAAGACTAAGACTAAACTATTTCAGATGACTAAAATAGGACAAAAACTATATGGTGTGTTATTCAGAAGACTAAATCTGAATTTGCTGTCAAATTATTTGAAATGTATGAAAACGCACAAAAAGAAGAGATTAATCTGCCCGACAGCAACCATATACATTTAGCGGGTCATTCGTTTCAGAAGGTGCTGCCCATGGACTGCCTGACACTAGTATTTTTGGATAAGTAGTGCAATTCCCAAGTGGTAATAATAATAATTTTCCACACAGGCAGGTATGCAAATTCAGCAGAACGGCCCTTCCGGGTAAATGTGCTAGTGGAAGAACAAAGCCTTGCTTCAGGACCTAAACGTTAAGTTAAGAGGAAAACCATGTCAGACACTGTGTGTTGACTGCAGGGTCAACAATACAGAGACCTCACTTAGCAGGAAGAAGACCAAGAACAAGAGACATTTATTCTATAATGGGGGATCATGTACAGTAATTACATGTCAGAATATGTATCATGTGCAATATGTCCTTATTGTTCCAATGTTATCTAATGCAACACACACACTGAAAAGCTTTTAGAAGAAATCCCAGCAGGATTGCATATACTGTATGCATATGAAAGCACACAGGCTTGTACGCTTTAAAAACGTACATGTTACATATTATCATTGCTGTCGGGCAGAAAACTCTTATCTCCATATGAAACGTTGTGGTTTTTTATTTGTAAATTAATGCCCTACTTGATCAGAGTACAGCGTTAAATAAAAACATAAAAAGTAGCAGATCCACAGGCTCAAAACGTGGCGTGGAGAGACATGTTTTGAGCTTCTAGATCTGATACTTTTGCTATTTTTGAATTTGAATCCTGACTAGTTTTAGACATACAAGGTTTCCACCCGACAGAGACGATATGGCAGAAAGAAACAGAAAGAAAAATAACACGGATAGTTTGAGATCAAGGAACACTTTAGACAATATTTTCATGGACTAATTAAATATTTATTATTAACCCACAAAGTATACAGAATTTGTCTCCTCTATACTTGCATAATGGGGATTTATTGTCCTGTTATCTGAATATTTTCTTGACAAAGTTCCTTTGAAATTTGTCAAAGATGGACAAGTAGGAGTGAAAACCCCTGGTCAAAAACGGTTGTATTAAAAAGGAGAGAAATGAGCGGATTAATCATTTTCGTCAGATGTATAAAGCCAGATATTTGAATTATTGTTTTTATATAGCTACGGTACTTCTCAAACATTGTAGAATGGCCACACCTGCAACAGCCTGCAGTCATTACTCGTATTACATAAACCAAATCGCATGTCCCTACCACGTATGGCAAGCTCTACTACGTGCCTTACGTAGTAGGGCATGTAGTAGGGGCTTGCCATAATACGTATGGCACGACCATTAGGCACGGTTATGAATATTTACCTTTAGTTTCATCACATTTACATGCACAACGCTGCAGCTATGATGAGAGGTGGTGTTTTTGTAGTGATGTGTCGTAGTACATTCTATGTACAGCAACACGCATGTGCGTTATTGGCTTGTTGACTTCAGCTTGGCAGCTGCTTTGAGAAGGGCAATGCTGGCACAGCAACATTAAGGGTCCATGGCTTTGATGGAAAAGGTCTATATATAGAATTAAAAAGGGGGGCAGAGGACCTGCTCCCTTGGCACGTAACAGGCGTGTGGTGCTGAGGAGTGCTTTGCACTGTTTCCTTGCTCTTATTCATCCCTGCACTGAGAAGTTATGAGAATGCATCTGTGAACTACAGCAGTGGTTCTGAAACCTTCTCATGTCAAGGACCCCCAAATTGATATGTATTTGACCCCCCCCATCTGAAAATGTTTTGTGCTAGATTAGAGATAAAAATGTTCGGTTTAAAAATATATATATTCAATGATTTGCACAAATGTTCAAGATTTGTTTTAGAAAATAGCAGATCTACAAGGTAATATAGTGCATCGGGTATCAATGTAAAATTTGGTTAAAGTGATTGTGACACTACAGTACATTACACATTTTGCTGGGGACCCCTGGTACCCTCCCCCAACAAGGACACCTGGGGATCCCCGGAACCCACTTTGAGGGGTCTATAAGTCCCTTGATCAGCTGATTTATTTATTTCTTTATCATTTTGGCAGTGGCCAAATGAAACCTGTCAGTGACTTGTAGCGTGAAATCTGAACCCGAGTGGTGTGTAATCCAAAAACCTGGCCGCTGGTGAGGTTTCTATTTTCTGTTGCGACTACGTATGTGTCAGGTTGTACTATACCCATGGTTCCCAACAGGGGTGGTGTGTGAGGCCTTGTCTAATTTGAGGTAGTCCAACATTTTGCAACGGTCTATTATCCGGTCTATTAACTATTATCCTGTCATTTTAACATAGCTACCTCCCACTCTATAACACCGTTGAGAAGCATACTAATAACATTGTATAAAATAATTTAATCACTTTCAAAATGGCATCAGAGGCGACCAGGCGTTTGCCAACAAACATAAACAACGGTGGGGGCCTGGAAGTCGGGGGGACGAAGATTTACTATTCTGTCCATATCGTGACATAACTTGGACGGCGCCAAGTCGGCTCATGCAACCTTTGCAACGGTCGACACGGCGACTCGCTTGCTGCCGCTCGCGCGGCGGTGTCTCCCGTGGCTCAAGGTGGCCTGAGACGGCGCGCCTCTGTTGCATTTGTTGGAAAAGTAATGTCTGTGTCCATGTTTTCTCTGTCTTGCATTCAGCCAATGAGAACGCAGGGCTTGCCCCCACACCCCCACCATTGTGTTGAGGTTGTATGGCATGCTGCTTTCAGCTTCATCTCCACACTGTTTTGTCTTAGGAGTGAGTGTCATTGTCATTCACATGATTTAAAAAAAGATCACACCCTTCCTTGTTTCAGAGACTAGCAACCTCTCTGCCATGTCTGGAAGCCAAGAAGGAACCGTGGGATAAATACATGGTGCGCTGCAGAGAAGTGCCAACATCACTTCTTATTCTCTCCATCCACTGTAGTCAAGCCATTTTAATTATTTGCTTCCTTTTAAATAGTACAGCAGAAGGATGACTGTTATCCCTCAGTTCATAGCCTACAGGCTGTATATCCTTAAATCCCATTTAGATCCGAGACCCTGATTCTAAAAACACCTTCTAAATCCTAACAGTTTTCTGATAAATGTATGTTTCTATATATACATGCATAACAACATCTAAAATGACAGAGATGCTGTCCCGGATTGAAGGTTTATTCCATCTCTCAGATCAACCCCCCCCCCTTCTAAATGCTTGCATAATGTGCTCAAATACAACAAATCAAAAATACAAAAAAGTTTACAACAATTATGAATTCACAGTATACTGTACATGCAACTGACAGAGTATATTCCCAGACTAATATATACTATTTTTGCCAGACCCATGAAATGGGTAGGCCTACATAAGCAAATGTCGGTCTGTCCCTTTTCTATATAAAGGGTATATATGATGATGACATGATGATGACATGCCTACAAAAGGCATGATGTCATAAATGATGATGACAGACAGGGGGTCTGGCACAACCAGGTTGACCTGGTCTAGTTGAATAGTAATAGACATGTTTCCACCCGAACAGAGACAATTAAACTGATGATGACCTCAGGGATCTCCATAATATGGGCATAAAATATAGGTTTATATGGAGATCCAGTTGTCCAGAACAGCCAGTCCGAGCACTATGCCCACATGGGGCTTGCCCTTATATGGGACCGACCAACTTGTGGGGGTTGTAGGAAAGCAAATAAAGATAAAAATCATACCCAGTTTCAAGTGAGCGGTGCTATTTATGAGTTAATTTCATTAAGCATCCCACGAAGCTTGGCCAATGTGACCCTGGGCATACAAACAGACATGGGACAAACGGACAAAGCCAGATGTAGGAGCTGTTAGCTCTTTACAGGAGCACCGCTCAAATAGGATAAACAAATCCTGGATATTGTGACCCATGGAACCGGGTCCCAGTTCCAAAACAGCTTGCGGCCCTAAGTCTGGGAAGCTCTTGCAAGAGAGTGTTTTAAAAGGGCCTCAGAGAATGGTCCTGTGATTGGTCAGCAGACTGAGCGAGCGGAGCCATGCTCTGACAATGTGTTTTCAACATGTACACAGAAAGCTCTCATTGTTCCTAGCGGTGAATGACCTTTCATTCAAATGCTAATGAAAAAGGCCTTTGGCAAATGGGAGAGAGGGGAGAAGAGCCACAAGTCACAAAATGTGGGCTTGCCTTTCATTTTGTTAAAACTTAATCTGTCTGGTTTGCTAGTTTGCTACCAGCATCAAAGCATAGGATGACACCTGAGATTATGTCGGTATCAGCTTGTTCAATAGATCAGTGGTTCTCAACCCTTTCAGGCCGCAACCGCCCAAAATACTCATATTTGACAAGCACTTGGATTTGCAGGAGTCGAGGCATTACATTTTGTGTTTGACTTGGTTCCACATGCCCTGTGCAAATATTGTGATAAAAGTGTGCTTGCCGTTTTTGTATTTTCAAATTCAAGTCAATGGGGTTATTTTATAGAGTAACATTTAGCCAATGAGGAAACAGGAAAAATGTCATGTGAAGCTCGACCAATCCTCTGGTGGTTACAGAGTTTAACCACCAAAAAAACAAAAAAAAAAATGCTTTTTTTCACTAAAAAGCTGGTTCCTCATTGGCTAAATGTTACTCAACCACACTAATTATTTGACAATTTGGCCAATGGTTGACTATTTTTGCCAGACCCATGAAATGGGTAGGCCTACATAAGCAAATGTCGGTCTGTCCGGGTTTTCTATATAAAGGGTATATATGATGATGACATGATGATGACATGCCTACAAAAGGCATGATGTCATAAATGATGATGACAGACAGGGGGTCTGGCACAACCAGGTTGACCTGGTCTAGTTTTATAGTACATTTTGTTGATAACTTTTTTACCCCATTTCATTTTTCCACAATCCATACACATTTCTATGTTGTCACTGCTGTATCCTTTTCACCTGCCAGTAAGGTGCCCTCACCGGGAGGATGTAGAGCCTTCATCCTACTCCTCCTGCTGACAGGTGTCGCCCCAGCCCATAGGGCTACGTGAAATAACCAATACCACCATCCCTGCCCGGCTTCCCTCCCTGAACATGGGATAATTGTGTTTGCATACACCCAACAATGCACCACTGTGGATTCGAACCCACAACCTCTGCAATAATAACTTTAAATTTCCCCCCGATACCCCCCAAAGACCCAACTTTGGGAACCAATGGTACATAACATGGCCTGATGTAGCTAGTGTATTCTGTTACTAGTGCTGTATGAAAGGATATTCAAATCTTTATAGGATGGTAGTAATTGCTTCAGAGTGTCAAAGTAGAACATGTAATAATAATAATGAATAATGAATACCTACTCATCCCGCGAGGGAAATTCAGATATCGCAAAATTAAGATATCGCAGCCCAACCTTTTTTTCTCCAGCTTAACCCAGCTGAACCTGGTGCTGCCCACAAGGAGCGCGGGGGAGAGGGGAGCAGTGATAGCTGGAGCGGGGATCGTACCTGCGACCTCTGGGGCCTCCGGAGTCCTAGGTGTGGACACTAACCATTCAGCTATCACTGCTCAAAAGTAGAACAGTAATCCAAGCGTGGAATCTGGTTATAGGTTTATTCTCCTTTTTTTGGACGGTCAAAAATGTGGTCTTTTTACTTGCCAGGAAGGATGATGCCATCATATTTCTTTTGGAACCAGGCTATAGACTCCTCCTTGCTGATACGGTGCTTGAAACCTATACCGCCTCCTTCCTGCTTCTTGTCAACAATATTGAAACCGGGTCTACCCAGCACCACATAGAAGTCCAGCCCGTAGATACCGATGCTGGGGTCATACTTGATGCCCAGATCGATGTGCTCCTGGATGCCGAAGCCAAAGTTCCCGGTGTTGGAGAAGTTGTGCTTCCTCAACTCGTACTCAAGCACCTTGAGTCCCTTCTCCAGGATCTCCTCCGCCTTTGCGCCACGGACAGTGCAGTGAACGGCGATCTTTTCGTTCCTGCGGATGCCGAAGGATCGCACAGTGTAGCGGGCCTTGGAAAAGACACCTATCTGTCCTGTGAGCTGCTCCAGCACTTTAGAGGCGCGGGTCAGTCTGTCTCCGCTCTCCCCAACGCAGATATTCAAGCAGAGCTTTTGAATGCGGAGCTCTTTCATGTGGTTCTCCTTCTCATCCTGGTCCGTCATGTTTGATCACTAAGTTTTATTAGTCTGTTAAACAGGGTTCTGACTTGGGCTCTGACGTATAGGCTCTTTTCTAGCCGGTTGAACCTCTGACGAATGTCTTGTGGGACGCTTTCAATACCTAGCCCGTTCTAACCCTTTGGGTATATTTCTCTACTGAGGTCTGTCGAGAGCGCTGTGCTTAGCTCAGTTAGTGCTTCTTCGGTTGTCAACTGGAGTCTGCCACGGATCTGAACTGTTTATATAAGGTTGTCTGATGTCTTATTGATGACATCAATCTGACACGTATGCCGTCCATGCCTGGTTGCCATTGACACCGGCCTGACAATGGCTACGGTCTATGACGGCAGTCCTATATGACATGATGAACTATCTCCAAATATAGTGTTCTCCAAATCTTCATGTTTAGGCCAAACAGGTTCGCTCCATTTCTCCATGTATGGGTCCAAATGCCCAACGTTGAGCTTGACAACGAAACGTCCTTAACACAGCCGCCCCCATATTTACTTTAAGAAATATGTTAAATTCAAAGAATGTTTCTTGGTTCTAGGGCGATGAGACACCCTCGGAAGCTTGTGGGTCAGGTATTGCTCCAGGCCTGATGATTTTCATCTCGCCGCCCCGTTGCCGCCTTCTTGTTGCACTTTCCTCCCAGAAGAAGGTAGTTTCTTCGTGGAGGATTCATATCCGGCCGGCCCGTGCTAGATCGGAGGAAGGAAGGAACTGCAAACTCTACATCCCTCAGCTTGTACTCTGGCCGCCCCGTGCCAGCCAACTTTCTGCTCCGGCCGCCCCTTGAGGAACTGTCTGGTTTCCCTGAGTCCTGATGTCTGCCACATCTTGCTAAGTTGAAAATATCTTTGGTCTCGATAAGCACTGCCCGTGAATGCCTGCCAGCGTTTCCGCTAGGCATTTTTGGGGCCGGCCACCTTGGCCGGCAGGATTATATTTTACCGGCCAATCAATTAATTTATCGGCCATATTATATTGAACGTCAAATACGTGTAGTGTTTGCAGATGAGATACTGTATGTGCATGGTGCACCGTGCACCCAACTGATAATTACACCATTTTATGTTTGCGCTGGGCTTCCTTCCTCTTTATCACAGATGCAATTGCAATATGTTCCAACAAAATAATATCCTAACTATCTACTTATGTAGAGGTATCGCTTGCCAAAAAAAGAAGTGAATAGGTTAAAGTGGGCGAAGCGAACCGTTTGCGCGCCCTGCCACACAGTGGCCTACAAATTAATAAGTTAATAGTATATGATTTTGGCTTCAGGTCTCACTAAACCTTTTACACACAACATTTGTTTTATTTTGTTAATGTTATGTTATGATGGCGCAAGGAAGGTTGACTTTCCTCTGTTGCTTTGACCACGATGGCATCACATCCATGCGATCAGAAAGTCATGTGCGTGCTTTTATAATATCCATGATTCCACAGAGTTCGGGTCCCTTTTTTATTATCGTCTACTGGGTCCAGCTTGGTATAGATTACCTCGGAAGAACCCCAGTTCTGATTATAACACTAAACCCACGCTGATTGTTACAAGGTGCTGGAACTGTCAGCTGTGAAACATGATGTGTGCTTCTCCGTAAGGCCGTGTGCGTGTCTAAAATAGCAGACATACAAGCTCACAGCGCGGCGCGTTTCGCCTTGTTGTGAGCTTGAAGCTCTGATATTTCCAATGCGCGTAACCATCGTACGACGAATATAGACTGTTCTAATGCACACAGCGCAGTAGAGATGGGATTTATGGCTCTTTGAAGTGAGCCGGATCTCTGGGATCCGTTCCTTTCAAAGAGACGTTCAAAAGACTGGCTCATTCTAGTAGTTACTTTGTAGATTTAGATTATAATTACAAATAACTTCAACCCTATATACATTTATTTCGGACATATATAGGTACATATCTGCCATTTGAAAATAGCTGAGCCTGATCTACAAGCTCACAATGCTATCGTTCATTTCAAAGAGCCGTTCAAAAGACTCAATTCGTTCGCGAACGTCCCACCTTTACAGCGCTGCTGCAGCATGAAGCAACAGCAGTGGCGGTGAGCTCCGCTGTCGTCAGACAGACTCACAGAACATGATACAAATTAAAAATTATGATAGGTTTTAATGGTTGTAGCTTCACTACTTTAGACAAATAATTATGTGTATAATAAGATTAAATGATAAAATAGCCTAAGAGGCATTTTCCCAGCCGGCCACGGTGGCCGGTGGACTTTATAATTACCGGCCAATTAAACATTTAACCGGCCAATGGTCGGTAAATACCGGCTAACGGAATCTCTGCTGCCTGCATATTCAACATCACCTTGCAATGCTTGCAAAGGAGCTCTGATCTTCCTCTCCCAACCGAACTTGATCCCGACCTGCTTCCTAGCAGCAAAACCTGTATCTCTGGCCGGGTGAACGTGGGTGCTTCCTCCGATCCTCATTCTCTTCCCTTGAGGTTTGTCCCCAGGTTGGATAGTGAAGGCCTCCTCTAGTCCTCATTCTCGTCCCTTAAGGCCGTCCCCTGGTTGGATGGTAATTCACTGTCGATAAGGTCTCGTTCTTCTTTCGTGCATCATTGTCCTTGATAATTGGTTTTCACATTTTATTTCACAAGATTTCTTGTTGTTTAGGGAAGGCCATCGGCCCTGCCGATGTCAGCTCCTGGGCGATCATACATTTTGACAATTGTTCTTCATCTTTGACAATAATTGGTCTCCATCTTTGTTCCATCCTTCCTGCCAACGCAGCAGGGCCGAAGACCTTTATGTCTGTACTGAGCTGCCCTCCGTTACATCCTATTGAGATGCCCTCTGTTACATCCGTACTGAGACACCCTCCGTTACGTCCCCCACATTCGCCGCCCTCTGGTTCTTTCAAAGGCAGCGTTAGTGGTATCTGGATGACTCCAAACAGCTGGGGATTCCTTTGGATAGTATGTAGTTGACAAATAAAAAGTATTTATGTAAAAAAAAAAGCATCATCGGGTGGCATCACCACCACATCATCGGTTGGTTACATCACCCTCCGCCCGTCACATAAGTGATCTTCTATTTGCCAGACCCATGAAATGGGTAGGTCTACATAAGCAAATGTCGGTCCGGGTTTTCTATATAAAGGGTATATATGATGATGACATGATGATGACATGCCTACAAAAGGCATGATGTCATAAATGATGATGACAGACAGGGGGTCTGGCACAACCAGGTTGACCTGGTCTATTTTTTTGTGTGCTTTGCTTTAAGCTTTCAATGTAAATCAATCAAGAAATCGCACCAGCGAAGTGAGCGGTGCAAACACGACACACTAGCTCCTTGCATGGGCCAATCTGTCCGTGACGTCAGTTACTCTATGTGTATGAGCGTGGATCTCCATACATGGAGAACGATGCTCATAATTTCTTTTTTTTGAGCGTGCTCAAAAACATGTGAAGTTAGTCGTCGTCGAACAGACCTGAGCACAGGTCATCATCAGATTCCTCAGACTCCTCCTTCAGCTCATCCTTGGCAGCAGCAGGAGGAGCAGCAGCAGCGGCATCCGTTTCAGGCGCTGTATCTGGAGCCGCAACTGCAAAGGCAGTTGGGTCTGCCAGGTATTCTTTAACCCTCTCTGCCAGGGGGAAGGAGTAATCCGTCTCCACGGCCACAGAAAGGATCTTCCTGTAGCCGTTGATGACGGAGTGGGGGACGGAAGCCAGAGTAGGGTAGCCGATCTCCAGGCACACGCACGCAATGTTCCTCACGCTCTCTGCGAACCTGACCTGCAGAGCCTCCTCAGTGATGTCCAGCACCGTAGGGCTGTAGATGCTGCCGTTGTCATACACCTGCTGGATATTCAGGCCATATGTGAAGGGTGTGATCCCCAGCATGTTGAGCAGTGTGGCCTCGCTGGCGCCCACCCGGTTCCCGACCTTGATTAGACCCACGTTGCTTGTGATCTCGATGGTTCCTCTGGAGATCTTGGTGGTGATTCCCAAAGCCTGGAAGAAGTTGGTCTTCTCGGGACCCAGGCCGGAGTTCTGGGCAGGCACGATCACGTCACAGGGGGCGACAGCTCCGGCGCGTGCAGAAGCAGGAACCTTGTTCTTCAGTAGTATGTCCCTGATTTTGGTCAGATCCTCCTTGGTGAAGACGAAGCCCACGTTCCCTTTGATGTGGGGCAGCAGCTTCTCCCAGGCGGGGTTGTTCCTCAGATGGTCAAAGATGGCTTTGCGCATCATGGTGTTTTTACCCATCACCACCACAGCCTTGTTGCGCAGAATCCCACGGATTGTTTGCATTTGCTTGGAACCCACATTGTCGACGCCCACTATGAAGCATTTCGGGTTGTCGGTAAGCTCGTGGATGAGTTTCGTAAAATAGTTGGACTTCCTCGTGCGTCTTGCACGCGAGTCTTCCCTGGGCATCTTTAGTGCTTCAAGGATCGCTTTTAAAGACGGTTTAAAGACAAGGTTGTGACACACGTTGGGATTGCACTCAACTGTGAGACCGTTCCACGTTAGTTCATATATATACCCTTCTTGTGCCTATGTCATCGATCGGCTAACAAAGAATATTTAATTTGTTAAAACATGTTGGAGTGCCTGTTGGGCAGATCTTTATGCCCATACATGGTGTTCCGTGTCCAGGCTAGTCTGTGATGTCATATACTATGCGGACAGACATTCGCCAAATTAAAAGTTAGATGGTCCTGGTTAAAATGTTAGTGGATGATCTCACGTCACCAGGCTATCCGTAGTACCTGTGGAAACCATATATGGGCATAGCGGTTGGATCTGTGGCTCTGGACAAGCGGATCTCTGTCTGTCTTTGTCCCTTTTATGCCCATATATGTAGATTGCTGATGTCATCAGTATATGTCCATATATGGGTATGCCACCTTTTGTGGCATACCCATAGTATGGGTGTGCCACTGACTGATTTGTTTTGCCATGACGACAGATTACACATGACCGAACCACACGTCACTTCCGAACTTGGATCTGCTACTTTTAATCAGATTGAAAAGTAACAGTTTTGGACATACAGTATGAGGTTTCCACCCGACAGAGACAATACGGTATGTTGGGTAAATGAGGGGAAGAATTACTAATTGGGGAGACATTTTTAAAGATAAAAAAACTATATAAAAAAATAAAATAAAAAATAAGGCATGGGATCCATGCCATCTCTCCTCTAGTATGCATTTCTCAGCCAAAACCAAATTGTCATCCTGCCCATACCTATGAGCCGTGTCTGTTTTATTGACTAGCTGCGCTCCCCCTGTTGTCCCTGGCTCAGAACTCAAAGCCAACATCCCTGTAGAACCTGTAATGGCAAAATATATTGTACTGTGTTAACATAGGGTTAATCGAGATACTGAAGTAGGGGTTGGCAAGTGGTCATCAAAGAAGTGTACCATCTGTAAATCCCCCCATCAATCAAATGTACCTTTTCCCTAAGTAAGCAAAACTGTGTCCTTTTTATCACCCCTGGCCCTGGCGACACCATGTCTTGCACGTGGCACTCTACACGTGTTGGGGATGACCGATAAGTAACCCGTGATAGCCCTTTGATTTCTCCGGGTCGGTCTTCACTCCTTCTATGCTGAATCGGCAATTACTCATTACTTTGCTGGCACCTGCCACATCTATCATTTGCACCCAGGCTCTTTCCCACGTTTGTTCTACAGTCCTGAGAGTATATAAGGACTGCTCACCCTGCATCAGATTGTCATTGCCACCGTCATCGTCAGTTTGTGCTCTGACCCTGTCCATGGATAGTTTTATTTGATACTTTCACATGGTTTTGAGTTTTCTTTATTCTTTGGACAAAGTGTTGTCTCGTCCGGATCCTGATCAGCTTGGATTAAACTTCTTTTTCTACTTGACTTTCAACTTGTTCTGAGATTTGTCTTTTCCTTGATACTGTTGAGTATTTTGTCTTTGTGTGAATTTCCACCACATTTTGGTGTCGAAGTGGGATTCCACGACTGAGCGTCGCGGACGCGTGGTGCGGTTCCTGATTGATCACCCAGAGTTTTCTCTGCCATACCTCCCCATCTGCGGCTGCAAAATTATTCGACTCGCCAAGGAGGGGTTGGTGTGGGGGACCCGCTCCGTGCTCCCGCGGGGATCAGCGCTGGAATCTTGACACGGTGAGAGAATTTACACACTTGTTTAAAGATTATAATTAAAACCACGCGTTTCTTTTTCGGTCCTGACACATTTGACATTCTTTTTTTCTCTACGGAAAATTGTCATTTTTTTTCTCTCTTTTCTTGTCTGGGCCTGGAATGGGTGGTTTCTTTTAAATACTTTCTATTTAATTTGGTTTGTCTATGTTAAATTGCTATTCCGTGCAAGGGGTACGGTTGGGTACTTTTCTGAGCTTTTGAGGCTGTAGGATTGGTGAGACACAGGCGCGTGCTAGTTGCATGTGGGGTGTTCCCCGGGGTGGACCTGGTTCACCGGAGTTGAGACCCGCACATTGAGTCTTTCTTTGGGGTGTTCCTCGTGGGGAACTTAGTTCCCAGAGTTGAGGCCCTGCACACGGTTTTTGTTGAGCACGTTAGGGTTATCCCAGCACCTTAGTCTGGGCGGTGTTGAAGACGTTCACATCGTTAAAAGTTGCGGTGTGGAATCCGCACGGGAAAATGCCTGTCGACAGTTGAAATCTGTGTCTCGGTGCCAGCCGCAAGCTCATGCCTTTAGCCCTTTATCGGAGATTTGTGTGATCGTTTTGACCCCCAGGACCCAGACTTTGTCTTGTCTGTGCATTTGTGCCACAAATCCTCTTTGGTTGGTTATTTATCACTCTCCTGTTGCTTGTTTTATTACTTTTCTTTTTAGTGAGGTGGAATCTTGGTTAAGTTTTTCTTCTGCGGTACTTCAGTGGTTGCAGCCGTGTGCTTATATGCCTTTAGCCCTGACGCCGTTTTATCTGTGCGCATTCTTATACGGACTCCTGTTGATTGATTGTCTGTTACTCCCTCTATCTACCTCTTTGTTACTAACCTACCTTTATCTGTCCTTTAGTTGGGTGTGAGTTACACTGCTCAAATTATTACGAGCATTTTTTTCTGACTTTCGGGCTTGGATACGGTTTTCTTCTGTTTTGCTCGCTGCTTTGACGTGCTTCAATAGGCTCTCTGCCTCCTGTACACTCCACTACTCTATCGGTTCTGAGTTTCATACTTTTAGCCCTCGCTCTGATGGGCTTCACTACGTTCACGATACTCGCGCTGATATAATTGAATATTACCTCGCACATTGCTCTTTTCCCCGACTGGACTACTGACTTGACATTTTTATTTGTCTGACTTATTGTAGAAAAACAAAAAAAAACAAAAAGTGTGGGGTGCTATCTAGGGCTATTTTTAGTGCCAACATTATAAGGAGTTATATTGCCAAAACTATTTTCACTGTAGTGGAATTATTATTACTATTACCCGTATTAGTATTATTATTTAGTGTTTAAAATTATCTTCACTGTCTTGGAGCTATATTGATGCCAAAATGATCAGTGTTATAGTGCTGGTAATTATATTAAGATAAATTATATTAAACACAAATACATTTTATTAGACATTTAAAATGGTCTAATTAGTCATTCACTATTAAATAATAATAATTAAAAAAAAGTGAAAGGAAGGAAACACAGAATGCAATTTGATTTATTACTTCTTACTATTTAATTAATTGAAACACTGAATACAATTTGTTGTATTACCTTTTTTCTATTAGTTAATTGAAGAAATGTGAATATATAGGTATATGGATGAATGTGTGTATGTGTATATATATACACGTGTGTATATGCGTGTGTATATATTATAGGAATTGTTAATTATTTTCTTCTCATTATTAATTGATAGAAAAAAAAAAGAAAAAAAAAAGAACATTGCTGCTATTATTGTCCAAAAAAAAAAAAAAAAAAAAAAACACCTCTATTGGGATTGCTGCTATTATTGTCCCAAAACATCACTATTGGGACTGCTGCTATTCGATATTATTGTTGTCCTATTAATTGTTTAAAAAAAAAATCATTTGTTTTATTACTTCTGTTTTATAAAGTGTATTTCTCTGCTGTTCATTATGGGGAAATCCTTATCTAAAGATCAAAGGGATTTGATTGAAACGAACCCAAAGTTCAAGCTCATGTGGGACAAGGACCCCAATAATTTAGCACAAATAAAGGTTTGGATTGATGTTCTGGGATTCCCTGAGGGGGGAAGTTTTAGTTTAGCTCAGCTAGACAAACTTAAGTCCAGACTGGATGATAGAGAGAGAGAGAAAGGAAAAAGGTTTATTGCTAACTGGAAGGCGTATTCGGATTGGAGAGAGGTTGCAGAGAGTAGGGAGAGAGGCATGTTGAGAGGGGGTTATCAAAGAGCAAGTAACCCCAGCACTGGTTCTGCTTTGCTTTCTTGTTCAAGGATGGACCCAGCTCTGGATTGCACACCGCTCGCACCCCCACCTGCTGCCCAGCCAAGAGCCGGCCCTCCACCACCGCCACCATCGTCACCGTCACCTACGACCGTCACAACGGCCTCCTCATCGTCCAGTTCCTCCAGCCAAGAGCCTCCCCAGCACCCGCCCGTAGCGGCTTCCACCCCCAACAGCATGTATGCCGACGCACAGCAAGCCATAGCCACTGATAAATCATCAGGGGAAGGAGGGGCGCCAGTGTCAGGGGCCTCCGCTCCTAACCCCTCTGACCTCCGGGCTGCACTGCAGAGAGACATTACCAGCATGATGGAGACGCTGAGAGGAAGTTTTGCCCAGAGCACCCCCCAACTCCAGCCCCCCCTCATTCCACTGCTGTCTCGACCACCGCCCAGCAGCCCAGGTTGGGATCAAACACGTCATGACTCAGTGCCTATGGTCATGACCCCTGCCCCGCCTGGCCGAGAAGAAGTACACCCACTTCCGCAGTCACTCCCCAGGGCACACCCCAACTACCAAGCCCCTCCTGGTTATGCTGATACAGTTTGGGGCTTCAGCCCTGACTCTGGTCCTTATAGACACACATGTTTGAGAGAGAGACAGAGAATGCAGTGTCGCCCAAGCGCTGAACAATGGGACCAGAACACGTGTTTCCTGAAAGGTGCCGTCGGAGGGAGGAGTGAGATGCTTGACGAGAGAGATGACGCTCCCAGCCAGACGTGCCAGGAAGAAGAAGGTGAGGACATAATTCCAGCTCGCACTACCATGCCTATGGTGGAAGTACAGGGCCCAGTAGGTGTCTCTCTTGTTTATCGTGCACAGGCAATTAATGAGATGGCCCAAGTGTTCTCCCACCTGCCTAAACTTGAGAACAATGGTGAGATATACGCCACAGAGCTCGCAGACACTGTACGCTATGTGAAACCCACACTTCACGAGCTCCAGCGTGTGATCGTACAGAGAGAGGGGGGAACCATTTGGAACATTGTCAGGCCAGATGGATGGCCTGCCCGAGACGTCCGCCTGAGAGAAGCAGACTACGACTCCCACCACAACATCCAGTTCAGGGCTTATTTGAGAGCTCTGTGTGACAGCATTAGGGAGAAATACCCAGCTAGGATGGACGTGAATGCAGTGACTGGTTGCCTACAGAGACAGGACGAGCCAGTCCAGGTTTTCCTCGACCGTCTGACAACTGCATTCAGGGTCAACAGTGGCATTCCAACCGGTCAGCTGGGGGTCATTCCGATTACACCATATGAGGCACATTTGAGAAGCCACTTCATAGCCAACCTCCGTCCGGACATTTCAACTGAAATTAAACAAAAGTTTGTTGGCTGGTCTACTGCGACACTTGCTGATTGTGTAGCACATGCTGAACATTATGAACAGGTGACTAATGACAAGGCTGTCAGAGCAAAGAAGAAGATAGAGGCCACGATGGAGAAGGGTATGCTCCAGCTGATTCACAGCTCTGTCCGCGGAGGAGGCAGGGGAAACAGAGGCTGGAAAGGGAGAGACCACGACAGCTCTGATGATGGCTCCGACAATGGCGACAACGCTGACTACACTGAAGGACTCTGGGAGCCAGGGAGCTGCCATAACTGCGGTCACCAAGGACACTGGCGAAACGTCTGTCCGGAGCTGCTCAGCGGCCGGCCCAGAGAGAGGAGAGAGGGACGCAGAGACAATAGAGACGACAGAGACGACAGGAGAGGTGGGTGTGTCCAGGCTGATTGATGGTCTGACCAGGTGTTGCAATCCGGGCCTGGGGAAGTCCTTTCTGCTTTGCACTGCGACAGGGAAAGTTCAGGTGACAACACAAACATACACAGCCATGCAACCAACACACTTAAGCCAGGAAACTATTGACCAAGTAATTATGTGATGTAATTGATGCCTTTAAAAAGAAAAAAAATAAAAAAAAAAAGTTCAAAATGATGATACCGCTGAATAGGGGACCTATGCTAGATGGAAGGTCTGAAATAACCATGTCCCAAAATGTAGATTATTGGTTAACGTTGACAGGGTGAATAACCACACACGGTAAATAAATAATGCAAAAAAAAAAAAAAAAAAAAAAGTGTGTAACAGTGAATAACTTGGCAGATTTTAAAATGTATTTCTTCATAGATTATTTATTTATTGCAGTGTTGATACTTTTACTTAAGTAAAGTTGGACTACTTTTAACATTTCACTAGCTAGATGACTAAAATACAAACTGCTACAATCTTAGAGCAGAAGGTTTTTCAAAATAGGTCTATACATGGTAATTGGGACTGTGACACTGACAGATGACGAGGACACACTGGACCGGCACACACCTATGGCGAAATGTGATATCACTAAAATCTCTAAATTGCCATGATCCCTGAGGGACTCTGGCGAAACACAAATATGATGTAGGCCTCAGTAAAATTACACAACCGGTTGTCTTTACACCCAAGAGCACTTATAGGCCTGTTTTCAATCTTTTCTAGCTGCAGCAGTGATTGTTCCTTGTGATGAATCTCCTATCAATCAATTTTACTTGTCTATAAGGCACCTGTCGAGGGAGAAATCCACCGCATGGATATTCTGAGAGGACCTGCATGTTACGAACAGTGCCGTCTCTGAGAGTGTGGCTGTGGAGCTAAAACCACACAACATCTCGCCGGAATAACACCAGAGTGTTGTACCATAACTTCTTGAATCCTTTTCATAGCATCCAGCGGATGAGGCGAGTCAGTACTGGGTTGAGTTCATCTTCCAAGGTAATACCTGGACTAAGTTTAGCCAAGGGTTCTTGCAACGTTCTTTCTTTCTTTTTGCTGCCTTAAAGGCAGACCTAGATAGTATTGTTGTTTTACGTGGACGGCCTGTGAGTGCCTCACGTGGTTTTGTTTTATTTGCAGCTGACTGTGTATGCACTCCATGCTGTTTCGCTGTTGCTTAATGAAAATGTGCCACCTGTCACTGCCATGTTGGCTATGCTATAACACACTGTTGCTTTGCATGTCTAATATCACTGTGAAATGTTGCAATGTTCTTAAGCTTGCTACGTTGCTTCCTATTCCCTGTTAACATAGAGATCTGCATCCTTGTTAAACAAGAATTCACTGTTGACGAATAATGGCTTGATCATAATTGTCTCCACACTGTTAATGCTGCTTGCATTCTTAGGATTGACCTGAGGGACGACCCCTCCTAGACGCTGACCTAGAATTGGCCTGTGACGGCTCATCTTCCGGGGACTCAGAGATTGGGTCCGATAGTAGCTGGAAGCTGCTTTCGGCTGCCATCGGCAGCTATGTCTCTGTTCAAAATTTGTTCCAGGTGCTGTTAATCACCTACATCGCCGTCAAGGTAGCTGAGAGGAACACCAGTATCCACACGTCACACTGCAAGTGCTACCGTCCACCACCACCAGTGGAAGGACAAAAGGAGGGTGAGGAGGAGAAGCAGATGAATGCACGTTGGCACGTGCCCGCGCGAAGGATGAGAAGCAGATGAAGTGCATTGCCATGCACCAACTAGATGAATTGTGTTTGGCAACACAACAATGGATGACGTGAGGACATCGCTCTCAAGTCTTAGTTTGCATTACGCCCCTCCCCATCACCGTCCCTCCTTAAACAGCTAAGTGCTGTTACCACTACCCCAACCTGCACACTGCTCTTTATTGTACCATCTCAAAAGACCTGCCCATGACACTTTACAAGGTTATTACGAGTGGCACTGCCCGCAGGCAGCAAACGCTCTACCAACCTGCCTGTCTTTGACCAAAGGTTAAAAGAAGGCCACTTCAACCCGTTCGGTGCCAACTGGATCGCCGAGGCTCTGAAGGACAGTGTGTGGTTATGCATTTGAATTATGTACCTGACTATGTCACGCCATTCACTGGGTATGAGCCACGAAAAAGACGCTTGTGTGAGCATTCTGTCAACAGCCAACATTTAGAATTACATCTGTCCGAATGTATGACTCTTACTTCCAAATGGGTTGATCTTGTTATTGTTTCTTGTTTTTATTCTTTTTATGTTCTCAGTAATATTTGGTGTAAAACCTTAAAGCTTCCTTACTTTATATATTCATAAAGCTTGCTACAACCTAGAGGGACGTGTATTCCAATGATGACATGTCCCGAAACTTGTATTAAGTGTGATGTGTTTGATAAAATGATACTACTGGTGTTTTTCTTGAAAATGCATGGGTTATATTATTCATTTAAGTTATTTTAATTTGTCATAGTCTAATACATTAGTACATTCCTTTAGCATTGGGTATTATGCATGCTTGGGTTTGTTATCATTTGGGTTATTCTACATCTATCTCATACTTATTAATCAACCATATATTTTGTATGTTAATCAATAAGAAGATTATTGTTTAAAAGGAGGGAATGTAATGGCAAAATATATTGTACTGTGTTAACATAGGGTTAATCGAGATACTGAAGTAGGGGTTGGCAAGTGGTCATCAAAGAAGTGTACCATCTGTAAATCCCCCCATCAATCAAATGTACCTTTTCCCTAAGTAAGCAAAACTGTGTCCTTTTTATCACCCCTGGCCCTGGCGACACCATGTCTTGCACGTGGCACTCTACACGTGTTGGGGATGACCGATAAGTAACCCGTGATAGCCCTTTGATTTCTCCGGGTCGGTCTTCACTCCTTCTATGCTGAATCGGCAATTACTCATTACTTTGCTGGCACCTGCCACATCTATCATTTGCACCCAGGCTCTTTCCCACGTTTGTTCTACAGTCCTGAGAGTATATAAGGACTGCTCACCCTGCATCAGATTGTCATTGCCACCGTCATCGTCAGTTTGTGCTCTGACCCTGTCCATGGATAGTTTTATTTGATACTTTCACATGGTTTTGAGTTTTCTTTATTCTTTGGACAAAGTGTTGTCTCGTCCGGATCCTGATCAGCTTGGATTAAACTTCTTTTTCTACTTGACTTTCAACTTGTTCTGAGATTTGTCTTTTCCTTGATAATGTTGAGTATTTTGTCTTTGTGTGAATTTCCACCACAAACCCCGGATGCTAAAACCTAGACAGTCTGTTTGCCCCGTACACTGATTAGCCTTTTAATTCACTGGTTTCTCAATGTTGGGTTCCAGGGATCACCAGCGGGTCCAAATGGACCCTTTACAGGTCTTTGAGAGTGTACAAATGGAACCAGAGTTCATCCGGTTCCATTGGGTCTATAATGCCTCATAAGGCATTATAACACTTGTTATAAATGTTTATAATTAGGTATCACAACTGAATAACTGAGTAATCATGTTTGGGCTCCATATACTGTATGGGTACCATGGATTGTTATAGCAGTTTGTTGATTACTTTTGATGGAGTAATGCATTTCTTATTCTTAGAGGTTTTAAAAAGTCCTTAAATTGTCACTTCACTGTCATCTGGGGACCCTCCCAAAATCATGTGGGGACCCCCCTGAGGTCCAGACCCACATGTTGAGAACCACTGTTTAATTCACAGCAACACAGCGACGCATCCATCACCACCTCTCATCTTACAGTTATACTGTATATCCCTCCATTAATCTGCCTGACCATCTGCCCTCTTATCCTCAACACTCTCTAGAGCAGCATTCTTCTTCTTCAGTGATTAGTGTTGTAACACAGAACACATGGGCGTGTGTGTGTGTGTGTGTGTGTGTGTGTGTGTGTGTGTGTGTGTGTGTGTGTGTGTGTGTGCGTGCGTGCGCACTCAACATGTGCTCATGTATGTGCATGTGAAAGCATGTCACATACATACTTCATGAAGAGAAATGCAGACATGGTAAGCATGGATGAGCCGCTAATTAAAGCAGCACTATGTAACCTTTAGTTTATAAATGAATAAGATGTCATTTTGTTCAATCTGTATTGTAGACACATGTTCTGACCTGAAGGTCAAGACTCAATTTATCCCCTGAGCAAGCAGGCAGGCTCTAGTAGCTCAATGGTAAAAAAAAGAAAAAGAAGAATCAGTACAGGAAACCGGGTTCAAATCTGGGGTAGCAGAGGAACGTTACACAGTGTAGCTTTCAGTAAATGTACTTGAGTTACTTTCCACCACTGCATGTTAACAATTCAATAATAATAGTAACTTACTGATGTCTTCCTCGTGGTAGATGACAGAGTGATAGGGCACGCTGCGCTCTTTGAAGTAGCGCTCAGACGGCTCTACGTAGTACGTGCCTTGATGTGTCTGGATGAAGCCCTCAAAGCGCCCGTCAAGAACAGACCCGTGGGTGAGGGTGCCCTTTTCACCTAAACAAAACACATGAAGAGGAGGATTAGAAAGAATTATAATCATTAAAAAACATTATATATATATATATATATATATTAAAACAAAATCAAAAGAGATATAGGAAAAAATTGGGAAATGTTTCAGCCTGATCAGAGCCCCATTGACTTACACACATTTGGTGCTGATTGATACGCAACGCACGTACGCACGCATTTACATGATTTCTACGCTGTACCTCACATTTCTGTGGCGAACAATTTCAGGGAAGCTACAATAAGAAGACAGAACCTTGGAAGAGACTTAATAAAAGATAGTCTCCCCCCACATAAGATTTATCTGCGGCGCAGCCAGAAGAATGGAAATGCGGGAACATCAAAACGATGCGTTTTATTATGCTGAGGGTTTTATTTCCCCCCACAAGAGCAAAGCGTTTTCCAGGAGAAGGTAATTCAGGGAAGAAACTCAAAACTAGGACTAGGGAACTAGGGACAATTTGCATAGATGACAAACTACTCCAGACCAAAAAGAAAAAGAAAAAAGAAAATAGATCAGTGAATGAAGTGACGTATACGAGGAAAGTGGCTTCCCAACCCTGGTTAGAGGGAGCCACAGGAAACTGCTTTTATCTCCTTCTCCAGAAGGAAGAAATGCCTCTGTCTCTTGTCTCATGGATCTATTCCTGAGGGATCACTTGGCCCGAGTCCAACCCAGCAAAGCCTTGAGCCTGCCTGGCTATCTTAGAGGTTTGGTGGCGTTTCTTTTTCCAGAGGCAAAACGGCCCAGTTCAGTCTGCTGGGAGGCGTTCTGTTCCTTCCACCACAGAGATAAGCCAGAGCAACAAAAACAGTGGATGCATTTCGACGCTCTCAGGTGGAAACCTCATAATCTCCAAAACTGTTACTTTTCACGATTCATAAAACGGCAAAGGGAGCACATCTACAAGCTGCTGGATCTGCTACTTTTGATGCTTTTGTGTGACGCTGTAGTGTCATCAAGTACAGCGTTAATTCATGGAAAAACACAAAAAAACAAAAAGAATTGAGATAAGAGGTTTTATTTTTGCACGTTTTCTTTTCACACACAGATCTAAGCAGCTCTCTTTAGTCTCCCAGTGGAGAACCACAGCACTTAGTTCCATACTCCTCTGCAAATATCCTAAGGCTGAAGAGTGCATTAAATAAGGGCTAATAAGGGGTACTACATTGTTGTTGTTGTTGTTGTCGGGCAGATACCTCGTATCTCCATATTTCAACAGTTTATGATTTTTCTTTTTTTTTTGAGCGGTGGTCACACCGTCTCCTATACGTGGCCGTGTGTGTGGGTATCCGTCCGGCCGTCCGGCCGTGTATGTAGCCTCAAGCCTGCAGTACCTTTTCTGACCACACATGTTAAGGGAGGGGCGCTGTTGTTCTAGGGTCAAATAAATTAGAGTGTGTGAAGAAACTACAGCATTGTAAAGCACACTAACCCCGCTGCACCCACCCAGTAGTGCTGTTGCACAGCCTCCACGACCACCGCTCAGTTCACACTGGTGTGATTTTTTTAAATAAATGCTCTACTACATTTTTAGTTTTTTAGATTTTTTAAAGTAAAAGTGGTTATGTGTGTCAGTGGGCTTTTATAAATATTTAACCATTGAAAAGTATAAGCTTAGTTGTGACTCAATAATGATTACATTGGATCCATAGGAACGCAGGTTCTTCCTCCCCCATTTCCTGAAAAGTAATCATATCGGACATACAAGGTTTCTGCGCAGCAGAAGACGACTTGTCGCTGCCCCGTGTCATCCAATGGGGATAAAACTTTAGAAGTATAGCAAGCCATTCATCTTTTCTTTAGAGTGAAACGTTATTTGGAACTCTCTTCGGTGCTAGAAGGATGGCCTCCTTTGCAGCTCGGTATATTGCTCAATTAATTGCAAATGTCACACACCTGTGGTTCAGCCGGCCAGATGATTAGTTAATAAATGTCACAGGCGGAGTATTTGTGAGCGTTCATGTTTCAATAAGTCCTTTTTCACAGGAGGAGCATGAGGTTAACTGTACAGTATAGCTGGCCATGCTGGCACACACTAGTAACACACACAAAAATATTTTGTGCCAGAGTACAGAGTCCTCCAGAAGATACAATTCATGAAGAAAAAACGGTTTTGAATAGCCAAATACAATATAAGTGGTTTAAATGATGCTGACGCTATTTTAAATAATTTGGCTGGGGACCCCCTGGTCAATGAACGCCCTGCTTGGTCACAGTACAGCGTCACACAAAGCATCAAAAGCTGCTGTTCTACAAGCTTGTAGATCTGCTACTTTTTGGAGCTGTGTGAAGCACAGGCTCCCTATACGTGGCTGTGTGGGTCTGTCTGTCTGTGTGTGTGTCTGTGTGTATGTAGCCTGAACTTCCTAAACTTCGGCACGCTACTAGTCCCACAGTTTTGCCACCACACACTCGCGCCATATGTCAAATCGACCGGCTTACTCGGGAATCGTGGGCTAGTAACTTGCTAAGAGAAAGGTTCAATAGTTTAATTGATATTAATTTATTAGTGAATTAATTTTCCCCATTGACTTATAATGGGAATCGCAAAAACTCACATTCAATTATTTGTCTCTCGCAAACCATAGTAGCGGTGCAGTTAAGGAGAACAATACTTCAGTTCTGGAAAGAAGCACCAAAATTTGACAGAGTGTACCTCTTGGGTCATTCTTTAGAAAAATCACATTAGACACTTAATTTTCAAAATGGCCACCAGTTTTAAAGATGGCCGCCTTTTCGGATATGTTTTACAGTACGCCAGCCAGTTAATATCGAATTTTCATAATATTAGAGTTGTTTTGTAGGTTTTAAAACATCTGAGTTCATTTATTACACTTTTAAAGCAGCCAGAATAACCTTTCTGACTTTTGGTTGGGGTCTTTCCTCACCTGGGACCCCCCAGACAGACCCTGAGCCTATTTCCGTAATCGCTCTGCTCCTGCTCCTGAACAATTTTTAAATTAGATCTGAATATGCTCTGAAATCAAAAATGACTAGTAGCAAATAACAGAGATCTTCCACGGGGGTCTGGGACCCCTGGGGGGGGGGGGGGGGGTCCTGGGGGGGGGGGGGGGGGGGGTCCTCAGAGCTACTACAGGGGCCTGCAAATCTTGCTGAGATTTTTTTTTTTTAAACTTTGAATGTTTTTATGTATCCTGGTTTTATGTATTGTACTTTGATGGTTTATTAGTATTCTCAGTATATTTACAATGTTTTTGTGTTAAACAGTTATGGTTGACAGCTTACTGCAGGGATTGCAATAATGAAGTATTGCAACTTTTCACTTTGGGCGCAGAACAACATTTCCATTTATTGCACTGCACTCACACTGACAACACTGACCACACACACACACACACACACACACACACCACACACACACACACACACACACACACACACACACACACACACACACACACAACACACACACACACACACACACACACACACACACACACACACACACACACACACACCTCTTTGTTATTGTCACCCCAAAACCCTCACCTTATCCTCTTATAGAGCCCATGGTCAATTACGCCAAAAAGATTCACTACAATACAGTAATTTCAGACATGCAGGATATATTCGTCTTCAGTGTCTTAGTGTTGACACAGTCTCCACCATAGCATAGAGTGAAAGGCAGGTTATTTGAGCAGCTGCACCGTCCCTTGCAGACACATTTGATGAGTTCAAGTACCGCCTTTGGAGCAGGGAGAGCAAGAAACCTGACTGGAATATACCCTCCACTCTCTGAATTCCATCTATTTTCTTTGATTGGTGGAAGCTCAGGGCAATTTGTCAGGTATGATTTATCCTGCATTGTGACGTAGTTGGCACGGAGGTAATGTGGTAGCAGTGCAGCCCGAGTTGGAGGTAGCATCTCACCCTCCAAGTTCTTTGACAGAAATAGTTCCCATCTGAGTAATCCCAGGGTTGTTGGACCTTTTGAACTGTAAACATGGCATGCAAAATGTTCCGACTGCAATGTTGATGAAAGCTCACCATTTATAAGCTCAGGAGGAATCGCCAATGACCTTGCCAATGTCCTTGAAGCGGTTAATGGCTTGGTCATCATCATCATCAAGTAGGCATTGACCCATGTCTTTTTGGTGATTCCAACAAATGTTCTTCCCCAGTCAGCACCTGAAAAACTATGTACGCAAAGGAACCCTTGACATTTGTAACATCCAATAACTTGAACTCACTCGAATATATATCAATTTCCTTTTTTTTGTACCGGAGGCTAGGACTTGATAAGGAATCGGGGTATCAGCCTCTTCATGTGTTTGCACTTCCTCAAAATCATGTCCCTTGATGAGGGTATCGTATTATGATGCCTACTTTGTCATACCTGACAAATTGCCCTGAGCTTCCATCAATTGAAAAAAATAGATGGAATTCAGAGAGTAGAGGGTATGTCCAGTCAGGTTTCTTGCCCTCCCTGCTGCAAAGGCAGAGCTTGAGCTCATCAAATGTGGCTGCAAAGCAGGTTACAAGGGACGGTGCAGCTGCTCAAACAATAACCTGCCTTGCACTCTCCTCCCTGCAAATGCTATAGTGGAAACTGTCAACACTATTAGGGAGGACATGTATAGTAGTGAATTTCTTTGAGTACAATTGACCGTGAGCTCTTTAACTCATTGAGTGCCAATCCCGAACTAGTTCGGCTTTATTATCGTATCGCAGAGTGCCGATCCCGAACTAGTTCGGCTTTAAAAAAAAAAAAAAAAAAAAAAAATTGAAAAATTGAAAAAAAAAAAAATGATTTTTTTTTTGGACCCCATCAAATCTGGTGAACATGATTTCAATCGCGATTTTGCATGTTCCACCCCCATACAACCCCATCTAACATACAGGGCAGCCATTTTTGTTTACATAACATGTAAAACATAATGGCTATTATCTCAAGAATGCCTGAACGGATTTCCAATCGGATTTTTTTGTTTGAAAGCTGTGAACAAACTGCACAAATCCACTCCAATGCAATCCAGGATTGCATTGGATTTTTTAGAGCTCATTCTTCTCTGTTTTTTTCCCATGCATGAGGTGTGCAAGGTTTAATCGTGGCTAAATTGCAGAAAATCTTCTAAAATGCTTGGTAGCCAATAGCTAACTTCAAGCTAACTTCATCCTCTTCCTGTACATGCACAAAGGAAAGTGTTCAGGCATGTCATGGCTGCAGGGCTTGTGCATATACCAGCACTGTCTAAGTAGAATTCTCTGGTCATTGGGGCCCTCTAGTGGTGAAAAAGGGGGCACTCAAAGAGTTAAGAGGATAGGGTGCAGGTTTTGGGGTGACGATAACAAAGAGGTGTGTGTGTGTTGTGTTGTGTTGTCAGTGTGAGTGCAGCGCAATAAATGGACATGTTAGACTGCGCGCCCAAAGTGAGAAGTTGCAATACCTTAATTCTTGCAATCCTTGCAGTAACGCCTGTGAACCTGTCTGTCTAACACAAAAAATGTAATAAATAATACTTTCAAATGTAAAAAAGAAAGAAAAAAAAACTTCCCCATCAAGATTCGGCAGGCCCCCTGTAGTTACTCTGAGGGGTCCCGGACCCCCTGTGGAAGACCCCTGGGTATTTGCTACTACTCATTTCTGCTTTCAGAGCCCAGTTACAACAACTTTAATGCTTCAGTTATGATCTAATTTAACATTGCTCTGGAGCAGGAGCAAAGCGATTACTGAGATAGGCTCAGGGGTCTGTTTGGGGATCCCAGGTGAGGAAAGACCCCAACCAAAAGTCAGAAAGGTTATTCTGGCTGCTTTAAAAGTGTAATAAATGAACTCAGGATGTTTTAAAACCTACAAAACAACTCCAATATTATAAAAATCGGACATTAACTGGCTGGCGTACTGTTCAGAGGCAGCCATCTTGGAAACATGGCAGCCATTTTGTTTTTTCAGTGTCTAATGTGTTTTATCATAGGAACAACCCCTAAGGAGTACTTGTGAAAAGTTTTAGGTTTCTTTCCACTTGTGAAGTATTTTAGTGCAAAAATGCATTTATCTGCCCCGCTATAGGGGCTAGAGTTTCAAGACTTGGAGAGGAGGTTCATAATGATTTCAAGGATTAAATAAAAAATAATTGTGTCATTTGGCCGCATGGTGGCGCCATAACACCCCACTTTACGTTTTGGCCTGTAACTCTTGAACCGTAGGTCGGAAAATTAAAAATATTTTTTCCCTGGATTCCTTGGGTCATGACGCATCTCCCCATATAGGCCACGCCCATTTGCGCCATGATAGATTTTCCGCCATCTTGAATTTTCTCCAAACACACTTTTTGCTCCTTTTCCTACATATTTTCTTCAAATGTCACAAAAATCGGTACACATGATCCACACACACACACACACACACACACACACACACACACACACACACACACACACACACACACACACACACACACACCACACACACACACACACACACACACACACACACACACACACACACACACACACACACACACACACACAGGGTGTGATTTTTTATTTTAATCTTGAAAAGTAACAATTTTGGACATAATATGAGACAATAGAGACAACATGTAAATGTCCAATGAACACTCTTTAGGAATGAGGGTGTGTCCAATGGATCCCAGAGCTTATAAACACGAGCACACAGGTCACTGCTAGTAAACAATAGTGTCTAATTTTTATTTCCTGTTTATCTGATCTCTGTTGGACAGGAGACAGGAAGTGATCCAGGAAGGGGAGGGACAAGGAGAGGGAGGGAAGGGATGAGAAAAGGAAGGGTGCCATGGTGACATGTGATAAATACTGCACCAAAACACACTCAAACTGCATGCACACAAACATGCATGACACACATACACACTCACATATGTACGCGCGCACACACACACACGCATGCATGCACGGCACGCACAAAAAAATCTTGAAACAGCAATGCATTTGGATGAAAGTCTTGCATTCTTCCAGTTTTTTCAGAAATGAATGACATTTGTATTGTACAGTATATAGGCCTATATATTTTCTTTATGAAGGAATATCTTTTTTGGGGGGGGGGGGGGGGGGGGGGGGGTTTTAAATAGGTTGAATGGGGATGAAGCCCATTTAAACTCCCTTTACATATGGAAATAAATATCCTCCCCGGGTTGCAATGAGACAAAGTAGATCTTTTTTATTATTTGATATTCTTTTCCACTTGATAAATGTCAACTGAGCCAACTGTCAATGTGTATACCGTATAACACTGTCACTGGTAAACTGGTGCATGTCTCCTTGTGTCTGTGAAACCAAGAAATACCAACCTGTGAAAGGTTGCATTTTGTGGTTGATGTAGAAAATATATATTTTAATCTCTTAACACCTTCTAAGCCAAGGGGAGCCCCTTAATGTTAAAACCGTACTATATCGCACATCCCCCCAGGGACTCTCAGCCACGTCGTACATTCCGGACTTTGTCTTTAAAACCGGAATAAAAGCTTTTGATCCGAAAATCGGCGATCGTCTAACCTTCCCTAGTCACCACTCGTGCACTGATAGCTCATGCAGACCGTGCATGAAGCAGAGGTGACGTCAGCGCCTCTCCTTCTCCAAGGCACCTTCCACCCATCCGTTTACTGTCTACACACTCGAGCTCCTCCTGCAGCCATGCTTGGGGCTATGCTAGCGAAACTTTTCAGTTCTGTTCTTCAGTCACACATGGACTATTTGCGGGACATTTACGTGAAAGGATCGCGCACGCGAAACGCACGGGGACATCGACGATCGGCCAAAACCCCCATTCTATCCCAACGGAAATCGAGAAAATCATGGTGAGTTACTGGCCTGGGGGGGAAAAAAAAAGAAAAAACAGCGGCGCTGTTCAAGATGGAGGGGCTGCGGGGTCATGTTTATAAACATAATATTATGTCTCAGATCACAATACAATAATAGAAATGTCACGGCTAATCTACCAACCACCATTCTATTTCGGACGTCAAGGTGTTAATTACATTACATTACATTAAGTGTTTTCTTTTTCTTTTCTTTTTTTTTATTGGTGAAGAGTCTAGAGATCGCTATTAGAGATCGCCTGTTTTGTGTTTAGAGCAGTGGTTCTAAAAGAGGGGTCCCAGGGGTCCTTGAGGGGGAAAAGTATTGGACATATGGAGGTTTCAACCCAGGAAAATTACGTTTACGCAAATCCTCCAGTCTGGATCATTGTGATTGGATTAGCAGATTTCAGTGCTAAGCGATAAAAGGGCTATAGTTACATTAACTCTTTGAGCGCCAGCGCCCTCTAGGGGCCAAAGAATGCCAGCGCATCTCTCATAGGCGAGCGCTTTAGCTTCCAGGACTTCAGCTTCCAGGACCTGACGTCCTCACGTTCATGCACGGCATGGAAATGTCCCGGATGAAGATGCTAACAGAATGGCTATTCCCATTTTGTCATCTAAAAGATCATTTTTGGGCGATTTCGCCGTAAATAAACCTCGCGCCGCTTTCCTAAAACACAAAAAGAGATATAAGCCTTTAAAGATGCGGTCTTTCATTGGATTAGGCGGAGATTGGCGATTGCGTTCGCAAATTACGGCCGGCCGGGACGTTGTTAGCTTTCGGCTAGTAGCTACAAAAATCAAGCCAGGCTTCAGAAGGCCTCTTATCATTTTATTCATTTAATTAAATAAAGCCGAACTACTTCGGGATCGGCACACTCGTGTACTCATCGGAAGCGGCGCCGAACATCGGGTGAACATTGGGGAGCTCAAAAATGTATTTTAAACCATTTTTAATGGAATATATCGTCGGACAGAGTAGAACGGCTAGCTGGCTAGCGGCTAGCGAGCCCAGGACCACCCACGACTCTACAAGCAGCTCGGGGTAAGTGAATTAATAAAAAAAAGATTGTATTGGATTGAAATAAAGCCGAACTAGTTCGGGATCGCACCAGATGAGTTAAGACTTACCAAGAGTTCTCCTGTATAAATGTGAGAGGTATCGTAGGGCACCTCCTCTCCTGATACATCTACGGTGAGATCTGGAGAAAACAAGCCGGTGTCCCTCTTCATCCTCATGTTAAAATACCTAAAGGAAAGAACATGACAATTATAACATCACCATGACACTGAGATAGCATTCCGTTATAAATAATGTGTTATAGATACTGTATTGGCAAATTTGAAAGAAAATGTAGGCTACAGTATACACTTGATTGAGATATATGCTGGTGTTGTGTGTGTGTGTGTGTGTGTGTGTGTGTGTGTGTGTGTGTGTGTGTGTGTGTGTGTGTGTGTGTGTGTGTGTGTGCGCGCGTGCGTGTATAATTTCCTATATTGTAGCAATGAAAAGAAGTGAGCAGAAAGGGGAAGAAAGGTTGTTTTCATTACATCAGCAACAAACAATCTTGTCATTTCCTCTTCCTGTTTGTTAATCAGACACGTAAATGTCACCTACTGACTACAAAGTTACATTTGGCTTTGAAGAAAACAATACAAATACAAAACTACATCCAGGAACTGGTCACAGTATGCAACGGAGGTCAGTGAGCAATGAACACAATAAAACATTCTGAAAAAAGAATTTGACTCCACAAACCGATTGTAATTGTTCAAGTCACACTACTCACAAACCTTTATCCTTTTTAGCACAAAAAGTAACTCAGGATGTTGGTTCCAACAGAAATGCATACAGTCGTTTGTATCCCCATAACCCAGTGATTGTCAACCTTTTTTTAATTTGAGGCAATTGGAGTCGAGACAATATTCTTCTAGGGTGGTGATGGTTATGCTTTGTATACATGATATCATGTTATTGTGTCAGATTTATTTGTCAAGCTTGGGAGAGAATGTAGAACACACTGTATACTTCTGAGCTGTAATTGAATGTATTATGTGACTATACTGTCATGCTGTAAGCCGTAAAGTGGTGTCTTTGTGTGCACTGTGCAGGACACAAAAATAAAATAATCAATCAATCAATCATGGGGAGTACTCTCAGTCGGTGGTACGGTAGTTGTCAAGATGCACAGGGCTCGGACCATTATACTGTAGCTGTTTCAAGGACGAGCTGAACTATAACAAGATAGGCTGTAACATAAACAATAGCTACTATATCAGGGCTAGCGGAGACATCTAGGCTCTTACAAGCTACCAAATATCTTAACGTATTATATCAGTATTATAAGTGATGGTATAATATAAAGTTTAGATATAAGCAACCATAATAACAATATAGTTATAACAGTATAACTGGGGACCCCCACAAAACAATCTTGTTGGAACTGGGACCCGCAAAATAATCATGTTTGAACTGGGGAGCCGCCAAAATATTCATATTTGAACTGGGGACCCCCCACCCTGACAAGTACTTTGCTTCTTTCTTATGTAATATTTGACAATTTGGCCAATGGTATTAAAAATAATCTTAAAAGTCACATTAGAGATGTGCGTACTTCGTATAGTATATACATATTCGGTGCACCTACACCTCACACCAGACACCTGGCAGCGAAATTAGGCCGATTATCATACTTTCTAAATATAGCTCAGTATTTTTAGAGCTTTGACAACAGAAGACAGCTGTGTTTTTGGTGAGCCTTTACCGGCATCCTTGACTTCTTTGCAATCAAAGGCAAAGTGAACATATAAGAGGAAGCTGCAGAATGGTCACTCCCACACAGGGTGACTTATTCTCTACAATAGTTATTTTCAATGGTGCGAACATCTCCTACAGTACATCTGGTTTTGTCTGTTTGTACTGTATGTACAGTATGTATGTATGTATGTACGTACGTACGTACGTACGTACGTACGTACGTACGTATGCATGTATGTATGTATGTCCCAAACTTGGCTCATTTGAAAAGCCTTGCGGGACACTTAATGAAATGAACTCATAAAAAGCACCACTCACTTCACACTGGCTGTGACTTTTTTATTTACATGTACTAAATGACAAATGAAGTTAAGACCTACCACTTAAGCCCTACTGTATTTCATCATTTTAAAATTGTTCAAAAATAGCAGAAATAGCCAAACAAGCTTAGCCGAACTAAGCTCTCAGAGTTTCACAATACAACACGTTGTGAGCTTGTACGTATATCGTCTATTTGTATATTAGCTATATTCAATGCCGTAGCTACAGTCAGTATGCACTGCTGTCGCCAAGTAGTTGCTTATCAATTCACTGCAATACTTACTGTACATGGTTAAACACTAATACAACAGCCATAATTCATGTACTGGACTTTATTTAAGCTATAACGAATACAAACCCAGGATTCAGGATTTGGGACACCTGGTCATTCAGGACTCTGCCGAATATTTGGGGACATCTGACCATAAATAATACACCGTCACCCACACTTGCCAGGCTCTCAGTGCTCCATAAACCACCCTACTGCCCAGGGGTGTCGCACCAAATTCTGGGCCCGGGTACAAGGATTCACTGTGGGGCCCCTGTGCTTTAACTATTGAAAAATAGCAGATATACAAGCTCACAGCGCGGCACCGAGTGCCGCGCTGCGAGCTTGTAGATCTGCTATTTTTGAAAAATCATGAAAATCTTTGAATATTTCAAATCCTTCTAAGGTTTTTTGAAAAATCTATGTTTCGATGTCAGTGGAGCTCAAAACTTTACATGTGAAGGACCCCCAAAAATGATATGTATTTGGCCACGGACCCCCATCTCAAAATATTTAGTTCCAGGAACACCCCAGAAGCAAAATTTTAGTTACAAATGTTCGCTTAAAAAAATACATATATTCAAAGATTTGCACACATTTTCACGACTTTTCAAAAATAGCAGATCTACAAGCTCGCAGCGCTGCACTCGGTGCCGCGCTGTGAGCTTGTATATCTGCTATTTTTCAATAGCTAAAGTTATTAGGGCCCCTCCACCTTGGGCCCTGGTAACTCAGTCCCACTTTCCTACCCCTTGTGACGCTCCTGCTCCTGCCACAAACCCTCCCACTCTGTTCAGTCCCTGCACGTCCTCTATGCATATCCCAAACTGCTAACAGCCCCACTGGGAGAAGCATGGATGTGCCTGGCCTCCACTTTAATGTGTAACAGTAGCACCCAGGGTGCATGGTTGTTTGCAGGGCAGCTGAGCTGTACGTATAAATCATCTGGATCAGCTCCATATATCTGGCTAGTTTTCCACTACTTTTCATGCATCATCAAATCCACAAAGGGAATGAGTGGGGACGTCCACGTGATCGATGCCCGTGTGTTGGCATCGAATAGCACAGGTTTGCAGGGTCCTGGTGTCTGTGGAATGTTCACTGAAACTCCTCCAAATGATCTAGAATGCTGCAGCACGCTTGGTCTTCAACCAGCCAAAATGTTCACGTCTCCCCCCCTTCAACACTCCCTCCGCTGGCTCCCAGTACTGCCCACAAAGAGTACAAAACAGAGTATGGCACCCCCATACCTCCAAAGCCTACAACCCCACTCACTCGGATCAAGGCAGCTTTCTGAGCATTCCCTAAAACATCCGCTCCATCGCTGACTATTAAGAGCATCTGCGAAATGCCTAAATATGAGCATCTGCGAAATGCCTAAATATTACCAGTAAGACTCCCTAATCGGGAGATAAGCGACCGTCACGTCGCCATACACAAACTTTAGAAGGCAATCGTAGCCAATCAGGAGGGAATATGGGAAATCCATGTTCATGACATGACTTTAGAGATACTGTGTAGTGTGTACAGCTTTGCGTGATTTTAGGGCAAAGTGTGTAGGAGCAGTGTTCAAAAATCGGCTTGATGGTGCGCTAGAAAAGGGGCATGTGAGAAATCTGGGACGGAGGTTGTGATTTGTCATCAAATTCGCGTGATTTAGGCCAAAATCAGCAGTGTCCAAAAATGTGATATTATTAATTATTTTTTATCATCCCCCCATATACAGTAGACCTACAGTTAATTGAATGAAGTGTTTTTTGAGTAACCCGACAGCACTAGAAGCTCAGCATAGAAGTCACTTCAGAGAGCAGGCAGCATGGCCAACAAGTTCATCCATTAAAAGTGTTGTGCCTTGGAAGCAGTGGGCGGGATCAGCATGTTTTCCAGATCACAGTGAGTTAATCCTTCCGCTCCAGAAGGTAGGAGGCGGTGAGGTGGGGCTGGTAAGGAGAAAGCATGCCGCCTCTCTTTCTGTGGGGATTTGGTTTAGCGCTGTTGTTCATAATGTTGGATGGCTTGAAGACGGGGTGAGATAGAGGTGAGGTAATGCACTCCGCTCTTTTCGTTAGAGTGATTACATGTCACACTTCTCGTACACTGATAATAAAAGAACATGATGACTGGAGAGGAGCAATGCTTTACTCCTCTCGCTCCTACGCATAATTTCACCCTCAGACCGAGGTCGTCCTTATTTGTTTTGAACCCTCATTTTGTTCCATATTATACTATAAACACTCACTAATGGAGCACATTTACATAGCGTCTCTGTCGGATGGAAACCTCATATGCCACTGTTACTTTTCAGGATTCAAATTTATAAGTACCAAAAGTAGCAGATCTACAAGATTTGTTTTTGGGGCTTTAGACTGCCAGGAAATGGGGGAGAGAGATGGGGAGTGACAAGCAGCAAAGGTCGTCAGGTTCAGGATTCAAACCAGCGACACGCTGTTAGGCATCAGAGCCTATGTGGTATGCGCCTGGACCGCAAGGCCAGCGAGCGCCCCTACTTTAGACACTTTTGTGTGACTATATATAGTATATATATAGTATAGTCAAGTGGGACATTACTTTACCCAAAGTAAAACATTGGAGATACAGTAAGAGGTTTCTGCCCGACAGCACAGCAACGACATACAGTAAGAGATAATGTACAAGTGAAAATGTGAGGTGGTCCTTCCTTTCCGGGGTTTATTTTCTAACTTGGCCTCACTATTACTCCTAGGAGTCCTGTGACTCTGTGGAGCAGGCACAGGTGCTCTTGACTAGAGCGGAGACTGAGTGTGCAATGCCAAGGTAGGTCTTGGGCAAAATGCCAAGTAAACAGAGGTTATTATCGCCTATATAACATTCTCGCCTGGCTAGCCACCTCTAATAACAACAGGACAATACCTGGTCCCATGTGTCAACTCGACAGTCGTCAGAGCTAGACGTGTGAAAGCATGGCCAGTATGCTCAGCTTCTTCTCTGTGACTGTAGAATCCCTTCTCCTTAGGGGTTGGTGATATGGTGATAAATATTGTTGAGACGATACGTCTCCATGATATTCCTTTTCAGAGATATCGTATATATTGTGATACAATGAGGGAGCCTTATAAAAAATCTTGTTGAATTGTTAATACAGAGATTCATTGCAGAACTCATTTAAACCTGCATTTTGATTTTGAGGCCTACTGGTCTAAATGGTCTGTTACTCCCTTTTATTTTAGTTTTGTGGTTGTACTGTTAAGGAACTTGAAAAATAACCATAAAAACCAACATGAAAAAGAATCGTGATAAGATTGTGTATCGTGATACAGCTTGGAGAAATATCATGATATTGTATTTTTCCATATCGCCCACCCCTACTTCTCCTTGCGAATGCTAGACCCTGAAGTCTGCATTGCAGAAGTCCCTGGATGGCTACACCAGAGTGTCATGTAGTAGTACTACTAAACATCAGTCAAGTCAAGTCAAATGTACTGTATTTATATAGCACATTTAAAACAACAGCAGTTGACCCAAAGTGCTTTCCAGAGACAAGAACGACAAATAGACCATAGTCTGTCAGTATGAGCAGTATGCCTTTTTATTGTCTGTTTTTACTGTATGAATTATTGTGTGGACCCCAGGAAGACTAGCGACCACTTGTGGAAGCTAATGGGGATCCTAATAAAGAATAAAGAATAAAGAATGCCTTCCACAAACACCAGGAGACTCCTAGCATCGATCGCGAGGGTATCCCACCCAGGGAGCAGGTAGGGGTTCAGTGTCTTGCTCGTGGACACTTTGGGCCGAGGTTCAAACCGGTAACCTTCTGATGACCTTCTGATTATCATCAGACAGCCACTCAGCAGCCATAAACGACGATACTTTTCTATTGGTTGAATATTAATAAAACCCAACAGACACACTTAACCACTTTCAAGTTGCAGTCTATTTTATAGGCAACGCGTAACAATGCGACACGTGAGCTGGTGGAGCAGTTATTACATTTTCCGCAACACTGTCATGCGACATAGTATAAAATAGGAAATTCTTTATGAAAAACTAAAAACAAACAAACAAACAAACAAACATAACAAGATAAAATATTGAGAATGATAAAAAGGTTTATGCCAGGATGGGCCATACAGGATATGGCAGCTTCAATACAAAAATGGTCGTAGCACGCCCAGGAGTGAGTGAACACGTCTTTGTCTCATAAATTAAGATTACACAATACAAAAACATTACTAATATTGTGATGAAACACACACACACAATCTTTATACTGTACCAAAGGTTACTAAGGCACTGGAATATGACCAACTTATCCTAAAGTACTGTCAATTGATGGAAACAGCTTTTGGCAAACAAACAAATAATGTAATCCAAAGCCAAGTACAATTATAGTCTAGTTTGTTAGCAGACGTTCTTATGCAGTGCGAGATGGGAGAGTAACAACAGAGTAACAGTCACGTAAGTAGAATGAGGAGAGAACAATGTAGTGCCTCAAAGAATCTAGGATACCAGGTAAACAATGAACCTCTAGCAAACATAGTATTTTAAACGAGTCGATTAGGTTGATTGTGTCTAAGTACAGCAGCGCCGTTACAAACATATCAAATTCAGGTTATTTCTGTGCCCGTAGGTATGGTATAATTAGGCTATTTGAGAGACCGTATTGTGACATACTGCTCATGGTTTTGGTTTAGTATTGTGCTGTATAAAATGTGCTATTGTGACAACCTCTATTCATGAGTCTCATTGAAATAGACTCAGCCGAGTATGGGACCACACCCAGTGAAGAATGTATTTGTGAGCCTTCCAAGGGCTTGAAGATAATACTTAAAGGGGCACTCCACCACTTTTCAACCTATGTTCATATAATTGGTCCTCACTCAAAAATAGCTTTTATTTTTTATGGAGGAGGGCTGTGGGCAGGTCAGAAACCCATCGTCTTGTGACATCATCAATTGCCAATCCAGCTTATAGAAACTGCAGGCTTTCTATTCCTGAAAAGTTGCAATTTTAAAGTGGAAGCCATTGTTCTCGCGATAATAAAAATCTAAATGTCACAAAATCTCGGTGGCACCGAACAGCCGAATTAATGGCGGTACCCCCCCCCCCCCCCCCCCCCCGAACTTCTGAAGGAAGCCGAACCGAAATACATTTGTCTCTAAAAGTGGAGTATGAATCGGCCCTTTCATAGTTTCATTTTCCAGGAGGCTGTTTCAGAGGTTTTAGACGGAGTATCTTTGTAAGATATTCTAAGATATACCGTATAAGTACAGGCTGCACAGAGGGCAGGGCTCCACACAATCCAAACAAATCCCACGTTCCACCCGCTTTGGTAACACGATATAACGCTGTGTCAGGCTACCTAACGCAAGCCGTGGTCCATTGTAGTACTTTCTGAGGGCCTCATTGAGAGAGAGACACATACGAACGCTTGTCTCTCTGTCCTTTTTTTTCACTCTGAGCATTGCTGAAAGACAATAGTCTTCCTAGTCCCAGGAGTCTACATCAGGTATGGGACCAAAACAAAGAACAGACAACCAATCATTCACCACATGAAACTACAGTAAGGCTTCAACAGTGGGTCTGAGACTCCAAGGGGGTCCTCAGAGCTACTACAGGGGGACACCAAATCTTTATTTGTGGGGGGGACCATTTGCAGAAAATAACCGATCTACAAGCTCACATACAACGCCTTGGTCGGCTATTTTCAGTAAAAGAGGTTTGGTGTAGAGGGAAAACGAGCAGACCAAGAACAGAGTATTGAGGGTTTAAGTGATAACATCTCTGAAAATACACATGAACATGAATGTTGGCACTGATGATAGTGCTGTCAAACAAGTCCATGAAGCTATGAAATCCATGAAAAGGCTTAATCTGCAACACGATTGTATACAACTAGAGGGTCGCGGCCCTTCGGGCCGCTCACATCTAGTTAAAAAAAAAAAAAAAAAAGTAAAAAAAAAAAAAAGAAATTGGGGGGGGGGGGGGCGGACTATTTTATACAGAGGCAAAATATGAGGGTAATAACGAATACAACTGTATACAGAGGTTTGGAAACGACATCTTGCAAAGGTGACATGGGTGTTTGAATTTTTAAGCTATATTTAGTACATATGTAGTACATCTTGGCCAAGTGGTTTGGTATTTAAGTTAGCGATACATGACCCGGAAGTAGATCACTTACTCTTTTGTAATATAAAGATACATGTAATGTAATGGGGGGTGTTTGCTTCATCTCTCTCTCAGCTAGGGGGTCCTTGGCCTGAAAAACATTGAAGCTAAGGAGTAAAGCTGAGGCAGATCACAGAGACATTTGAGCTGTGGTAGAAGAAGGCAGCAGTTTTTCTATTTGCACGCCTGTTTGGGGCCATAAAAAATAAAACACTGAAAACGCTGAAAAGTATAATCGATTGGTGGAAACTCAAAATCATGACTTTGCTTATATCTCAGTGTCAGTCTACAGGATGTAGGGGTGGGGATGGGGGCATCAAACAATATTATCGGCTGTCGGGTGGAAAAATGTCCAAAACTGTTACTTTTCAGAATTCAAATTCAAAAATAGCAAAGTTAAAATATGGAGAGTTTTATATATAGAGACGTTTCTGCCCGACAGCAACGTTATCTTAAATCATGCAGGCTAGGTCAAGCAAGTGCTCAACAGATATAACCTGAAAAAACACTAACTGTTCAGCAGCCCTGCAAAAACAGCAAATCACCCACAAACCTCCCACCAAAACATTAGGGACCTAATCCCTCCCAACACAAAAAACAGACATAATCACCAATCCATGATTATTTTCAATCCTATGCTTTACTATCACCAGTGGTGGAAGATAAATACTCAGATTTCCGTCTCTGTCGGGTGGAAACCTCATATGTGCAAAACTGTTTGGCATAAATATTGTATTCAGTACATCTGACTGCTTGTATTGACTGATGAAAAATGTGCCATGTTGTGCAATAATATAGAAAAATGTGATGCATCGCAATACATCGTATAATCGAATCGAAATTGAAACCTGGTGAATGGTAATCGAATTGAATCGTGTGGGCAGCGCCAATGCCAATACTGTCGTATCCGGCTGTCTGTATCCGGCCGACAGTACAAAGGCAGGCCCTTTAGCCAAAGAGGGAGCAGCGTTCTCGGTGAGATCACCACCAACAAGTGTGACCTGATATAAATAACAAGTTGGCACCTCGACAGAGTGCCAACTTGCCCACCCACATACATACAGACAGCACTCATCACCCTAGTCTAGTTCACCTACTGTTTGCCTATTATATGACCAAAACAGGAATGCTATGGTTCATGTGGTTAAATGCTTGGTGATCTCAGAAAGTGTCTTAAAAAGACAGAAAAGTACCGTAGCCAAAGTGCCAAAGTTTTATTGTTGGACACAGAGATTAATTACCAACGTTTCGGCAGTACAACTGCATCCTTCAGGGTATGGGTTAAATGCTTGGTGATAACAGCAGCTGGCCCATATACACTGCTGGGAGAGGAAAATACAACATGTTTTCATGGTTCATCACTATGCAAAACAAAAAGTGCAATTCAGCAAACTGATATTTAATTTAATGGGGGAAGGTTTACAGTCACCATCAATGAGACTGTTGGTTGTGCTCTTTAGATCAAAGGTCTGCATAACCTACTTTAATAACGCTGCTGTCAGCCAGAAACCTCTTATCTCCATATTCTCATTTTTTTGTGTGTTTTTCCGTAAAATAAACGCTTTACTTCAGTGGTTCTCAACCGGTGGTCCAGAGACCACCAGTGGTCCTTGAGGAGGTTCCAGGTGGTCCCCAGCTAAATGATGGAGAGTTGGTAACCAAATGGACCCGTACACTCTCAAGAGTAACATTATTATTAATCATCTGCATTACTTAATTTACAAGAAGTCTACACAATTGGAGAATGTAGAAAGTGTGGTGTAATCTCTCTCTCATCAATACAGCGTGGAATGGAGTCTTGGGTTTGAGAGGCTAAATCTCATCCAATTGTGGTCCGCGGCTCAAATGCCGAATAAATAACGGACCTTGATATGAAAGAGGTTGAAAACCACTGCTCTACTTGATCATACTACAGCTTCACACAAAAGTAGCAGATCTGCAAACAAAACAAAATATTTTCAAATATCCGATGCATATACGTAGGTTTTTAAAGTGCTCATGTGGCTTAATAAATCGCTTCTTTTGGGTTTGTTTTCATAGACGTGGCAACACTGGCAGGAACCTATAGCAGGAGATTGTATACAGTCAACTAAAAATACAAAGTCATGCATTTCCTTCTGGATAAGAAGAACCATCATGAATCCTGATTAGGAATATTTGATTTGTGACCGTCACTGTGGAGCTGCTAAAGCCTCGCGAGGCATTATCCAGCCAAAATCTAGGTATGGATTCTGAGAAGGCCGTGTCTAATTACTTTCAAAGCTACTCATGGCCATTGGCCACCATGACTGAGGACAATGATGGATTTAAATTTGGACAGAACTGTCACCTGAGTTTCAAAGTCGGATGCAGTGAGTAGTAACTGCTATACTGTATGAGGCCAAAATGTTTGCAAGCATGTAGGAGGTTATTAATTAAGCTGATGTGGCTTCTATTTGAGGTTTTCTTTAGACCACCAAGCTTCTGATTATAATCATATTATTGCAATGTGCAGATTGCTTTAGAAAGCAGACACCATAAGCACACTGAAATTACATTTACACTGCACAGCGAATGCTCCTGTACACACACACACACACACACACACACACACACACACACACACACACACACACACACACACACACACACACACACACACACACACACACACACACACACACACACACACACACACACACACACACACACACACACACACACACACACACACACACACACACCCCTCACAATGTAAAATGTAAAGCAAAGTATATGTAGTACATTCCTGTTTAGTCTTAAACTGAACAGTCTATTTGAACATATGTATTTTTACATTGTTGAGCGAGAAAACAATGCTGCCCATTAAGCAAAAATCATCTGTGGACCACCAAAAAATCATACGGGGACCCCCCTGGGGGTCCTGAGTCTGACACACAGGTTGAGAATCACTGGTCTAGGAAATTGGGATCGCTCATCAGACCCAAAAGCCTGGCGTGGGGTCGGGGCTGTAGCGTTCTCTACAGATGGACTCTGCCTGTGACCAGTGTACCGTGGCTGATGCATGGTGCGAGGTCTGTCTAGTTATGAGAGGAAATAGATGAAGTCATGAGGTCATATTGATTGTTAGAGGAGCCATTAATAAAGGGAGGAGAGGCCAGTGACTGTAATGGGTTCAACCAGGATGAAAAACAAGCGTTGTGTTTTAAAGTCTTATATCATGTCTGTGTTGCAGTGGCTGGTTGGGTTGAAAGCCACGCTTCCTCTTGGCATTATTACTCACTCCCGCCCTGTCCCGCTATTCACTTTCACTCTGACACCATCGCTTTGGTGTTAACAGCTTTCTTAACTTTTCTGCTCTTTCTCAAACTCCTTTACTTCCTCTTCTGTTTCTACTTCATACCAAGCCTTCATCATACGGTACCCCCACCCGTCTCCTCTGACCTTCCCCTTAACCACTATCTCAACAACAGAAAAAGGTTTTTAAAATGTTTGACAATCACCTATAATGGCATAACCAAAATAGGGACAGCAGGTCGAAAGGGGTTAAACTCAGGGAAATATCTCACCCTCTCAAGTGGGCTCTCAGTTATACCTCAACTAAACAGTAGAAAGTAACCACTTTAACCATATTTCTTTATACTTTGGCTATTCAAAAATAGCAGATATACAAGCTCACAGAGTGCATGAACATTTTATGTCACGTTTCACATGGACACAGTATGTTAAAAAGCACACAATTTAACTGATGGACTGGAAGCAAGTCAAATCACCCCTCATGTTTAGAGCGAACCAGGCTGTATGGAGCACAGGTAAAAGATTACATTTAGCCACAAACCATGACAGCAGAGGGTCACAGGGAAAAAGGTGGTTGTTCTTGCCAATTCTCTGATCCCCCTGACAGAATGGACCCGTCCCTGTAACCTTGAGATGGAGCAAAGCTAGTTGATGTGAAAGCGCTGGCATGGCCTATTTAAATAGGCCATGCCAGCCTTTTCTGTCCAAAACCATAGCACAATCAACAGGAAGTATGAGTGACATGATGGTCAGTGATCACAGAACACCCCCAAAATACTGTTCTTGTAGAACAGGAGTGGGCAACAACTTCTTTTTAATCTATTATTGTTTGATGCGCAAACAACTTGCATCTCCAGATAGTCAGAAGTGTTGCCATTATTTATATCAAAGTAGTTAGTGACTCATTCTTTGTTTGGGTTTATTATTAAATTATCGTCTTATTATTATAATTACAGGCATATAATAATAAAAGCCATGAAAGCAAAAGCAATGGTGGATTTCACCGTCTGGCTACTAGGTAGGCCTAATCATGCCAGCCTTGGAAAGCCACTGAGTGATCATGTGCCCAGTTCTAAACAATTTACCATTTCACAGTTTTCACTGCCAGCTACGTTTGTGAAAAACCAAGACTCTTTCTCTCCGTGTAGAGATGAGTAATCATTCTTAGAACCTTATTCCCTTGTTAGTGACATATGCCAGACATTTGTCTGGGCGGTGGGCTCTGTTACTCTACACTCTAGTCTTACAGGCTTACATGAGACTGCAAAGGCTCAAACCAGACATTTTAGATGGTTGAAAAGTGTTGAACTTGATAGAAAATAAATGACTTCTTTTAGCTCCACTGCTCCACTTGTACCGTACTATGCTGTTATGTTATATACGATAGCCAAGAAGCAGTCAGGGAAACATGGCTTTAGAATTTTGATCCATCGGTACAATCAATAGATGGCTGATTACACTGCGTGTGAGTAATATCTGTGGAATGTTCCCCCTCCCACCTGAGGGCTAATCTGTGGTGGAGAGTATGACTGAACTCCTCTGTTTGCCTGGTTAGAGAATGGGTCATATGCACCTCATGTGATGCCCTGTTCTTTGCCTTTTACACCCTGTTTGAAGAACAGGAGGATAATAATGTGGACTCGCGCACATTTCCATGGGTTTTAACTCATGACGGAATCCTCTCAGCTGCTTTGAGTGCCCCTGGGGGGAGGTGATGGTGTGTGTGTGTGTGTGTGTGTGTGTGTGTGTGTGTGTGTGTGTGTGTGTGTGTGTGTGTGTGTGTGTATGTGAGCGCGCGCGTGTGTGAGCGCGCGCGTGTGTGTGTGCCTGTGTGCGTGCATGCGCACGTTTCTGAGAGTGGTTATAAATCCTCATAGTCATTAGCCTGCTCAGTGCTCACCCTATTGTGTTTGTGATAGTCTGTTATCCTATGCCTATACAGTATATGATACACTAGACTAGAATACTTTGAAGTCTGACGCTGTCTCACATCTAAATACAATTTAAGTTACAGTAACAGAGTTATTGCATAGAGCAGATGATCCAACATTATCCTGGGAGTACATAACAAACACAATTATGTCTGGCATTGGTCCTGTGAGAAGTGATTGTCAGCGTAAAGCCCAGTTAAGCAAAATTCACATTAAGCGAATACACGGATGGTCACAAAAAGATACTGCTCTCTCTTACACTTTCAGTGTCTTCAAATCTTCTAGTTGTACATGATATATTATAAACTGAATGAAACAAAGTGACAACAAACACAAATGCACATCATCAATCTCTGCCAGGTGGAAACCTTGTATGTCCAAAACTGCCACTTTTCAGGGTTCAAATAAAAATAAACATAAAAAAGTAGCAGATCTAACAGCTCAAAAAGGGGCCCTTTGCAACACGTTTCGAGCTTGTGGATCTGCTACTTCTGATGCTTTTGCGTGACGCTGTAGTATGGCTGGGTGTTAATTTACAAAAATAGGGAGATAAGCGGTTTCTGCCCGACAGCAACAATATAACGATACAAGTAAATGGAAATAAAGGAGCAATCACTGAGTAGCAAATGGCTTTGTTGGCATCAATCAGCCATCTGAGGTGTCTTTGTTGCTTTCAGCCGCCAGCATGGAGTGAATTACGTTGTTGTGGTTTTGCTAAATTTATGAATAAAAGTACAACAGAGGCCTGCACTCTGGAGAGCCGACGCACCACTTATGAGAACAGAGGACAATATTGTAGTGCGAGGTGAAAACACAGTGTAAAAGCAAAAATATAACGATACAATCATTGACAGGGCTTCTTTTTTAATATTGACAGGGCTTCTTTTTTAATATTATGTTCAGCCCTGTGTTCTCTCAAATACACAAGGCTGAGGGAACACATAGGCATGACCCCACATGAACCCACTTGTGACCCCAGGGTCACAAGTGCCCACATGAACCCACTTGTGACCCCAGGGTCAAGTTCACAACACACAAAACATGATGGGCAGCATTCTTATGTTTGTGATTTCAGGACTAGGCAAGGTATCTGCACATTTCTAAAGCAACAAATACATACAGGATTTGTTCTGACCTCTCTTCATTGGCTTCCAGTCCAATCGATTTTAAGCTTTTAATGTTTGTTTTTAAAGCTAGAAATGGGCTTGACCCCCTTTCCTCGCTGACCTTATTCAGGACTACACTTCACCCAGACCAGGTTGGCCGACCAGCTGCTGCTGGTTGTGACCAGGTCAAAGACCTGAGGAAATGAAGCCTTTGCAGGAAATAGCCTGCCGCTTAACATTATAGAGCCTCCCAGTCCATAGAAACTTTTAAATCATTACTGGAGACATATCTTTTCTGGACTTTGAGAACAGCTGAAACTGGTACCCCAGGACCATAGATTCCACCTCAACATTTTCTGCTGTGTATTTCAACTTGTATTCAATTATCTCTGCATGTACTTACTGTATGTGTATATTCTGTTGTTCTCTTGCTGTGTTGTATAGCACTTTAGTTGGCTTCTGTAATTTTAAATGTACGTTATGAATACAATTTGAGTGGCCAGCTGCCGCACTGTGAGCTTGTACATCTGCTATTATTGAAATGATTCAAAACATATCAAAAAGGTTTGGAAACTTTTGAATAATTAAGATTTTCCTTCTACATAAATCTTCTCTCTTCTGGGGGTCCCTGGCACTTTTCAGATGGGGGTCCGCGGGCCAAATACATATCAATTTGGGGGTCCTTGACACAAAAGAATTTGAGAACCACTGTGGTAGACAATGGCTCAACTTCACCGGAGCTCCATGGAGAGCCTCAAGCTCACCAGGACCACAACCCAGTGATGCAGGGCGCACCATGGCCGCCATCACTGTACAGGAGAGGAGGGTGCTAGATGGCTTGACCTCGCCCAACACTGCCCTGGGAAATCTTTTTAGTACAAAGCCAAAAAGGCAAACAGAAATATATTTGTATTCATATATTCCTGTGTTCATTGGCAAAAACACAATTAAATCGTTAATCGCGATTATTTAAGCGACAATTAATCATCGAGTAAAATGTCATAATGGTGGCCAACACATGGTCATAATGGTGGTACCAACACATAAGAGGTGTAGAGTAAGTAAATCCTCAATGAGAAAGTCTCCCGTAATAAAACACAACAACACTTACGTTTGGCAGCAATCAACTCCACTTACATTAACAGGATAAAAATCGTAAAACAAGTCGTGGAAATAGTTGTCAGTCAAATAATCAAATAAAATGTTACGGTAAGGTTATATCGGGTAAAATGTTGCGGTAAGGTTAAAATGGGGTACATTCATCCATGTTGCCATAACAAATCTGATCCCAACCTGTGAAAATAAAGACGATTTGTTGTGCAAACTAGAAATTCCTGAAAAGCCTACACAGTATAACTCCTGGGTGTTAATCTAACTCTCTCAAAGTTAAATTGAAATTGAGGATTTTACAGTGTAGTGATTTGTCTGAGTGTGTAGATTTTAGTTTTGTGTTGGCATGACCTGACCAGCCTGGTTACTTACTGTAGCCTAATTAAGACACACTGTGCAACGGAAAGAGATGGTTCGGATTTATGCTTTTGAACATTGGTGAGCATCAAAGAAAAGTCTACACAGTGACAGATTCATTATATCGTTGCTGTCTAATCTCCATATTCTAAATATGTTTTTGTGGTTTTTTTTTTCATTAATGAACGAGTCTCACTAAACTATGTATAAGTCAGGCGGTGAAAGGCGGTTTTGGACATACAAATATTAATTTATAAATATAGACAATCAGGAACAGAGACATTAATAGTAAGGAGGGAGGAGTGGAGGACTTCTAACAACTCTCTTCTCATAATCTGGAACTGAAACTGAGTATCAGAGCAATTCAGTGATAAAGGATTATTATTCTTAGGTCATAGTTCCTCAATAACATTCTGACCATGAAGCAAATATAGTGGTGTACCACACCCAGTGGCAAGAGAGGTGTTGTGCTTTACAACACATTGGAGCCAGGCACCCTGTTGCACCAGCTAGACCTGAGGCCCATTCCAAAATGTCTTCCCTGAAAAGAACCTATGTAGCTACTGTACTATCAGTGCTGCTCAAACCTTTTCATGTAAAGGACCACCCAACATTATAGTATTTGGCCACGGACACGCCCCCATCTCAAAATAGTTTGTTCCAGCAACCTAGAAGCAATGAAAAATGTTCGCTCTAAAGAATACATAATTATATTCAAAGATTTGTACAAATTCTCAAGATTAAAAAAGGGCAGATCTACAAGCTATGAGCTTATATATCTGCTATTTTTTAATAGCCAAAGTATGACATATGGCTAAAATCTAAAACGACACAGATGCTGTCCCGTATTATTGAATGTGTTAAGTTCAAAGTAGCTTTGATTGAATTTGAATCTCAATGCATAGGAGCTGACCGGGGTCCCCCAAGGGTCTTCCTGAATGTTCAACTGCTGTACTTTCCCTGAATGTTCGCCTATCATCACATGTCCAGCATAGGGATGCGAGGGTTCATGTGTTTTATAAACCAGTTGCACCATAGAAGTGAGTTCCAACATATGGTTAGAATGTTACTTAAAATTTGACGCCAAACTGAGTTCCTGTCTTTTGGCACGACAAATAGCAAAAATCAAACCTCGGTTCGAAGTGGAGCGGTGTGTGTGTGTGTGTGTGTGTGTGTGTGTGTGTGTGTGTGTGTTTGTGCCTGCACAACAGCGCCCCTCCTTTAACTTGTGTGGCCACTCAAGGTATTGCCAGGCTACAGACATACCCAGCCAGCCAGCCACATAGCCAGCCAGCCAGCCACAGACATACCTGTCTATTGGGAGCGCTTTCACCGCTCCAAAAATAGCCTTGCAATACAATGCGTTGTGAGCTTGTAGATTAGCTATATTCACTGTTCATCCTACAACAAACTATATAGTGCTTATGTGGTTAGGACTGGAGACGTATGGAATAGTGTCTAAACAACACAAACGCTGCCAGCAGTGGGAGATATCTGGGCCTGTGATATCTGCATTGGCTCCCTCCCTCCAGTCCTGTGCAGCTACATTTCTCTTTCTGTTTTGTAATTACCCGTAATTAGTATCATCAGTCATTTTTGGGGACCGTTTGACAGAACAAAATGAATACCGCCCAACCCCCTGTCTGTAAAAGCATGTACATATTTTCATCGACTGTGGAAAAGCTGAGGAATAATAACTATTAGGAGTGATAGAAAATGCAATAAATAATTCTCAACAGTCCAAATTAAGAGACTAGAGGGTGAAATGACTGTGTGGCTATCAATTCAATAAGTCCAACACGCTCTTATAGGCAGCAGCAAAAAGCAACTAGATTAAACAATCTTTATGCATGGAGACCTTTGAGTAATATAATGGAGAATTGAGTAGTTGCGTGTTCTTTAGTGTTAATAGTTAATAGCCCTGCTAGTCGTTTCGGCAAGACAGTTTTAATGACAGTACTTTTTAACTGGGAATACGTAATAATACAGACAATTCCTGCGATACTCTTGAGCAGTGAAATAATAGAGGAAGGTTATGAAACAAAAACTAGAGAAATGGATTCAATTATTGCGGTAGTGGTAGAGTGGGTTGGAAACATGGGACATATTTTTGACATGGAAGGAGTTGACGGGGAGATAATAATAATGATTAAAAGTATTCTGAAAAGCAAACAAAGAAAATCATGTTGTTATTGTTGTGTCACACAAAAGCATGATGAGTAGCAGATCCACAACCTTGAAACGTGGCTTGTAGATCTGCTACTTTTGCTGTTTTCGAGTCCTGAAAAGTAACAGTTTTGGACATATGAGGTTTCCACCTGACAGAGACGAGATGGAAAGACTGTAAAGTAAAGGTGATAAAATGTTCTATTACCAGTAAGACTCCCTATCTCCACAAATAGGGCAAAAGTTTGTTTTTCCAAAATCTTCCTGATCCATGTTGATGACATGAGTGTAGACATGCTGTGTAGTGATTTTCGTGATTTTAGGGCAAAATCTGTAGGAGCAGTGTCCAAAAATGTGTTTTTAAAAATCGGCCTGAAGGTGGCGCTATATGGGACAGATTCATGGTGATGGGATGAGTGTAGACATACTGTGTAGCGATTTGCGTGATTTTAGGGCAAAAACTGTAGGAGCAGTGTCCAAAAATGTGTTTTAAAAATCGGCCTCATGGTGGCGCTAGAAGAGGGCCATGTGAGAAATGAGGGGTGGGGTGTCCGCGTTGCCTTGGCGGACGAATAGGTACCGGCCCCGGCTCTCCCGGACCCTCCTAGCCCGAGTTACGGCATTTTATGTGAGCTGCAGTGGAGGGGGTCCTCCACTGGGGGCGCCACCACTTTTGCATCCGTTCTGGAGCACCAGGAGTCGGTGGTCCCCGGGAATTCCCCGTGAGCAGCCCCGTTGGGGTGGTCATTTGGTCATTTTTGCACATTTGGTCATTTTTTACATCTGGGGGTCCCCCAGGGACCTGGGGGTCCCTGGAGCTCCGGGGGTCCTTGGAGGTTGTAGTTTGGCAGCCAAGGAGCGTGTGTGCAAAATTTGGCATGGATCGGGGCAACGGTTGCGGAGATATGAGCAGGGCAACAGTGTGACGTGTGAGGTGTGACAGACAGACGGACAGACTGACTGACTCACTCACAGTTTGTGCAGGTTTTGATAGTAAGTGCGACCTACGGTCGCAATAAGCATGTCCAATCCTGTACACACAAACACAACACATAGATAAACAGGCTAGAACCATGGGGGAAAAAAGGATCTACTGTATAGCGTACGCATCCCAGGTACACAAGCGCGATGCGTTGTGAGCCCCCTTCCTATACCAACTCATTGTAACTTCAAACTCCATTTTAACCACGTTCGACTCATCGCAAACACCCGTCCTTGGTTCTGGTGACTGATATTAGATGTCTAATATGTGAGGGGGGCGGGTTTTTTCAATTCACATTTTTATACATTTTATTTATTTAAGTATTTTATTGTGTTATTTTATTAAAATTTTCCCCAAAACATATTAAACATTAATGTAAAAAAGTAGTAGCACAGTCCCCTCACACATAGAAGGACAATATCATTCACCAGAACCAAGGACGGGTGTTTCGATGAATCTATCATGGTTAAAATGGAGTCTGAAGTTATAATGGGCTTGCATAGGAAGGGGCGTGTCAGATACAATTTAAATATCAAATATCTAAATACCGAATCAAGGAACTTAAAAACTGTCTGGGGTGTTCACAAAAGCCTGAGTAGACGTTAAAATGACCCCAAACATGTTTGAAAGCGAAATATCCCCTTTAACGGGACAAAGAAATAGGAGAGCTTTATAACAGAGGCACTAGTGCTGAGCTAGACTAAAGGGCCAGCAGCTGACTTTATGAATTATTCAGGCCAAGACCAGCATGCTGCACACAAGTGATCTAGCATCTGACAGTCATACAGCTCTCCTCCACACAGCAAGACAGAAGACGGGCCTCCCAGGCAAAGAAAGGAGAGTGTTCAAGACAAGTCCTGTCCACGGATACAACACAGTCTTTCATACACTAGGATAAAGTCAGCTTCCTTTCTTTAACATTGCTCTCAAAGATCTGGCACTATTGCTACAAAAAAAGAAAAAGAAAAAGGACACGTCGTCCAATCTGTCAATAAATCTGAACAAGGGAACTTGGAGGGATTAGAGCTACAGGTGGTTGCAGTATATATCCCACTTGGCCTCACATGATGCATGACTTCACGTTTCCAGACTGCTGTTGCCTGTGTATGTATGTGTTGTACAGTACAATGTGTAACCAGCCATTTTATTTTCAGAGTTATAAAGGAGTTACTCATGAAGAGTGTTTTTATGGCGTGGCTCTGCAGGAGGCCAACAGTAATGATGCAAACTGCTGGACCCATCACGCACGCTGCAGAAGTACCTCCACCAATGTCTCCGGACGTAAACACAGATGATGATGATATTTTAGAAAATATTTTTACATTTTGTAATGGAAGTTAAAGGGCTCAGATCAGGCTGAAACCCTGCACACATTTTGAGTCACACGTAATAGACAACTGAGTCTGATAAGTCAGAGATTAGGGGTCGACCGATATGGCATTTTTCATGGATTGTGCTGTTTGTATATGTCTTCTAAATTTGCTGTAATATTTTATTCTTTTTTTTTCCCCCAACCTTTTTTTTCCGATATCGATATTTTTTTATATTAATAAATTGTATGAATATCGAATTCGATAATCGCCCGTTTCGATAATCGGTCCACATTGGAGCTACGCCGTTCCTGTGTGGGTCCCGAGAACCACGTGATTACATTTTTGTCTTTTCTAATTAGTATCCAAAACATAAAAACTATGATCCAATATATGGATAACTAACCCAAACGCCATTTATGCACACAACTTTAAATAAACAGTGGCCCATACATGCCCTGCCAAAAGAAAAACTCAGCCAGTTATATGTATGTCTAAGAGGTTGTCCATTGATGTAAACTGGAAACTACTGTAGCTCTGAGCTTGTACAGCTATATAGGCATTTTTATTCTCCTCTTTCAAAGTTATGCTGTATTCACACAGACAGTGGTATTCCGCTTCCACATTCTGAGAAAGCAGCATGGATCTGTGAATTGTACAGTATGTGGATCCATGAATTGAATATGATGAGGGGTGACCTCACTGTGGTGGTAGGAGGCAGAGCTGGCATGAACAGTATACAGTACAGCAGGGGTATTCAACTAAATTGTTCAGGAGGCCACATTGTCAGAAACCCAAGGGGCAGGGGATCACAGGTTTAAAGTGGACTGTGGTCTAAATTAGGTGTAAACTAGTTGTCCCTATTTAGCTAGATGAAATTTGTCCTACATTTTTTAAATGTTCCAAAATAGCGATAATAGCCATCCACAAGATCACAAGTTGCTGCGCACACAGACACACGCACACACACACACGCACGCACACACACACACACACACACACACACACACACACACACACACACACACACACACACACACACACACACACACACACACACACACACACACACACACACACACACACACACACACACACACACACACACACACACACACACACACACACACACACACACACACACGATTGTAGCTGTAAGTGGTAAAAACGGATCTCTAGAATGCAGCGTCACTGTGGCTTGCCATGTCAATCCTGGCCTGAGACAGACACGCAGGGCACTTACCACAAACATAACGCTGTCACTTTCACAACACAAAGACACCTGAATGGTGTCCTGGCATAAGAACAGCTTATAACCCTGACTGCTGGAAAGGCCCCAAACACCCCTATAAACAGCTTGTGGTGTAGAGTTGCTGTCCTGCTCACACCACTGTCACGTAATACAATCCACTTGCCTGTTGGTGTGAATTAGTGCAACTATTAGTGCAATCCTAGTATTAACTGAAAAAAAATGCTTCCGTCCTCATGGATTTTTCTCCTTGGTGGGTTGGTCAATCAAAACTGAAATAGCTGAAACACACTTTTTCTTTTTAATCCCACATATAATGACAGATTGAAAGTGGTTGAAAAATAACTAAATATAGGAAGAATTATACATTATACTATATTGTTTTAATAGTTGTTTGTATTTTACCATCACATATAGTACTTCTATAATGCATCAAGGACATTATATTTGGTAGCCTGTAGGGGCCAACATGTCTCCGCTATGCCTGATATCTATTGTTTATGTTGCAGCTAATCTTGTTATGGTTCAGGTTGTCCTTGTAGCAGCTACAGTATGACTATGGTTTTAGCCCTGTGCTCTACGCCGCTCGTCGGCAGAACGACCGTACCACTGGCATTAGTGTTATTGTACAGTACTTCTCTCCATGATATCATATCGTCGCTGTCGGGTGGAAACCTTGTATCTCCAAAACCGTTCATTTTGTATTTATCATTTTAAAAATGAACTAAACTAGTGAAAACAGCCGATCTACGGTGCGAGGCGTTGTGTGCTTGTAGATCTGCCGTTTTCACTACTTTTGTGCGACGGCCTTGTATGATGAAGCAGGGCTTTACTTTGCAAAAGAACATACAAATTTGAAACAGATACGAGGTTTCTGCCCGACAACGACGATATACAGTAAAGCATAACCATCACCACCTAGAGTATTGTTGGCTATTATATATATATGTCATAGTATATTAGAGAAACAGCACATTCGAGACGCGGAGCACTCGTGGTGCGGCACGGGGCGGAGCAAGCGGTCGCCAATACAACGTACTCCAGGCGGTGCGCCGCTCTATTGTCCACGACACTGCGAGCGGCTACCGAAGCCCCCCTGTATCCACGAAGCCCAAACGAGTTACGAGGCCCCCCTGGGTCCACGAAGCCCCAAGCGGCGCGAAGGCCAGCGGACCTTGGTCCTGCTCTTCCCCCCCGAGCGCCGCAGGCGCGAGTGGCCGCGAAGAGCGGGCCAGGGCCGCGCGGCCGGCGGAGCGCCGCGCGAGTTACGAAGCCGTGGTGAATGCAATCGTTATATTTATGCCCAGGCCGTAAGGCCTGGGCAAGCGCACGTTAAACGCCCTGTCCAAGTGACTACAATGGAGCTAATGGCTAGGCTAGGCTAGGCTAGGCTAGGCTAGGCTAGGCTAGGCTAGGCTAGGCTAGTAAATAAAGAGTAAACACTTCCGGTCTGCGGCGAGTTCAAAGCGTGACGTAACTCTCTTATCCAGTGGCTGACGTCGCCATCTGGTGGTGATTAGTGTGTGGTGAACGTCAAAACGAGTGCTCCTTGACAACTTTTACTGGTTTCTTGAACATACTGTAACATATATACTAGCCCTTACCCGTTCGAAGATAAGAGCTCCGAAATGATGTGCAGTGAGCGCCGGCGCCCCCTATAGGCAGACTACGCAGTCTGCGTAGAGCCCCCCGACCAAAAAGGCCCCCACCGCCCCCCTCCTCTCTGCAGAAAAGAACGTACTGCTGCATGGTTAATCGTTTTCAAACCGAAATCGCGATGCGAAATCCCGCGATTAGCGAATCGCAAAGGCCACGGTTTCTCTGCGAAGTAGACTTCCCAAGCAATATGGAGACGTTTTAATTTTTGAAATCCCTTCATAATTGACTAAGGAATGATCAAATCAAACTGTGGTGACTTTCTTTGCTTCCGACTCGTTCCGAGCATCCACACCGTTGAAAGTGAAAGTGAATTTGGCACAGTGGCTGCTGAGCAGGACTCTGCCAGTCACTGGCAGAGTCCTGCCCCTTGGTAGGGGTAGGCAAGGGGGCCTAGGGGTGCTGCAGGTGTTCCAGGTGTTTAAATAAGAAAAGAACAAATCAAACATAGCAAAAATACGTTGCCTGTTGTTGTTGTTTTTTATTTATTCATTTATATATATTTTTTATTTATATATATATATATTTCCATTATAAAATGGATTAAAAAATTATAAAAAATATTAGGCCTATTATTTTTCAAACAGCAAAAATACGTTGCCTGTTGTTGTCCTTTTGTATTTATTCATTTATATATATATATATATATATATATATATATATTTCCATTATAAAATGGATTAAAAAATGATAAAAAATATTAGGCCTATTATTTTTTCGCGGGGGCTCGCTACGCTCGCGCCCGCTACGCTCGCGCCCGCAGGAAGGCCCCCTAGCAGAATCACGCTTAGGGCCCCCATGGGCCCAAAAACGGCTCTTTATGGGGCGTGCACTGTGCACACAGTATATGAGGGATGGAAAGTAACTTTAACTGGTGCTTGCATGATAATATGTAGGAGCATCAATGTAAGAAATACCCGTTTCATTTAATGGCTATAGAGATACTGTGTACCGATCGGCATGATGTTTGGACAAAATCTGTAGGAGTACTGTCCAAAAATGTTTTACTCAAACCCGCCTCCTGGTGGCGCTGTAACAGGGCCAGACACTCAGACAGACACTAAAGGTTGCTTCTTGGGGTCCCTGACCCAACACATTTTTGAGCTGGTGTTTTGCAATCAAATAGAGGGTATGCACGTGACATCCTCATCGTACCCCGGAAGTTATGCGGGAAAGCCTACTGAGTGGCAAAAAACGACTTTCTGGCCTTGACAGCCCATACATCCAAACAGAAAAGTCCTATCTGATTGCATTAAACAACATTAAACTCACTTGGTCACTCACTTTGCCACTCGAATTGCTATTCACTTTATGCATGCGCATACCCTCTATACATTGTAATTTTGGGAGGAGAGGGGTCGATGACTTGAAAAAGTTTCAGAACCACTGCTCTAGTCTAGACTATTTTGGAAAATATGACCCAGAAATGCAAGTTATGATTTTCTTTGACCACCTCCAAACAGAAAAGGACTCACAGCCTCCCCTCCTACAGTATGCCTTGTCCAGTAGTGCCCTGATCTACAAGACACCCTGCTATGCCTCTTGTCCAGTGGTAAAAAAAATAAAAAGTAAAATAAAAAGAGGAGGGGGCCGAGGATAGACCACTGGGGGAACCCGGTCAAGATGTATAAGGTTTAAGTGGTTAATGATGACTGTGGATTGTATTGTTTTTACTGTGGATTTTATTGTGTTTTTTTATGTCTGGAGCAGTGGATCAAACAAATGTCCCTGTGAGGTATAATAAAGTTGGATCTGAATCCATAATTATGGAAAACACCAATTCGGAAGCGCTTTCTATACAATAAACAATGGTTTATAGTCATTTGATACTAGATTCACCATACTATGTAGGGTGAAACTTCAGCATGCACTGAATCAGTGGTTCTTAAAGTGGGGTCTGGGGACCACCAGGGGTCTTTGGGGGGTACCAGAGGGCAGAGGGTGACGGTCCACAGCAAAATGTATTAATAATCAAAATCATTTTAACCACTTCAACCATATTTTATACATTGGCTAGAACAAATTGAAGATCATGTTAAAAAATTGTGAACATTTAGGCCTAATTGCAAATCTTTGAATATAAATGTTTTTAAAGCAAACATTCTTAACTTACATTTTTGGTTCTGGAGTTCCCGGTACAAAATATTTTTGAGATGGGGATCCACAGCCAAATACAGAAGCACTGATACACAGTAGAGCACCCATCTCTGTTGTTATTACCTGAAATAACCTGAGCTTTAAAATAACATATGCAAGCTCAGCTTTTCATCTGCATTCACAAGCATTCACAATTTGCTAAGAATGAAGATGGTCATAATTAACTCTCCAACACACACTTTTTTTGACACTTTATGTGTACATTCTTCTTTTATTGTGCCATGCTCTTTTTGACTGTACAGTGTACACAACAGCCCTTTTCTTCTTTTTCTTACTTCTCTGTAACTTTCTAAACCTTAAACTGCTGTGCTTCCTCTGGGCGACTGATTTCCCCCCTTGTGATAATAAAGGTATCTATCTTCTATTCATGAACCTGCTTGATCTTCTATGCTTTTATACAACACAGTGTGCAAAGTGCAAACGAGTATAAATCAGACAGTATAGTGACATACTGTAGAAGGGGCTAAAGAGGACACAGGATTTAGTCTGAGAAGAATTTGAATATATCCAGAATATAACCGGGTACAGGCCAGGAGGGGCTAGCAAAATAAATGACAGGGGCTCTTAGGATAAATTATTTTTAGTCTCTTTTGCACTCAGTGGAGACAGCGGGGAAAATGTGAAAAGCAGACAGCTCCAGTAGGAGAGTGGAAAAGAGAGGAACAGAGAAGAGATGCCGCCTGTAGGCTCCCACAACTGCAGGTTTGTCTTGAAAAATGTAAGTGTGCGTGCGTGCATGTGTGTGTGTGTGTGCGTGTGTGCGCGCGCGTGTGTGTGTGAGAGTGAGTCGTGTATTACAGAGAGGATATGAAAAGTACCAAAACACCATGAGAGGTGAATGGAAATGTAAAGGTTTTTCATGTTGGAGGTAAGTCAGGTCTTGCCGGAGAGTGCAAGGCATTTTCGGCTTCATATCCTAGAGGCACTATATGCAATTATGATTGCTGGTTTTAAAAGGATAAAAGAGACGTTTTGCCTTTTGAGGTACATCAGTGGGAATAGCTGAAATACAGAACACAGTGTCCATTGGGCATCATTAGTGGAAATGGAAGTCGCACTACACCTTGCGCCCTGCAGAGTGAGTGTTCCTGAAATCGGCTGGCAACTTTCTGTTTGGTCAATCCCATGCGTTATAACTCTGTTGTCATTTTATTCTGAGTTGGTTCAAACTTTATAACTCTGTTGTCATTTTATTCCGAGTTGGTTCAAACTTTATAACTTTATAACTCTGCTGTCGTTTTATTCTGAGTTGGTTCAAACTTGGCCGATGTGGTGGTGGAAGAAGAGGGGGTACGGTCAGGGGTCAAAGGTCAATATTTAAAGACGACAAGGATTAAAGTTCTCAGTCGCCACGACTGATTTCAGTCATTTGGATTCCATAAAAGTCTGCACCAACAATAGGCTATCTACAAGCTTACAACATAACGCAGTGTGATGCATTGTAAGCTTGTAGATCTCGGATATGTCTAGTGTGCGATGGGATCCTTTCACGCCATTTCATAAATTATGTGGTCATCAGATTTTATTTTGCTTTAATCCATAATGATGGCATATATGGCCGTAGTTAATTATTTCCATGATTCAATTGTCCTTAACCACTAAAACCCCTATATACACAGACTGGGTTCCCCCCCAGAATATACTCCCCCCCCCCCCCCCCAGAATAAAAATAATTCTACAAAAAAAAAAATGAGCCTTCCTAATTTTCACCAGACATTCGGGGCACTTTTCAGTAGCTATATGGAGCTCTGCTCACCATCTCTGCTACAGTCTGTTATCAAGAACACCACAAATACACATCCTTTAACGGTCTTTCTTACTGCATGCAATAACAATCCAATGTTTCCTAAACAGAATAATTGAATTGAATAATTGTATTTTGAATTTTGCATTTTTTAACACAAATCATCTCTTCTGGGCATCTCTGGCACAAAACATTCCGTGGCAAAAATCTATTTGAGGTCCTTGACATGAAAAGGTTTAGCGAGTACCGAGTACCCCCGCTGTAGTAAAGGATGCAATAATGTGGTCGGCCTGGTTCAGTCTAGAGAGCTTCAGATAGCAGGCTGCTGGTGGTCAGTAGCTGCTCACAGGAGCATCTGCCTGAGGGCTCTGGGTGTCTGTTACACAAGGGGCCCTTGCTGCTAGAGAAGCCACAGAATAAGGTCATTAACGCCCCCTTCTAGTTCTTCAATAGTGTTGAGCGCGTTGCTTAAAACGCTGACCCTGTACCAGGAAATGGCTGTGTGGCTTACACCACTTCCCCTTTTACAGGAAAAGGATAGCGAACAACTTTATGCAATGTCTACTTCAATCACCGTCACTGCTACCACGGCCTGTCGATAAATGCTTTGGTGTAAAGTTCCGCATTATGATTCAGCTAAAAATAAGCCTTCTGATCTACTATAGAGGAATTACAATATAGTGGAATGGAGTGATGTGTTAAGAGTTTTTCATTACAATTGAGTTTTTGACCACTAGCTGACGAAATGGCGCTATAAAGAACAGCAGGAGAAACGGGTGCACAAAACACCATGAGTAGAGATAGATATAAAGACCTAGATACCTCATTCGCCGCTGCAGTTCATTGGAGCGACCTGTTAAAACGGGAGGGCGTAAGTTGCGAAAGGCAAGCTGCCATTCAAAGTTACTACTGCTCAATTACAGCGCGTCTTTTCCGGGACTTGTCAGAATCTTAAAAACCACAAGGCACAACAGCGCGTTCAAAAAGACCAGAGGGCACATCAGCTGTGTCCTCAGTTCCTATATCCGAACCCAACCTGAGTTACGAAAAAACCTGCCCCCACCTGCCTCTGATTGGCCTATCTAGATCATGATGGGCCTACCAACCTTCAGTTTCTATGATGCACACCTCCTTCCTGCCCGCGGTACAGACGCTCCAGAGCCGGAGGAGGTGTCTACCTTTCTACAGTATGTCTACTGTATGTGTGAAGTAGTACACATTTTCTTTGCTAAAGAGAGGATGGCCTCTTTCAAAAGATTGTTTCATTAATTGGTCCAAAATGGATGGAAAACAAGGCAATAGATCCTCTTCCTTTGGCAGAACACTAGCAAACAACGTTGACTGGAGGAAGAGAAGCGGCTAATTGTATGTCACAACAGCAAAGAAACACAAGCCTGACTATAATATAAATTAGAACGGAGAAAACAAAAGAAAACAACGTGTAAATATTTGTGAGGGTCCTCCCAGGTGAAGAATACTGAGGTTGGAGAGGTCGATATGATTTGCTTTTCATGAGGACATTCAACATTGCTTATTAGGCCTCAAGGATACACATAATGTGTTTGGTGAATGTAAACAAAAGTGAGACCTTAGTAATTTAGTGCAATTGTGTTAAATAAAATACTATACTGATTACGTTCAACAACACCGTTTTGCGTATCGTTTGTCGGGTGGAAACCTCATATGTCCAAACGGATTACTTTATAGGATTCACGTAAAAAAGATAGCAGATCTACACGCTCGAAACGTGTCCCTTCGCACTGTGTTTTGAGCTTGCAGATCTGCTACTCGTGTGTGACACTGTAGTATGATCAAGTAGGGCGACCATTTACGAAAAAACACAAAGAGTTACAATCTAGAGATAAGAGGTTTCTGCCCGACAGCAACAATATAATATACGAACGTTGAAATAAACATAGCTATAAGTATGAAGTAAAACCAACTACCGTACAAAGTAGAGGTGATGGTAAGCAGCAGAGAGGGAGCAAATGCGAGTACAAGTGAAGGTACAGTAGCAGAGTTAAGTGTAAGTATGTACTGTATCTGACCTTCCATGAGAGTGGAAGTCCAGCTGCAGCAGCTTGTCTTGGTGTGACAGTGCTCTCTTGGCTCTCTGGTGACTGCTGTGCAGCGCCGCTGTGTCGTAGGACAGGCCCTCGTGATGACGGATGTACTTGTTGAGAGGCCTCTCGAACTGACCTGAAACAACACAGTTACAATGTTTCATGAACCAACCCATTATAGGCCTGTCACGTTAATAATAGGCCTGTCACATTAATTACATAATCGCCTAATCACAATGATTTGAGATAATCACTGATAGATCTGACAAATATGTATTTCTAGATCTGATAAAAAATATATACATTTGATTTGTATGTGTCAGTATGGGATGAGTTGACGTGCCTTGCAGTCGTCTGGTCATAATCGTCATAATCATTTCTATGTTGAGAAAGGTTCAGATATTTTCAAACATTTAAGAAAATAGTGGAAATCTACAAGCTCAAAATGCTTGTCTATTTCCACTTTTCAAGCTTTTTTTTTGTATAGTTATTACATGATATAAACAAGAAGCCTAAAAGCCAAACGGAAATGCCAATGTTCAGCGTTAAAAACGCGATTAAATTGTTAATCAAAAGTATTTGAATGACAATTAATCATCAAGTAAAAGGTCATAATCGTGACAGCCCAACCAACACACACACACACACACACACACACACACACACACACACACACACACACACACACACACACACACACACACACACACACACACACACACACACACACACACACACACACACACACACACACACACACACACACACACACACACACACACACACACACACACACACACACACACACACACACACACACACACACACACACACACACACACACACACAACAGTAACAACAGCGCTGGAAATGAAAGCCAACTATGAAACTCTTAAAAACCTTTAAACCCTTTAGTAGTTAAACCCTTCTTCAGACATGTCTGAAGAAGAGCTTTGGCTCCCTAATGTCACTTTGTAAATAAAAGTCACTTTAATCCCTCAGGCTTTTACAGCATAAATCAAAGAAAATAAACCGGTTGCTTCAAAATGTGCGTGTTCTCAAAAATAACAAAGTCACCATTTCACAATTCTTCAGATGAAATTAAAGAGTTGCACCCTTCTGTAAATATACCTTTTGCTGCTAGATCATTTACTGATAGTGTTGCTGTCAGGCAAAAACCTTAAATTAACCCCTCCTACTTGATCATACTACAGCCGATTGTCACACAAAAGCATCATAACAAAGACAAAAATAACAGATCTACAAGCTAACAGCGTATCTCGGTGCATACGTGTTGTTAGCTTGTACATCTATTATTTTCGTCATGTGACGTCCTGTGGCCGCACTCACGCAGCTTGTGCAACGCAACACAGCAATGCTTTAGAAAAACAACGCATATGCAAACATTTTCCATTTCCTTTACCAGGCCTGGAAAACGGTTTTCTTTTTCTAATTCAAAAGTATTTCCAGGAATTTCATGACCGTGGGAACCCTGGAGAAAGATATGCTGCTGGTTTCATCAAGGTGACTGTGTGCTATAACTCTACCTCACTGTACAAAGAATCAATAGTGATGGAGCAAATAACTCAACTCTGAACTCCCAAGTCAACAGAGGAGGCAGTTGTACCACGCCTCGTCCCTCGTGCCAGGGTCTTGGCCCTGCCATTCTGTACAGCAAGGGTTCTAGGGATGGGACGATACGCGATATTATCGTTTATCGTGATAAAAACACTCGCGATCGGCTATTTTTTGGCAAATGTTGCATCTAATGTTAATGGATCTTGATTATCGCGATAATATCGTAAATCGTGATTTCTATTTGTCACAATGAAATGTTCATATCGTCCCATCCCTAAAGGGTTCCCAAACTATTCAGGCCGCGACCCCCCCAAATAATCATATTTGAACTGCATGGGGCCAATTTAGTATTAAAAAATTAAAGGTCTTAAAAGTAATTAACACTTCGCCAGCCGAAATAGAATGGCTTGTTGGTAGATTAGCCGTGAAGTTTCTATTATTATATTATGATCTGAACTGCATTCATTTTACAAGACCATCAGCGCTATATCACGTGGTCTTCATCCCCCATAAACATCATGCGATCCCCGTTGTATTCTCACCACAGTCACCAGCCAAATTCCTCCCTCTGCATTGGCTTAGAGTGGCGGTTTCGGCCGATGCATCTCCTCCCCGTGTGTTTCGCGTGCGCGATCCGTTCACGTAAATGTCGGCTCAAATAATCCAAGTGTGACTCTACAGTAGATATGAACAGTTTCGCTAGCTTAGCCCCGAGCACTCCAGCTGTGCTAGCACTAATTTCTAAACAGAAAACGGACGGGAGCAGGGAAGCTATTACAGGGAAAGGACCTGACGTCACTTCTGCTTCATGTCAGAGGAGCCATGCGCTATCGATGGACGAGCGGTGACTAGGGAAGGTTAGACGATCACCGATTTTCGGATAAAAATCATTTATTTCGTTTTTAATGACAATAGTACGGTAAAAGACGGCGCAGCTGAGACATCCTTGCTCAGATGTCCGGTATATTACGGTTTTAATATTAACACATCGGGTGCCCCTGGATTGCCCCATTTATCCCCTCTCGCTGCCCAGGCCCACCACCATTGTATTGAATCCGGCCCTGCTGCGTCAATGCATGCGTCATGATGTCACTTGGTCACATGAGCGCAGACAGGATGTTGTTGTGTAACTTTCTGTATGGAGCAGTGTTGATCATAACTGTTCATTGCCGATCAAAGTTTTGACATTTTGCCGCACCCCGCCACAGTTTTAGCCATAAAACAAACATCAGAGATAAAGGGCATTAAAGATGGTGAAATGCATTGGAGTATATGGAGAAAAACGGCCACGCGATGCTCTCAGCGTCGACTTGAAGCGACTAGCGGCTAATGGGCTACATCCATGCGTAGCCCCAACCTAACAGTGAGATTTAAAGTTAATACTGTAAATACAGTAAACACGTCAACGCGTCGTGGGCCTCCAGAGGAGTGCATCTCTCCACTCCGACATGTCTCCTTTCCGACATGTCTCCATTCCGACACTAACCCTAACCCTAAACCGAACCCCCATGGAAGTGTCGCCACTCCGACAATAAGAAGTCAATTTCGGAGTGGCGACATGTCGGAATGGAGAGAGCCTCCCCTCCAGAGACATCAAAGAGATTGGCGTGTAGACACCGTGTAGACACCTCGTGGGATCCCATGAGTTAAGTGGCTCCCCGTGGCTTGGAAAGGGTTAATTTAACTTACGGTATATACAGTATACACTGATACTGTATGTAGGTTTGTTTGTTGAGTGAGAAAACAATGTTGCACATTAAGTTAATCATCTGGGGACCCCCCAACATAATTTGGGGAACCACTACTGTAGAGCACAGCACAAAGCTGGAGTTAGATAAGCAACCCATGCCTCTCAACAGCAAGCAACGCAGGGAATTTTCGATGTAATAATTCCCTAGCCTTGCGTAGTCAGACTATATTACTTTTTGCACCGGCGGATTTGTCTGATTCTAGGCTAATAATTCCCCTGTATGCAGCAATTCAACATGAGAGCAAGAAATCCTTTATTCAATGACTGACAGAAAACCGTCTAGTAAAGGCCATGGCTGCCTCTCCTTGGGACTGTGGTGATGGGTTCATTATGAAACGCTTTGATGCCAGAAGATGAGTTGTCTTCCACTAATGGTTAAATACAGAGACACCCTCAGGCAATGCTTTGGCTAAAAAGGAGCTCACCACTGCCGAGCTTGCAGATCGGCTATTTGCGCACAAGACCATTGTACGGCTGGAAGTATAAAATAGAGCTTACATGTAAGTGGTTAATCAGATGAATTGATTGATCATCAAAAAAATTGTTTTGTGATTAGCCGATTTTTAACAAAGCCAAAGAACACACTCGATTAAGATTAAGATGAATCAAAGTGCAATCGTTAGAATAATCACCAAGAAGATAATCAACAGTTGCAGCCCCTATACAGGTTTTAAATCGTTTTGTGTCTCTTCGTAAATTAAGTAACACCCCGGCCCTACAGCGTCACACAAAAGCATGAAAAGTAGCAGATCTACAAGCTTGAAATGTGGAGCAAAGTGACACGTTTCTAGCATGTCGATCTGCTACTTTTGCTACCCTTGAATTTGAATCTTGAAAAGTAACAGTTTTGGACATAAGAAGTTTTTCATATGAGACAAAATACAGTTATATTCCCCAAGAAGTGCTTCTCAGTAGCAATGGTGAGCCAGTCTCCCTGGTATAGCTGTACAGAGATTTCCACCAACAGGCATGAGACACGAGCCGGAGTGAAGCGAACCAAAAGCCTGTCTGTCAGCTTTGATCGTGAGAGAGCGTGGGTGGGACCTCAACTTCAAGAGGAGAGGACGGGGTAGAAGTTTGGACGTGAACCATCAATTTATGTAAGGCGCTGCCGCAGACACACTGATGTGGATAGTTTCAGCTGATAAAGAGCACCCTACTCTCTCTGCCAGCCCTGCCTTTCTGGCGGTACATACATACACAATTAGTATCATCTCTGACTAAACGGCAGCAGCATGGCAATGCAGGAACAGCCAGATTGAATCTCATGATCTGCCACTTTGGCCTGTCACAATTATTACATGATCACCTAACGTACAGTAATTGCGGTTATTTGAGCTGATCACAAGCTAATGAGCTAATCATTATCTCAGACTGTCTCTGTCAGGTGGAAACCTCATTATGTCCAAAAATGTTACATTCAAATTCAAAATCTGCAAAAAGTAACAGATCTACAAGCTTGTCAATTTGCGCCGTGTTTTGATATCTGCTACTTTTGAAGTGTAGTATGATCAAGTAGGGTGTTAATTTGCACCAACACAACAACACACACACACACACACACACACACACACACACACACACACACACACACAGACACACACACACACACACACACACACACACACACACACACACACACACACACACACACACACACACACACACACACACTTAGAATATGGATATACTGTAGGAGGAGGTTTCTGCCTGACAGCAATGATAAATTGTTAGAAATGTTTCCATTCATGATCTGTATTGTCATTGACATATTTCATTCATTATGTCCATGCTTTTAACCTTGTGTCAATATTTTTAATTCTTGCAATTTCGTTCATAAAGGTTGAAAGATATTGTGATACTATAGGTGGCCAATTCTTGCCATTTCTTTTTTTATTTTATTTTCGAAAGAATAAAACAATCAAGGATATGACTCGTTTTATTTGGTTTTATTATTTATATATGTTCCACTGCTAAAACACAATTAAATAATGCATTGCAAGACGATTAATATGTCAACTAAAATGTCACTGTGACAGCCATGCTTAACAGGCTTACACATGTCATGTGTGAATGTGATAACACAGTTTTACTCCAGCATGCAGTCAGTGGTTTGTTCAGTTTAACCAAGACTTAACAGAGTTGTGGAATAGAACACCACACACCTGGAGAGATGATGGGCCATGACAGACATTTGAGCCTCCATTTGAGTGGGCTGTCATCATGATAGCTTAGCTTAGTATCCAAATCCCATCAGAGAGAAACAAACCAGTAGCTCACCATACTGGGCTATAGAGTCCGTTTGAAGATTCATTCAAAGCCTATTTTAACCACTTAAGCCCTATTTTATACTTCGTCTTATGGTGTTGCGGAGAAAATGAAGTAACAACAGTTCATCACTGTAAGGATGTGTATTATCTGACATGGTTACTGTGTGTATTCTTATTATTCCCTTTGCCTTGCATAATGCAAGCATTGTTGAGGATACATACTGTTATGTATTTTTATGGTGTTTCTTTTTGTGTCTGCTGTATCTACGGTAATTTGCACTGTAACTCTATCTTAAATGCTATGCTGTCTTTGGTGACTGAATATTTCCTCACAGGATCAATCAAGGTCTCATCTTTTCTAAAATAGCTGATCTAATAATAATAATATCACGATGTGAGGGCGTTGTGAGCTTGTAGATTGACTATTTTCACAATTTCTGAAATGTTTTGAAAATGCCCAGAATAGGGATGCCAGGGTTGAAATTGGTTCAATTAAACTGAAGTATTAATATATTTGTCACTTTGGTAAGAATTTTAGAAACCTTCCTGAGATGGAATACATTTGCTTTTACTTCACAAAGTAAACTTGTATTTCTATTGTAATCTATTTGCTATGATGGAAATGTGTAAAAGTGCATCTAATCAGCGCTTTAGGGATAATGAAGTCAATTAATATGATGTTTCCACTTTCAATCTCCCACACGATTTGGCTTGCCTTTTGTTCCAATTTAGCCAGAAAACAGCATGATGAGTGCTCTTTTGGAAATACGTCACCCTTTGAAGCAAATTAACAAGGATAACAGCAAGCCCATATGCAAGCAATACAGAGCAGTGCCAACTGCCAACTAAGGCTTCTTCTAACATTTGTGCAGTACTTTACAATAACAGGAGTATGATGATATAATGTTGGATGAAGTTATAAAATATAATAAAAGTGTGTGTGTGTGTGTGTGTGTGTGTGCGCGCGCGCGCGTGCGTGCGTGCGTGCGTGCGTGCGTGCGTGCGTGTGTGGTCAGAGCAAGACTAGAAGGGAACACGTGGCTGGTGTCAAAATGAAAACAGAAATAACACTTCTGGTCGTACAAGTCAGAATAAAACCCACATTGACGCAATTCACAAAATGCATTGCATCATTTCTTTTTTATTAACGGATTAAAAATGTCAAATTTACAAAAAAGGTAGCAAACTAGACCCTGGAAACTACCGCCCCGTTTCCATTCTTAGCTCCATATCCAAAGTCATGGAGAAAATAGTCTACGAACAGATTGCAAGATATCTCGATGAGAATAATCTGATTTACGAGTTCCAATCTGGATTCAGAAAATCCCATTCCACTGACACATGCCTTCTCTATTTGACTGACCAAATCAAACGCGAAGCGGATCAGGGCAAATATAGTGGCATGGTCATGATGGACCTCCAGAAGGCATTTGACACCGTGGATCATGCTATTCTGATTGAGAAACTAAAAGCCATCGGTCTTGACAGCGCAGCAGTGAGCTGGATGCAATCTTACCTGGTGGGGAGGGAACAGGTGGTGGAGATTAACGGTACCCTGTCCCCCCCCCTCCCAGTAAGCTGTGGAGTTCCTCAAGGTAGCATACTGGGACCTCTGTTGTTCCTAATATACGTGAACGACATGGCATCTGCTTGCGACTGCAACCTGTTCCTGTTCGCGGATGACTCGGCTCTCCTAGTCTCGGGCAAGGACCACTTGCAGGTTGAAAAGACACTTAACTCTGAACTGAGTAAGATCTGCACATGGCTTAACGACAACAAATTATCAATTCACCTGGGCAAAACCGAGTCCATCCTCTTTGGATCAAATCATAACCTCAAAAAGGTAGAGAACTTCACAATCAAAGTGGGTGACAAGGTCATAACACGAAAAAACGAAATCTCTTACTTAGGATGTATCCTTGAAGCTAATCTTTCCAGCGAAAAGATGACTTCAAAAGTAATACAAAAAATCAACCAACGAACTCGTTTCCTACAGAGGATCGCCCCAATGGTCAACTTCAACACACTGAAGACCATAGCTGGTGCAATAATCCAGCCCCTCTTTGACTATGGAGTCCACGTATGGTATCGTGACGCCCCACAAGCCCTTAAAACTAAACTCCAAACAGCCCAAAATAAACTAATTAGGGTCCTGCTTAACCTTCCCAATCAGACTCACCTCACCGCTACTCACCAGTTAAGAGTGGGGTGGCTCAGAGTAGATGACAGAGTACAGCAACTTGCAATGGGACTGGTGTACAAGATACACTACACCACTATGATACCCAAGTACCTGTCAAAATACTTTATAAACGTTAAGGATGTCCATAATTACAACACCAGAGGCAGTGCCACAGATCACGTTCAACCCAGAGTCAACTCAAAGAAAGGGTCGAACTCGTTCTTCTGCTATACCACAAAAATGTGGAATGCCTTACCGAAGGCCATAAAGGAGTGTGGATCACTAGCATCCTTTAAAATTGCCCTAAAAAACCACTTACAGGCAGCAGCCGTTCACAACTGGTAAAAACCTAGCCCAACCCTACCCTCCCTGCCCCTTCCTTGTATATACTGTACATACTGATTGTTTAGACTTACTGTTACCTGCCCCTTCCTTGTATATATTGTATATACTGTACTTACTGATTGTATAGACCTACTGTTTTCTTTTTCTTTCTTTTTTTCTTTACATGTCTACTGCATAGTACTGTGTTCTATTTGTCTGTCATTCAACATTATATGAGATACTTAAATGGTTTCCTGTTGAAATAAGCTTAGTCTTTTCATGGATCTCCTTTTAGTAGACCTTGTACCAGTGAACTGTACCGTCATGAATCTGTACATTTTCCTATGCAAACTTCTAATAAAGCCTTCAATCAATCAATCAATCAATCAAAATTAATTAAGGGTGTTAACTCATTGAATGCCCTTTTCAAGATGGCCGCCAAGTACCAGGATGCCACGTTCCTAAATTTCTAGTGCACGGATACATTTTTAGTGCACGGATCGTGTACGCCCATGCACCATATATGCACCATATGTGTAGTACTTTTTAACAGCTTTCAAACAAAAAAATCCGCTTGGAAATCCGTTCAGGCATTCATGAGATACAAGCCTTCAAAGTCAAAGACAAAACAGCCATTTTTGACATTTTGAAAGATGTGTTTGTTATGGGGCTAAACATGCAATTTCGCAATTGCGATCATGCCTAATACATTTGAGGCATTTTTAGAATTTTTTTTATAAAAAAAAATTTGATTTTTTTTTTTTTTTTTTTTTTTTTTTTTCAAAATGGCTTCCAACTCGGGAAACTCGGGTTGTGGCAGCCTGGGAGTACTGTAATAACTCGTGAAACTCGTGCCTTGGCAGTCAATGAGTTAACATGCCAATTCTTACAGCCTTAGTTGTTACATAAAGGCTTATACATTTATGAAATGATGGTGATTAATTTCAATTTAATTAAAAATAAGTACATATTTCAAATGTATCTACTATGCAAAGGATATGGGATATAGCCTATTCATAATATTATGGGGTGGGTGGGGTGTCGTCAAGACAATGTCACACTGCTGTCACTCACATCACTCACACCACATCAACCTCTGGAGTCAAAGAATTCCAGTGCCAGCTATGCAAGTCAGGAAGTATGGATTTTCATTTGTAGACTACAAACAGAAAAAAAATCACACTCGTGTGAACTGAGCGGTGGTGTGTGTGTGTGTGTGTGTGTGTGTGTGTGTGTGTGTGTGTGCAACAGCGCCCCTCCCTTAACATGTGTGGTCAGAAAAGGTTACGGCTACGGACACGGAGACAGACAGACAGACAGACAGACAGACAGACCCACACACACGGCCACGTATAGGAGCGTTGTGACCACCGCTCAAAAACTGTTCTGTCAACAATCAGTCAAACAAAACATGCTGGTACAAAGTGATCATATACTGTATATGTATATTTGTTTTCGATAAACATAGTACATAGTTTAGTACAAAACACACTGGTATGGTCCTTGTAATATTGTTCTCGCCAACAGCATGCGTTTCAGGTACACAGTGCAAATGACCAGCTGCTAGCGTGAGATAAGATACCCTATTGCATATGAATATTATGTAGCCTATGGCCACCATCAACAGCGAATATGAGATTGTTACAGTATACTGTATGTACAGTGACAGCCAGCCATCAACAGTGGACCAACAGGATAATATACAGTACAGTCAACAATGAATAAAAGTGAATATAAGTGATCCAGTTATCCTTAACTCATTCGTAGTTTACGGCCGAGGAGCCAGAAGATTTTTCTATGTCTTTCACTGCTGGCTTCTCCTACCTGTTAACGCGGGCGCTCATCCAGTTCCCATCGTGCGTGATCGGACACTGCTATGCATCGTGTGTTCTCGTATTCCATCAGCTTCTCAAATCCTTTTAAATTTTTCCAATTGATCAAAAAGTTCTCCGTCTGTAAGCCGCGGAGTTTACACAGAAAGCTAACGGGCCAAAATAGAGGACGGACCATCCGCTTCCGGTTTACGGCCTCAATGTTAACTGGTCCGCTCAATAATGTGTCCGTGTAGAAACCGATCACGGAGCATTAGTTCCGGCCTATTTTGGTTCCGCTTCGATAAATTATTTATTTTTAATTAAAGCTTATTAAATCTTCGGGTTCCTCGGGCATGGCAGGGAAGGGGTACAAAGGGGTATTTTTTTGGCAGAGGTTGAGTTAACAGGCATCTGTTATGGTTCAGTAGTGCATTGTTTCTCAAGGAGGGGTCCATGGTGAGGTGCCAGGGGGTCCCCAGCAAAAGCCATTGTTAACGCTGTTAACTGATTTTCCCTCGTGGGATAATAAAGGTATCTAACTAACATGGCATCACAATCATTACAACAACTATATCCATTTGTGTTGGCTATTCAAAAATAGCAGATTTACACTTTGTGCCGCGCGGCGAGCTTGTACATCTGCTGCTATTTTAGAAATATCTTGAAAGTGTTTCCACGACCTATGCCGGCTCCCCTTCAAACAAAGAATGAAAAGCTTACCACCTACAAAGGCACTCAATAATCTGTCTCACCCTACCTTTCACTATGTTCCCTCAGGTCCAGTGAGCAATAATGGAATCCGTAGGAGACGGGGTTGAATAAATTAGAAGGCGCGGCTTGTGATTGGCTGGAGCGGAGGTCTGGACTGGAGCGCTCAGCTGTGGTCACTTGGACCGCGCAGGTGTATGTTAACCTCTATGCCTAAACCTAACCAAAACCCTAACCCTAACCTCAGTAAAACTATGCCTAAACCTAACCTTAACCCTACTAACCTCAGTAAAACTATGCCTAAGCCTAACTCTAACCCTAACCCCCTAACCTAACCTCAGCAACCCTGACGCAGCTGGTGAGTAGCTATAACCTGCCAACGCTGGTGAAGGGAAAAGAAGCGCTCCTTCCCCCATAATAGCGTCCAGTGAGGCCGACCTCTTGGAGGTCCCCCCAGGTCAAGTACCGTACCTGGGGGGACAGGCAGGGCTGTCTCTCTTGCTTCCCCCTCCCTCTGGAATGCACTTCCCAACAATCTAAAAAATGCCCCCACTCTCAGTCCCCTCCTTCACACCTCACTCAAAACCCACCTCTTCAGCATAGCTTTTCCCAGCTGAGGTCTAGTTAAGATTCAATTCAATTATTAAAGTGTCATATCACAACAAGTTGTCTCAAGACACTTTACAGAGACCCGAAACTGGCCCACACTGAGCAAGCAATTTTGCGACAGTGGCAACAAAACACTCCCCCTTAACTGGAAGAAACGTCAGGCAGACCTAGGGTGGGCGGCCATGTGCCAGGGGGGAAAGAGAGAGAGAGCAGAAGGATAGACAGAGGGAGAGACAGAGAGGGAGATACAAGATGTGTCCCCAACCCATGCTTAACCTTTTATCTTTTTGAGCGGTGGTCACAACGCTCCTATACGTGGCCGTGTGTGTGGGTCTGTCTGTCTGTTTGTCTGTTTGTCTGTCTGTCTGTCTGTCTGTCTCCGGGTATGTAGCCTGCAGTAACCTTTTCTGACCACACATGTTAAGGGAGGGGCGCTGTTGTTCAGGATAGGCCAGGCATAGGCCAGGCACACTCACACACAAACACACACAGGGGGCACACACACACACAGGGGGCACACACACGCACACACACACACACACACACACACACACACACACACACACACACACACACACATACACACACACCACCGCTCAGTTCACACGAGTGTGATTTTTTAATCTAGCACTTATGTTTTTCTTTTCCTAATAAAGTTGGTTACTTCCTTTTCTTTATGTAAACTCATGGGACTTTGGGTACTTAGAAAAGCACCATATAAATCTTAATGGATTTGTTTTAACACAAATCTTCTCTTCTTGGGGGTCCCTGGCACAAAAAGATTTCAGATGGGGGTCAAATATATGTCAGTTTGAGTGTCCAAATTGACATATTACTGGGGGTCAGTCAGTAATCCCAAGAATGGAACATGCAGTACGGGGGGTGAGATTCGGTTGTGCGGTGCCTGATGGCTATTGGCACAAAGGACTGCCCCGAGTCACTTTGTGCTGTGCCAGGTTACGATGAGTAACTGAATGTGTGGCTGAATGTGCTCCTTGTCCCCACTAGCACATCGTGGAGGGGATAAGAGGGGTTCATCAGGGTAGCATCCAGCTCCCCCCCCCCTTCAGCAACCACCTCCAGACTGTGCAGTTTCACTCTCCAACTACAGAGCTAGCCATCGCTTGGCAGCGTTTTTTTAAGTAAAAAGTCTAACATTAACATTCTGGAGATGGTACTTTGGTAAAAATAACACACACTGGCCAAGCTTCTGTCCCTTTCACTAGCTTGCGTCGGGCAAACATTACGGCTGGACCCCGACTAAAGAATCAAGGCAGGAGGAATAACAGCTTTTCATTACATTATTTTTCCATGTCAATATTATTATCATTATGATTATGTTTTAAAGCTCTCAAGCACCCCAAAAGGTACACAGCTGTTTCTTTGTTTTTGTTTTTACAAAAGCCCTTAGCTGTTCACATGTTACATCTTCTTAAAATAATTGTGCTGCCTGGAGTCCATTCTGTGCCAATATGGAAAAGATTTTAATAAACAAAACAAAAACAGACCATTCGCATTGAGGTCCAAGTGACTCTGTTCTCGGGCATATAATACCTACTAGCCACACATATTTACACTCCTTTTTACTGGGATACCAGAGGTAGCACAGGTCAGATTTACTTGTGGAAAAGGGGGCGTGGCTGTGATGTTGTGATTGGTTTGAATGACATGGGGGCTTCCCCCTGACTTTTTGACAAGAGACAAGTTTTCCCCCCCCATCGTCTGCTACCTGCCCATGCGGTGGACTGGACAGTCACAGAAAAAAAAGAAGAAAAAAAGGATTGTACTGTTGTTGTGGTACAGAATGTACGTTTTATCTAGGCGAGAATACAATATGTAGTCACAAACAGAAGGCGAGCCGTGCTGTCAGTCAACAACGTATTATTCACCGGCAGCAAGAGGACTTCATCCAGCTTCCTTCATACTGTGCAGTGCTTAATGCACGGGTCTTCAATGTTTTCCAGGCTAATTTAAGGACCCATTAGAGCGAGATGAAGCAGGGACCCCCCAATATATTTTGTAGAAAATTATGTTGCAAATTATACATTTTCATAGATTTCATACATAGCTTCAGAGACTTGTTAGACAGCACTATCGTAGACCTTTAACCACTTGAACCCTCAATACTAAATTCACTTGACGTTGAGCCATAATTTCTGAACTCATAACTCGGCTATTTTCAGATAATGTTCCCCTCAGAATACAAATTCTAGGGTTCAAGTGGTTAAAGTAAAAAAGGTTCCAATCACACAAAGATTTGGTGGCTCTCCTGTAGTAACTCTCAGGACCCCCTGTTGAAGGCTTAATGCATTCCTGTACTACAGTATGTTTTCCATTGCATTGACTTTATTCTGCATATTTATTTATTTTGATTTGTTAGTTGATTAATGGATTCATGCATCAAGTAATAACCTGGTATCCGAGGCAGTTAATGACATATTTCTTATGTCAGTCAGTCATGTTTAACAACTACTGTATTAAAAGGATCCCTGGCTAATACGACAAATATGCCTTAATACATAATAATTGTCCTCTGGATGAGTTTAACACAGCCTGTGAGGAGGCTCAGGCACAGACTAGTAATAGAGTTTTGGGAGGAGGTTAGAAAGGAGTTACAACGGATACTACTTATTAATATTGAGCTAGACCCAAAACTCTTCTTATTAGGCCTTTACCCGATTGGCCATAAGATAAAAAATGGCGAGATAAAATTTCTGGACCTTGGATTCCTACAAGCCAAAAGGGTTATCGCCCTTTCGTGGAAAAAGACTAGCTAAAAACTAGCACAGTGGTTTAGGGAACTATCTTTGTGCCTTCCTTTAGAAAGAATAACATACACTCTTAAAAACAAACAAGAGCTATTTGAGAAAATATGGGGGAATTTTATTCAGTATGTTAAGGGGAATAAAAACATAACATAAAAACTTAAATATTTTATTTCATATGAAATATATAATCTTTCACTCAATAGGGGAAATGACTGTCGTAAGTTGATGATGTCATGAAACCATGTGTGGTCTATTCATTTGAAATATTGATTTGATGCTCATATTAATCATAGGAAGTATTAAGTTTGTTTTTATTTTCACATGCATGACAAATTCCATAGGGATAGATCACACATAGTTTTATGACATTTTTTTTTAAGACAGTTTTTGCGACAGGCATTTCCCCTATTGAGTGAAAGATTAGCTATTTCTAGAAGAAATCAAATATTTAAGGGGTTTTTAATGTTACATTGTAGTTATAGAGGACAATTATAATGTATTAACTCTTTGAGTGCCACCCCTTTCACCACTAGAGGGCGCCCAGTGGCCATAGAAAATCCCATAGAGATATGCTGGTATATGCAGAAGCCCTGCAGCCATGACTTGCCTGAACACTTTCCTTTGTGCATGTACAGGAAGAGGATGAAGTTAGCTTGAAGTTAGCTATTGGCTACCAAGCATTTTAGAAGCCTTATTTTCGTCAACTTAGCCATGATTAAACCTTGCACACCTCATGCATGGGAAAAAAACAGAGAAGAATGAGCTCTAAAAAATCCAATGCAATCCTGGATTGCATTGGAGTGGATTTGTGCAGTTTGTTCACAGCTTTCAAACAAAAAAATCCGATTGGAAATCCGTTCAGGCATTCTTGAGATAATCGCCATTATGTTTTACATGTTATGTAAACAAACATGGCTGCCCTGTATGTTAGATGGGGTTGTATGGGGGTGGAACATGCAAAATCGCGATTGAAATCATGTTCACTAGATTTGATGGGGTCCAAAAAAAAAATTTAAAAAAAAAAAATTATTATTTTTTTTTTTATTTTTTTTTTATATCCCGAACATGTTCGGGATAGGCACTCTGGTATGCGATAATATATCCCGAACTAATTCGGGATAGGCACTCAATGAGTTAAGAGATATTTGTCGTATTAGCACATAGAACATGGGCCAAAAAGGTTTCAACTGATTTTCTTTTTCATCCAATAAAAACTAGTAACTCTCAAGGCTAATAATAAGCTAATATTTGGCACGCACGCACGCACGCACACGCGCGCACACACACACACATGCACGCACACGTATTGTTTTGTGGTGTGGTCACACCTCTCAAAACAGGCCATTCAAACAACATGCCCCAGCATGAGTCGGGGAGAAAGATATTCCAGCTCTACCAGCCTGTTAATTCTCCTCCAGCAGTCACTGTGACAGCAGCCGTCTAGACTCTAGACACAGTCGAGGCTTCCATCTGAATATCACCACTAAATGTTGTCGCTGGCGGGCAGAGCGCCAGGAACCTGGCATGTCCAAAACTGTTACTTTTCAGGAAATGGGAAAAAGAAGAGCCTGTGTTCCAAATGGATCCACTCAGTGTTGTTATTATGCTCTTGCTAAAGGGATAGTTCACTTTCAAACATGGTTGGGGTCTTTTTAAGGTCTACTTTTGCTTTTGTGAGCACCCCAGACAGATTTCAAGTTGCTTTATTCAATATTTAGATATTTGTCCTTGGTTCTGGTGACTGACATTTTTCTAAAGCCGTGTTTTTCCAATTACTTTTTCATTAAAAATGAATAGAAGAAAAAGTCCTTTGCACACCTACAGAGACGGACAGGTGCGTCGCCGTCGGAGTAATCAGGAGGCAGAGGAGCCGAAGAAGTGGAGTTGATCTGCACACCGTCTTCATTTACAAAAATGTAATGATAGGCATACAGCGTTTCGTTCACTCTGACCTTCATCAGATGACTGAAACGTTGTATCTCTACCAAAGAAGTTAAACAAAATAAATTTAATTTGTAACTGAAAAAAAGGAAACAGCCCCACACATTAGAAGGACAATATCAGTCACCAGAACCAAGGATGTTTCAATGAATAAAGGCTAAAATGAATATGAAATAGAATCTCAAAGAAGTAACCACTTTTCATGGAAAATATTTTCAAATATGTTCTGCTATTTTTGCTGCTTTTCAACACTCTTGTGCAAAAAAGTGGGGCAATAATGTATGAAAAAACCCCCACAAAAGTTGAAACATGGAGACTCAAGGTTAGTAACCGACAGGGACGCACAATATCGTTGCTGTGGAGCAGAAGCCCATAACTCAACTTTTTGTGTCTTTGAAAATAAACGCCCTACTTGATGATACTACAGCGTCACACAAGCATCAAAAGTAGCAGATCCCCAAGCTCGAAACACATGTTAAAGCTTGTAGATCAGAAACTTTTGGCGTTTTTGAATTTGAATGCTGAAAAGTAACAGTTTTGGACAAACTGTATGAGGTTTCCACCCGACAGAGTCGATATGGTACCTATGGATGATCATGCAATGATGTGACAACTTCATTGATATGGCACTGCAGTGTGTACACTATCAGCCTAGTTGAGGCACTTCCTGTTTACACACAGCTAGTTGTATAATATGCGACATGGTCTGGTATTACAGGAAAAATATCATGCACACAAAATCAACTAGTATAAATACATGAAACAAAAATGATAATGATATAATAGCTTTAACTTCTGTCCTGGTCTGCTCGCATTTGACAATAATGAACTGTTAAAAGTGTCCTTCCGCACACATAGTAAGAAGAAGCCTCAAACATTCTTATATCACCTTTTTGCAAACAATTGAAACAAGTCACACTTTTTTGAATCCGCTATTCAGTTTTCCAGTTTTGTGTGTGTGTGTGTGTGTGTGTGTGTGTGTGTGTGTGTGTGTGTGTGTGTGTGTGTGTGTGTGTGTGAGAGTGAGTGAGTGAGAGAGTACTAACCGAAAGTGGCAAAGAATACACTGTAATTTCCAATTTTGTGTTCAGCAGATGCACTTATCCTGAGTGAAGTGCAACATCAGGGCATGAATGAACCCTAGTCTACAAATGACGGCGTGAATACTAAATAGTATATTGCAAAGAGAACAGCTCAGTCTGCTAATCTGATCAAGCTTATCAAAATTATATAATCACAATTATTTGAAATGATCGCAATTATTTTTCATAAACGTCATAATCGTTTCCATGTTGAGAAAGGCAAATACATTTTCATTTCACAGACACAATCATTATGATTCTAAGTAATGAATATGACCTGTAGCTATAACTTCCAATGCAAGTTCATCCTTTACACTATTTCTCTTTACAGCATGGAAGATGACCTCAAAGAGTGGCTACACTGGACTGGAGTCAGTACACTGCTGTATGGGGCCAGGACATGGATGCTCACAGGGGGACTGATCATAATTCCGACCTCTCAATTGTCCGACCAGGTTAACATTCACCAGGTTAGCATTCACCAGCGCCGGCAGGTTATCATTTCACCAGGTTAGCATTCACCAGTGTCGGCAGGTTAGCATTTGACCAGGTTGACATTCACCAGCATTAGTTTTACTGAGGTTAGGGTTAGGGTTAAGTTTAGGTTTCGGAGGTGATCGGGTCGGAATAATGGGAGGTCGGAACTATGACATGGCACCGCTCACTGCAAAGCAGGAAAAGGCCCCAGATGGAGTCTACATAAGAATGCTACGAATGGTACTTGGATGTCACAGGGCAGGACCACGTCGGAAACGCAGCGCTCTACAGATGTTTCCCACGGGTCACAGACAAGGTCAGAGAAAGAAGGATGAGGCTGGCCAGGCAGGGCACTGTGTCAGGCACCTGGAACTGATGGTGAGCAAACTGATACTGTGGGAGCAAACCCAAGGCACAGCAAGAGCGGGGACATTGACACACCACTTAAGTAGACACACTTCGGTGCAACAGCGGAGCTAACAACACTGCAGAGCTCAAGACCCTGGTGCTAGACAAGAGGGCATTGGGGGCAGTGATTCAGGAGTTGGTGTCGGCTAGCCCACCCCCCTCATTTCATCACTTTTACAGCCATTTGGAAGTTTCATGTGTCTAATCTTATTCAGGACAGCTAGCCTAGTACATCAGGGGTTCCCAGACTTTTCAGGCTGCGACCCCTCAGAATAAACATATTTGAACTGGGACCCACCCTGACAAGCACTTCAGTCTTGTGTTGAAAGCTTGTAGATCATTGTTTGCCTCTTTCTGGTGTAATATCTGACACGTTGGTGTTAAAGAAAAGGTATTAAAATCCCTTAAATTGTAAATTATTTCGTTTTAGTATGTGAAATGGCACATGCTGACTCCGTCTGCACGTGTACACTTTTTTACGGTCTATGGGTTTGCTCTGACATCATGCTCTGGCTTCACTGTGATGTCACAATAACAGAATCCCTTTCATGCCCATATATGGAGTTCCCTGATGTCAATATTAAGCCCAATCTAACAGGACTTCATATGGGAATGCCCATATATGGAGGCCACATTGGCCACATACCACACTAAAATTAACCATATATGGCCAAGACAGATGCCCAAGACAGCCCATATCTGTGTGGCTGGTAAGTAAGCATGTTTGGGCTCTCACATCATATCTCCATATACAGTACATGGATCTCCATATATGGGTACCAGTGGTCTCCATATATATGGGTAACTGGTCCGATATACATCACTGGCCAGATGGCCAAAACGTGTCTTATGTTATATGTTGGTTTGTTTACTGTTGAATGAGAGAAGAGAACAATGTTACACATTAAAGGGGTAGTTCACCCCCAACATGACGTTTTCTATTGATTACTCACACCAGGCAGTCTTGAATTCATGGATATTTCGTTTTTTGTTTTTGTCACAGATTTCTAAGCCAATTATATGATGAGACTCTGTATTGTGTCTCCATAGCGAATCAAGCAGGCTCTTTGTGTCCCCAATACAAAACCACTGCTGGTCATCAAATTATTGGCTTAGGAATGTGACAAAAACAAAGAAATACCCATGAATTCAAGTCTCCATGGAGTGATTAATAGATAGAAGAAAAGAAAAAGTTATTTGGATGAACTATCCCTTTAAGCTAATCATCAAGGGCATCTGGGTTACCCACAGGTTGAAAACAACTGGCTTACACCATGTAACACTGTTCCAAATGGATGTAATCCCTCTCTGGAACAACTGGGGAAATTACTAGACAGTCAACCATTTCCTGAATGACTACTAACTGTACTGTTGAGCTGCCACAGTTGCCTCAAGGAAGGCACCCTCCTCCCCGGCCCACATCACCTCCTGCTCAGTGAAGGCTGTGTTTGTACTGGGTGGGCAGCACCAGTTAGTCTATGGTCTATCGCTGTGGTTCTCACCCTTTTCAGGCCGCGACGCCACAAAATAATCACTGGGGATCCTCAAAAATAATCATATTTGAGTTGAGGCATAACATTTAGTTTGACTCGGTTCCACAGATAAATATTGTGAGAATAGCACTAAATACAAAAAACTGTTTTTAGACTATTTTTGCCATTATTATTCGTTTTTATAGTTTGTTGATTACTTTTGGTGCAGTAATTTTTTTTGTAGGTATTAAATAAGTCTTACAAGTGCTTAAATCAGTTGCACCCCCAAAATCATGCGGGGACCCGTCTGGTGGTCCCGACCCACAGGGTGAGAGCCATTGAGTTCTTCTACTGTCCACTGTCTATCGTATCATCTGTATCCTGGCTCTGTAAAAAGGTTCTCCTGTTTCTTGCTTTGTGTACTTTATATACCCTAACTGGATCCTAGACATGGCAAGAGGGTTTAATGGCACACAAGTGAATCTTGCCAACAGGGGTCAGTGAATGATTGCAGTCATTATTGGGGTGCAAATAAAGAAATGTGACATTTAATGACTCTTCTTGTACAAATAAAGCTTATCTTCTTAGACAGAGTGTGTGTGTACTTGTATATGGCATCCGGCCAATACCCTCTGTAAGAAAAAGGGGAAGGAAGGAAGGAGAGAGGGTTATTTGAGGATTGTGACCCCAGTGAGACCCAGTTTGTGCCCAGGAATAGGGTCTGGGAGCCACTTTCCTGGCATCATTACAGAACATTAAGTAGTAGGGGGTTGTTAGGCTGCTTAGAACCACATACAACAACTCCCTTAGTTAGAATTCAATGACTTTAGATGCACACAGATATAGCACATTCATACAGTGTCTGAGTATGATATAACCTAATGGCACATACAGAATGTGTCTAATGACTGGGTCTGGAAACATTTGGATGGGCCAGAGGTAGTTTTTAAGCTTGACCGATGGATTATTGATGTCTTGTCAATATGACAAATATTTTCAAAATGTATTTGGATTCTTTCTGCCAGTGGCAGGTGGAATCAATTGAGAAATCTAGCCATTTCTACATTATTTCGACTAAGGGTTAGGTTTAGGCATAGTTTTACTGAGGTTAGAGTTTGGGTTAGGTTAAGGCATTGTGGTTAACATTCACCAGGTTAGCATTCACCCGCGTCGGCAGGTTAGCATTTCACCAGGTTAACATTCACCTGCGTCGAACAAATGGAACATCAAACAAATGTTATGTCGAAATATCGACACGCTCCTGCACACCAATTCTATGTCTGACAAACAAGTCCGGGAAGGTTTAAGTGTGGGGATAGCTGTCTGGGACTGGGAGGGCCTGGCCCCATGATGCAGGCCCACCCGTCGTAGTAGATCCACCACTGAAAAAAAGTCAAGTCATGTGGCTGAATTTCAAACTGTCTGTTTGAATTGGAATGCTGTAAAACAACAGGCTCACACACTACACACAGGCATCCAAACCCAAGGGTGGCTGGCAAATGAGTTGATTTGCTGACTCTGATGAAGGTGGAGGAGCTGAAGCACATTTGTTTGTTTTGGTCCCGGTGAGGCATTTATTTTTTCAACCACTTAAATCCAAGCATGCGCAATGCGCATAGTGGGAAAAGCTTTCGCAGGAAAATAGCTGATGGTGCGACGTGCTGTATGCTTGTTTATCGTCCATTTTCATGGAAGCTTTCCCCACAATAACAGAAAATACACAGACTGTTTAGTGCGGGCTCAATTTTCTATTGAAATTAGTTGATTTGACATATTGGTCCCTTTGTTCCTATTGGTCCTTCCACCTCCCAAAGCATTGTCCCCATGTTTCACATACTAAGGATAATTAGGCTATTTGTGAACAAGCAATCATTTAATCAGCCATCCAATTAAATAACTATTTATAGTATACATAAAATTGTAAATTCTCTACAAAATAGACATTTGTACACCCTTGCTATATGTGTACACTGATAATAAATTTTCATACTGGCACAAGGCACACTATGAAAACATGGTTGTGTGGTGAAGGTCAGGACTTAATTTACTAGAGAAGCGCTATTCAACCTGCGGCCCCTTTGGCATGTCTATGCGGCGCGTCATGGTCATCATACCAATACAAATATGTTTTGTCTACTCTACTCTCAGTGTGGACAAATAATTTCAGATTCATTTTTCAGTTTCTCTCCAAAACGACTAGGAAACTTTTTTGCTATTTTGTTTGTTCCAAAAGAAGAAACTTTATAATTTCATCATTAATCATTCCATGACAATCTTTTGGTTCAATGAGGAGGTTTGGCCTTATAGATGGAAATGTGGCAGTTTTCTGTGTTTCCTTAATTTTTTAACACTAGTCATGTAGTGTTACAAAATCATTGTGTAAACGGCCAAAATGGCCATCCCTTTTAGCTTGTGGCCCTTGGACTTTTTGTATTTTGTGGCCCCTGAGCCATCTTAACACATATGGTGCCAACCCCGAGTTTCCCGAGTTTGTATTGGTACTAGTGCTGTGCCAACCCCGAGTTTCCCGAGTTTGGGCCGTTTTTGAAAAAAAAAAAAAAAAAAAAAAAAAAATCAATTTTTTTTTTCAAAATTTTTTTTGGGACCTCCAGAAATGTATTAGGCATGATCGCGATCGCGAAATTGCATGTTTAACCCCCATACCAACCCATTCTTTCAAACATGGCAGCCATGTTTGTTTACATCTGAAGAAAACATAATGGCTGATAAATCATGAATGCCTGAACGGATTTCCAAGCGGATGTTTTTGTTTGAAAGCTGTGAACAGCATCTACACACGTGGTGCATCATCTAGGCATGGGCGTGCACTTTTTACACACTTGCACAATTACATGGAAGTCTATGGTAACCATGGCAACGCGAGACATTGAAGAGAAAAAATCATTGCAACATAAGTGTTAAGTTGAGTAACCCTCAGGCCTGTACTAGAGAGTAGTAATTAATCATGTTTATTTCTGTGATAAGCAAAATAATTACATGCTTTCAGTGAGGTCTCTCTCACGTCCTCTCAAACATAATATTGCCAATATAATTTTCAATTCTACAACATCACGTGATGACGCCGCGTTGTGAGCTTGTAGATCGTAATCCTTTTGCGCTACACTCTTACACAACAAAAGTAGGGCTTTAACTTCAGGTCAAGAGGCAAAAACATTTTGAAATACAGAGGTTTCTGCCCGACAGCAAGGTTGACATGGAATCATTGACAAGAACAGAGGAAATGGGAGTGCCACAGGACATGACTCATCTCAACCTCGCATTAACATGCAGTGTGCATTGCATGGCAATGGGTTGGCAGGCTAGTTTACTGTACACGTTAGGTCACACCGCTCGGAGGAGCAGAAATGTCATCCCTCCATATTGTGCATCATTCACAGACGCAGCATAACACTGACATCGTTAGCTGTGAGAGCAGCAGGTGCCCACTGCCCAGGCCTGACAGAACATATCCTCCAAACATAGCTCTCTGCAAACGGCGAGACACAATGTGATTGATTCAATTGATTCTATGTGCTGTTGTAGTTAGGCTGGGGTCGAATAGCAGTTGTCGTGGAAGACATGGGTAACTTGATTAATCAGTTTCTTCATTCCTCTCATTCTGGGGATGTTTTATCCGCAAGTTTTAAAATGCAATGAAATTATTACCTATTTTAAATCTTTATTGCTTTTCAGTGGTTATAGCAATGCAATTGATGTGGATTTTTAAAAACAAATTATTATTCAAGTCAGGTCATATGATGTAAAATGCATGAAAAGCATTTTACACCAATATATATAATGGAAGAATTGGGTAACTCTCCTAATCTATCCTAGCTCTGCCAAAAAGAAATGAACCAAGCTGAATCAGGAAGGCCAATTTAGTGTGCTTCACACAAAATAAATAAAGTTAAGTATTATTCTCTAAAGGATTCAACATTTCGGAGACCTGTCTGGATTTCCGTAATGGCTGAAGACAAACCATTAAAAATTAGTTACAAGCTAACGGCTTAAGTCCAGAGCTACAAATATTCAACATACCACTTAAAAAAAAAGATAATAATAATTATTAAAATATATATACATACATATTCATCACAGCACCTTCAATGGAACATTTATGAGACTATAAAATCCTAAATCATTTCAGGCTTATAGGCCTAAGTCTCAGAGTTGTCACTTTTACAACTCAATTCACACCACTGCTAAGTCCCACCGCCCTGGCATAAAGTCTACAACGTGCAGCCTATAGCAGGTAGTAGCATCGCCCTCAAGAGAGAATATTTGTTTACTTATGCTTCAGCACAATGCAATGCACATGATGCCATATCACCTACTTCCTGCAATTGCAGACATAAAGGTCTGCCTGCTCAACATATATCACGATGGAAATGTAGGTTAGAGGAAAAGGGCACAGACCATGTGCTCCTTATGAGCGCGAGGACCCGAGTTAGAATCTCACTGTCACCGCGTGCCCTTGGTCTCCAGTCTACACACTCAGCTAGATGAATTAATAAAGCATAAAATGTGCCTCATATGAAAAGATATGCCCTGTCACTCAGAATTCATAGAGCAACGCACTTTACTGCAGAAGGGAAATGGGCCAAATGGCCTACTATTGTTGTCAGAGCCTATCGTGCCACTATAATACAATTGCTCTGTACTGAAGGTTAATTGTAGCTCACCAAGTGTAGGTTAAACAGGCAATATCAGTTGTTTGTTTATGAAGATAAGACACAAAAGACTGCTGTCATGATGAAGAAAAAAAAGCAACTAAAATTGGATAATACAAGCCAATGAAATCCTCTGACAAATAGGGCTGGGCGGTATTGGATTTTTAGTTATCGCGGTAATAAGTCACTGTTTACCGATGGTATGGTGGTATCTCCCCCCCAAAAATGTTTTGAACGATTACAATAATAATAACGCATTAGATGCTTGAATTACACAACCGCTGTATTGCGGTTATTTCACCCAGTCCTAGACTGCACCAATGCAACTCCTTGCAACAGCCTTTGGGGTTAAGTGGACTTGCAAGTAGTAAGTAACTGCATGCAACGGTTTTGTTGCAAGGAGTTGCGACTAGTTGCATTGGTGTGCACTGGCCTTAAAGGAAGTTCACACCAAGCACTATAACGATAACTGTCGTCATAGTTCTGGTGTGAACTCTGTCATCCAAGAACGTTTTATATTTAGTTTAAATAATATCTCAATCACGGTATAATCGCATATGCATTGCATTACACAACTGCAGTATTGCACCCAGCCTTACTGACAAATGCAACAAATTATGTAAGAGTTTGTCATTTCTCTCATAACTACACAAAACTGTAAAAAAAAAAAAACATTATCTTCCAGTTACACTAAATAATTGACTGTAAACCGGCAGTCCCAAATATACCAATACGAGGCATGCTCTTGTGTGCATTCTGTCATCAACAGATAACAGCATAGTGCTCTATTGTCTAATACAGGAAGCACAAACAGAGCAATGCTATACTGCGTGTCCAGCCTTTCAACAACACAGTAAACCATGTCAGTGAGCAGGTAATGACCACTGAGTTTCAGGACAAGGTCAGCTGTAATCGATCAACGTGTTGCCCAAATGAGTTGTCCCTAAATGAATGAATCAGTGTCCCACGCCCATATACTAAGACTATACACAATGATCTGTTCAGGAATAAAACATTGTTGATGAAGAACCTTTGCATTCAGCAACACAATATTTCAGTGCAGTGCAATGCTGGTGGCTTACTGATCCTGTTTGTCATTCCACACATTGGGCTCTAATATGATCCAGGTCTTATGCCTTATGCCTTAACTTCTTTGCCTTTTTTGAGCGGTGGTTACACCGTCTCCTATACGTGGCCGTGTGTGTATGTGTGTGTGCGTGTGTGTCTGTATGTAGCCTGCAGGCCTGCAGTACCTTTTATGACCACACATGTTAAGGGAGGGGCGCTGTTGTTCAGGCCAGGCCAGACCAGGCACACACACACACACGCACAAACACACACACACACACACACACACACACACACACACACACACACACACACACACACACACACACACACACACACACACACACACACACACACACACACACACACACACACACACAGGGGGGAAGGGGGGGGGGGTAAACCACCGCTCAGTTCACACGGGTGTGATTTTTTTTTACTATTTTGAAAAACGTTTTTAAATACTTCAAATGCTGATCTACATCTGTATGTTGTGAGCTTGCAGATCAGCTATTTGAAATATTAAATAAAATATGTATATATATAGTAAAAAAAAGAAAAAAAGGGCAAAGTTAAGGCATAAGACCTATCATAATAGAGCCCATTGTGTCAAGTGTGGAGCCTTCAATATAATAATAATAATAATAACTACTACTAAGATGCCTCAAGGCGATATGCAAGGTCGCGCCAATTCTTGGCCATCTGGCCAGTGATGTATATCGGACCAGTTACCCATATATGGAGACCCCTGGCTGGTACCCATATATGGAGATCCATGTACTGTATATGGAGATATGCTGTGAGAGCCCAAACATACAGTTATTCGTTATGTGAAAGTCCTATGATGTCTATGACAACTGACATCATAACCTTATGCCCAATTGCCCATACATGGAGATCCCTGTCTGTAGAACCAGCCACACAGATATGGGCTCTCTTGGCCATCTGTCTTGGCCATAATGGATTCTGTTAGTGTGGTACAGTATGTGGCCTCCATATAGCCTATGGGCATTCCCATATGAAGTCCTGTTAGATAATATGGGCTTAATATTGATGACATCTGGGAACTCCATATATGGGCATGAAAATGATTCTGTTAGTGTGACATCACAGTGACATCAGAGCATGTCAGAGGGCAGACAATATTAGTTAGTGGTGCCACATCATTTTAACTATGATACCAACCAACATTATTAAGGAAAAAATGAATGAACCGACTAAAAAAAAGTACAACGAATTTAAACAATTTAGGAACTAATAACTTATAGTATGTAAAGTGTACAGACAGGTCAAGTATGTTAAATGCAGCTTGGCATTCGCCCTCTGGGAGGATACTACCTCCTTTAACAACAACACAGTAAGGCTAGTATCGCTTGTGTCAATCAGCTTCCGGGCTGTAAACAAATACTGTGTGAATAACGTACGTACAGGTCGTCTGCTCAACTTTCGTTTCTGTATATTCAGCTAACAGACGAGTAGACTACTATTATGACAGGCCAATGGCACAATATGAAATTGACTTCTATCCTGCTATGTATATGAGAAAGAAAGAAAAAGCTGACAACTGTCAAATGTAGCAGCTGCTGCACCACCACCACAGCCTCACATCCACCCAGCTATAAATAATAGCCAACTTACTGAAATAATGATAAATATACCATGTCGTTTGTTTACAATCTCTGATTTATGCAGATGATAAAAAGGTGTTCCCGGACACATACGCGTGAGAACGAGACAGCTGTAGGGCAGAATTCAGCCAGGTTTGCCAGATGCTATGCTGATCGTTTCTGACGTTATTGAAGACCATCGCGGATTATATATAGCCAGGCATATATGGTTCTTCGCAACGCAAACTGTCTAGTCGTGTACAGCTTTAGCTTTAGCTGCCAATTAATTACCCCCAGGGCTGAAAATGACTTTGGTGTTTGTTTGTGTAAATAAGCAAATCTTCTCTTTCATAGGATGATACACTGGGGTTCGGCTTGGGAGACGCGGTGCAGATAAGGTTGGTGTTAGCTATAGCAGTTGCATTCACCACCACCACAACACGGTATATATACCACTGCTGCTTGGGATCTTCCCTAGATCCGATTAGCTCCCCGGAGGTATAGCTATCAATAAACACTTTCCCTTTTGTTCATCAATGACAAAACTTACCTTTACTATTCCGTAGACAGCACAGCATGAGTAACAGTTGTAGACATATCATATTGAATACATTCATTGTAAGCTAAAATACTAAAACTAGCTGTATGTGTGTGTGGGGGAAGAGAATGATGGCTAAAATTGCTTGTTTCGTTTTGACTTAAAGGTACAGCCGCCCTCTCTAGCGCCACAACACTCCAGTATGACGTCACCACCACCAGTCAGCGTTGCCAGATCTTGCAAGAAAATAAGCAACCAGGTCTAGAAAAACAAGAACAAGAAACAAAAGAAGCAAAAAATAAAATACAAATAAAAAATAAACATGGACACAAATGCATTTGTGATTTTTTTTTAAATTGAACTAAAAGTATCCATGAGGTGAGTAATTGATAGGAAAAAAAAACGTTATTTTGGGGGTGAACCACTTCTTTAAAAAAGCATTGTCAGAATTCAATTTCGGTACCGCAACCTTAAGCCCAAATTAGCAACTACACTTTAGGCCGCAATCACACATAAGCGTGAGACATTCTCCGTATCGTTTGAGAATGAGGGGTGGGTCCAATGATTCTCTATCTAAGTCACGTGGTTTCATCGTTGCCGTGTCTCTTGCTCAACCGAAGGCTGTCTTTTGGCCAAGAGATTTGCAAGAGACAAAAAACCACGTGACCTTCATTGAGAATGAATTGGACCCACCCCCCTCCCTCATTCTCAGACTATACGGACACGATAGCTGTCGCAAATGTTTGGACGGCGCCTTAGAAACAAGCCAAACAAACGCAACCTGCAAATACCGATATTTCAGTGGTGTGCTTAGTTTTTTTCCCCTGGAGGGGCAGGGAAAAGATAGGCCTAAATCATTCCTTGCACGACATGCACGTTTTCAAGGGATGAAAATGAAATGGTTATTAGAGGGCTACACTTTTTTTTTAAATTATTCTCTCTTTTAAATTGTTCTACTGTATTCTCACAGTAGAACACACCGCTGCAATATTTACAAGCAACTTTACAGAAAAAACAAGCCCAACGTCGCTTATAAAAAGTAGATATGGCAACACTTCCACCCAGTCCCTCCTCCCTTCCGGAGTCTTGTCTTGCTGGAGTCAACCACCATCCCATGGTCCAGCAGGTGCAGCCGCGCTGTGATTGGCGGGTTGGTTGTCAAGCAACAGCTGGCGCGAGGAAGAAATAATGATCACATTGATTGATTGATTGATTGATTGAATAATTTAAAGTAGCCTAGGCCTACGGTTTCATGACAATAGGCTACAAATCACTGGTAGGCCTACAACTTAATTAAGGTCAACTAAAAATATATCCTATTAAGTTTTTCGGCTTACTAGCCTATTCTACTTTATGTATTTTATAGCCATTGAAAGACAGACGGATAGAAGTAGAACACAGTATCCTACTTTGCATAGGATATCATCAATAACAACAACAGGGGGAAAAAACAGTCATAGAAAAGAAGAAAGGAAAAGAATGGAAAATAAAATAAAAATAAATAGAAGAATGACAGTATGAAATCAAATTAAAACCAAAGTTTGTTTTACTTTACTGGTTTATCTTTATAGACCCACTACTCCACAGAACTGTAGACTATAACAAAGCCAAACTAGTGTGTGATTAATACATTTTTTATGGACATTAGCCTGATAACCTCGAGAAATGTGCATTATTTGCATAGTTTGTAGATGAAGATGTCGACGACATTAAATTATAGGCTAATAACGATGATGATGATGATGATGATGATGATGATGATGATGGTGATGATGATGATGATTGTTGCTATTATTATTGTAAAACACTGCAATGGTCCTGCAACTTGGACAACCCATCTGAGCAGCACCTGGCTGCAGACACTAGGGTCCTGTTGATGTCCACGGGAGACAGGAACATCAACAAGTGGCAGGAAGTGACCTCACAGTGTCAAGTGACTTCATGCCGCTTGTGGAGGTCACGTGACGTCTCTGCCTTGCAGTCCAAGGCACTACAGTCCCTTTGAGCCGCATTGTCGCTATGTGTACATGTTATCTTTTATCTTTTAGACAACCCAACTCTACCCCCTAACCCTAAACAGAACCTCCATGGGGTAGAGCAAGAAAGAGGTGTGAGGTCACTTCCTGCCACTTGTTGATGTTCCTGTCTCCCGTGGACATCAACAGGACCCTAGTGTCTGCAGCCAGGTAGTCTTGACCCATCTTGACTGAGCGCATCATTTTTTTTTGCGCTGCTAACATGAGACAATCCCTTTGCGCTAGATTGAGTGTGTTCTGCCACCAAGTGGCTGAAAGAGATTAGTACATGTCGAATCTGAGCTCTGCCCAGATGCCCAGTGCCCAGTCACTGTTTCCATTACCCAGTGCCCGGCAGTCCCACTCCCAGTCCCCAGCGTCCAGTAGGCCTACCCAGTAACAGTTCCCAGTCCCCAGCGTCCAGTAGTCTACCCAGTAACAGTTCCCAGTGTCCAGTCAGGGCCGTGCTTAGCGATTTGGAGGCCCCAGGCAAACCCCAGTTTGAGGCCCCTGGGTCGGGAGCCATATGCGGGTCGCGGACCAATTTCTAGGGGTCGCGAATAAATACTCCCTTATGTTTTGTTTCCTATATTTTAGCTTTTAATTATTTGAAAATATATATATATATATATATATTTTTTTTAATAACACAAGTTTAATAGCCTATAAACTCTAGCACTTTTTCAAAAGAATTCCAGAGAAAATAATAAGAGGAGGAGGGAGAAAACAGGGGTTGGGTGTTTTACTAAGGGACACTGCAACACATTGCTAACCTGGCCTGGAATCGTACCTGTGACAAGCAGGGATCTGGTTCCCTTGGCAGGCTCACTAACCACTCAGCTATGGATGGCCACAATGTTTGACATATAGAAGATAAAGAATGAGCTTCAACTTCTCTCACCAGAAGCAACTTACACAGGACAGGTAAAGTAATAAGAATAAGAATACTGAGTTAAACATTACATTACATGACCATGTTAACAGCCTTTTGTTAAGGGCCCTTTTACTATTTATATATGAGGGTATTGAGAGCTTGAGTTTGAGAGCTGGTGGGGCACCAAATGAATTTGGGGGCCCTCAAAACGTTAAATATAAATATATACAGTATAAATCTTGTTTATATTTTTAAGGAGACTAAAGTAACTTGTGACATTAAAGCTCTTTTCAGATAATCAGAGCCCATTGTTGCAGCGACAGGCCAACTTCTTTCAGGTGGTAATTAGCTGCATGTCTGTGGCAGAAATGTCATCTAAGGATGGTTGCTTCATGTTAAATAACACACTTCAGCTCAAGTTTCATACACTATTAAACCTATGAATTGAATCAGTGTTATTACTTATAGTGTTTTAAAAAAACGTAATTATAATAAGAATAAGAATAACTTTTAAGTGCATGTTTTGCAGTGGTTTTCAAAGACAAAGTTTGTCTCACAGGACAGTCAGTGGGTTAAGGCTATACATATCCATTCGAAGTTAAACACATACATTACATGACTATGTTAAGGGTCTTTTTACTGTTTATTTATATTTGACGATAACTCATGGAGCCCCCTGGGTGTTTCTGTTTGAGAGATTGAGAGGCCCCAAATGGATATATTTGGGCCCCTCAAAATGTTAAATATAAATAAACAGTATACAAACTATGCGTGCCATCTTTAAGAAGCCCCAGTAAACCCTGTGAAAGTATTTCAAGTTAAACATCACATTTCATGTTAAGGCCCTTTTTACCCTTCTTTTATATTGATCTCATCCCGGGCCCCACTTCAAACTATCTGGGGCCCCCAAAATGAAATGGAATTGATACACATATATTATATGTATATATAAATATGGGGGCCCTCAAAACTTTTTTTAAATATAAATATATACACACACTTTAGAAATAATGTATCCATTCCCTGCATCGATCCTTCTTAAAGTTAAAGTAATGTACGTGACATCACAGAACAGACACAAAAGAACCGCTTGGGTAATCAGGACCATTGTTCTCTGGTCACACCTTTGAGAGCCACACTCTTTTCAGATTCTAATGAGCTAATGTTAACCCTCACCCTCACTTCAACTGTTCTCTGTCTCACAGTTGAGAGCTCAACTGGGGCCCCCTGATGGCCATGTTGGTTAAAAAATAAAATAATAATAATAATCTCATGAGGCCCCCAGGCTGTGAGGGGGCCCCAGGCGGCTGCCTATTTTGCCTGTATGGTAAGCACGGCCCTGTGTCCAGTACCCAAACAGTTCCCAGTGTCCAGTACCCAGTAACAGTTTCCAGTGTCCAGTACCTAGTAGTTCCCATTACCAAGTGCCCATAGTGCCCAGTCACAGTTCCCAGTACCCATAGTGCCCAGTACCCAGTGCTCAGTCACAGTTCTCAGTGCCCAGTCACAGTTCCCAGCCACAGTACCCACCCAGTGCCCTGTGCCCAGTCACAGTTCCCAGTTCCCAGTCACAGTACCCAGTGCCCAGTCACAGTTCCCATGCCCAGTTCCCAGTCACAGTACCCAGTACCCAGTCATAGTGCCCACCTATTCACCCAGTAACTAATACCCACCTCCAGGTGCACACACTAACACAAGTTTTATTTGGGCATCCTCTAAACTGGCAAACAAAAACAACCAGAAATCTTTATTACTTAAAAATAAATTATTGTGTGCTCTGGGTAAAACTTAGGTCATAGCCTGTGCGTGTCTTATCTTGGGTATAGGCCTATAATAAACTTATAATATGAATCAGAATCACTTATAGTGCATGAAACGGGACCACCTGAACGCTACAGCACTTTGGGTTGGCTATCTGGCGCCCCCTACCGCTCTAAAAGGCATTCATTTTGGTGACGTCACTAGCAGAGTTGTCATCATGGCGTCTGCGGGACTGAAGCTCGAGCTGCAATTTAGGTAAAAGAACAAAAAAATACAAATAAATAAATCTGTCGACAGTTTGTCAATCGAAATGGAGAAAAATGCAAAGTTGCATCGAGACAGTGACGGCGGTTCTCTGTGCGCCACGATCGCGGGGGAAATGGACGATGTTGTTACGGCTGTCGGTGGACTGAAAGGAGCCGCCGATAAATGCAAGAATACTGGACCTTCTCTCAATACTTTGGTTAACGACAGTTGTAATAACGGCTCGCCTGACGTTAACGTCAACATCAGCGCTACCAGCGTCGTTATTAACGCCGTGTCCGGTGCCGAGAAGAAGACCGACAGGCCAGAGATGATGGAATTTCTGTCGGTGCGGCGGATCGAGGAGAAGGACAGGGAGGCAGGGAGCGGATCGTGGTCGGAGTCTGGGGATCGGATCAGTAACGGGATGGGACATGATGACTCGGTGCTGGCTACAGGAAACGACCAGGAGGAGGAGGAGGAGGGTGGCTCCTCAAAGTTAGTAAACAACAAAAAGGACGGTCTGTCATCCTCCTCTCCCGCTGCCGGGACGTTATCGGATGCTGCGAGGAGGAGCGCGGCGGCGGATAATGCACTGCCCGAGCGTTCCGCTTGTCCGCAGATGGAACAGGTAGGGATGGGACGATATGAAAATATCATGATGTCACGGATTATTGTGAGAATTTGTGACCAAATAAATTCATGAATGAATTGTCCCCAACATCCATCATCCTGGGGCGGAACATTTGCAAAAAATAAAATAAATAAATAGCAGATATACAAGCTCACAAAACATTGCAAAGCAAAGCTTTGTGAACTTGAGATCGGCTATTTCTTTGACAAAGAGATTTGGTAGAGAGTGAAAAAAGACTGTATCAAGTAGGCCTATGTTATTTCCAGATCCATGTTACCATTATAGAGGGTTTAAATGGTACCAGAAAATAAAAGGTGAATTGATCTCAGTGCATGACAGATTTAAATCTCTATTGAGAATGTTTTTTTTTTCTTCTAATCACGATACACAATAATAACGATTATCATCCCATCCCTAGGAACAGGTGAAGCTCACCAAGCCGACACGTCTATGCCCGGACAACACGACAATAACAACAACAGGAGCCGGCCAGTCAGGACTATCTAGTAGTGATCCTCCTCTTCCTCCTCCTCCTCCTCCTCCTCACACCGCTTCCGAGGAGGCTCTGTCTCTGCTGCCGGGCGGGAGAGACCCGGAGCCCATCAGTCCCGCCGGAGAGTCCCGGAGTCTGGACTCCCTCGACGAGTCCTTCTCCAACCTCAATTCGTGCCCAAGCTCTGACCTCAACAGCGAGGGGCTGGAAGACACGGGGCTGCTGGCCTCGGCTCTGCAGAACACCGAGCTGTGCGGAGCCGATGGAGCCAAGAAGGACCGGGGGGCCGCCGGGCAGTCCATATACCACATTAAGTGGATCAAGTGGAAGGAGGAGAACACGGCTGTCATCACCCAGAACGAGAATGGGCCCTGTCCGCTGCTGGCCATTATGAATGTGCTCCTTCTCTCATGGAAGGTATATAAATAAAACATGCTCTTAAAATGAGCAGTTTTAAGAGACTGTTACTGTACATTATACAACATCAGCTCTGTCTTCTGTCAACTTAAGTATTGCATGAAGATCAGGGAGGACATAAAATAGCCTATACTGTGAAGACTAGTCTATCTCCATCCCAGTATCTATCTATCCACACAGCACGTTGATGGAATCTTGGTACTAAGCCTACGGGTGTATTGTATAATCTGATGCTGCATAATTGTTGTTTTACATTTACATTTGCTAATGTGAGTTGCTATTAGCCCTAAGTGTTGCTTATATATGGGTTCACAGTCACACACTATGAAAGCTGGAATTCAATGCATGTGTTATGAATGCCTTCCCTGGTCAATTCCTGTGAAATGTTAAAGTGATGTGTGAGTTTCAGGAGACGATTTAAAATGTGGTCACTAGTGGCAACAACAACATTATTTTCAGAACAATGTTAACGTTGTTCTGTTGGACATACAGTATGGTATGTTATAAATAGAAATATATATCAGGTGTAAGTCCTGGTTTTGATAGCTGTTTTAGTTGAATCAGTGCCATTGTGTTTTTCTGTCGCAGGTCAAAATGCCACCTATGATGGAAATCATAACAGCTGAACAACTCATGGAATATCTTGGTGAGTATTTTGTATGTTATATGATGCCAGTGTACAGTATACATCTTCAAGCAATAGTGAAGCCTGGTTGTTGTCTACAGCGATTGGAGATTGTTTTCACCCTGTGTGTGTGTGTGTGTGTGCGTGTGTGTGTGCGCGGCTGCGCGCGCGCGTGTGTGACTGTCTGCAGCTAGCCAATATGCAGCTAATGTCACAAGCTACTAAACTGATACTACACTGTTATTATTGTAAATTCAGTGAGTCTATGGAGTGCAAATATACACAATCAAGCACAAGCTTTCTGTCGGGCGTACAAGGTCTACTTCTAGTGAGAGAGGTGTGCATAATCCAACAGCATACCTGTACTTTTACAAATCGACAGAGAGAGAGCCAGACACAGAGTGCACACATACGAGGTGCGATTGTGCGTGCATGTGTGCACGCACACACCGCACAATCAGAGGGAGACATACACAGAGAGAGTGCACCTACAGTATGTATGCTTTTGCTGTTCAGTTAAAACCCACGTCTGATTAACCTCAACCTGATGCACACAATGTCAGTCATTTATTCCATAGAAGCCAGCATGTCTGCTATGGAAGCATTTTGCACAGCGAAAATAGCCGATTAACAAGCTCTCCACGTTGTCATTGTAACATTGTAACAATGTTGTCATTGTAACATAGGTACGGTAACATCATAATAATGTTACATACGGCACATATTGTGTTTATTGTTTAGGAATCAGTGCATACTGTTTCACAAATCGCACATGTTCATACAAACATTTTCAGTCCTGAGATTTTATTTTGCTTTAATCAAGATGCATACACGCACGCGCACACGCACGCACGCACGCACGCACACACGCACACACACACACAGATACCGCGCATGAGCACCAGACGTAAAGAGAGAGACAGAGCCATGGGCCTTTTCACACAGAAAGCGACTTGACGCGCCCAGTAATCCAATTTCAATGAGAGGCGACTCAGGCGAGGCAATCTTGACAGGTGAAGCGACAAGCGGGCATGATAAACTGTTGTGTCCGTGCTCGTCCCCAAAATGATGTATTTGGCCATCTCAAAATATTTAGTTCCAGGGACCCCACAGAAGCAAAATTTTAGTTACAAATGTTCGCTTAAAAAATACACGCAGTCTGCAACTCTGGCAGTGAGGCCCACTGCCAGAGTTGAAATGTGTTGAACTTTTTTCTCCACGCGATGCGTACTGTTACTGTAAAAACATTATCATCGCTGTTGGGCAGAAATCTCCGATGTGGAAAGAAATATTCAGATATGATGAAGCTAGACCATCCATATCAAACAAACTGCAAAGGCACAGTGTGAATGGGTCTAGCTGGTGGATATTTCCAAGCCTGGACATAATGTCCTTGTAATTGTTGTTTCCCTGTCAAGGATTTACTTCACCGATAACCATCCTGTGGAACCTTTCACTGTTCTACCTTTAAATTCAGTTTATCGTTCCCCTTGTTTATGTTTTCATTGTCATGTCTTTTGTAGATGTCCAAATGAATGAATTGTGCAGACCAGGATTAGGCAGATCTGCTTTATTTGAGGCTCAACACCCTAGCTCAGGGGTCTTCAATGTGTTTCAGGCCAATTGGGACCCTTTAGCTGAAAGAGAGATGAAGCAGGGACCCCCGATACATATTGGATTCATCTTAATGAACAAAACCCTCAATACTTGGCCTTTGGCTTGGTAGTTGGTCTGCTCTTTTTTCCCCTGTACAACAAACCTCCTCGCAAATAGCAGCATTAGCATCCTGCAGCATAATTGCAATTAATAGCATAATTGGTCCTGTGTTGTTAACATTAGGAAGAGGAAACAAACGGAAGCTTGTAGGTTCTATTCCTCTCTACGTCTGCGTGGGAAACAGGAGCCAGCGCTTTTCCATGCATAGCATGCCTCACCTCCTCCTACCTCCCCTTTATAACTGTGATGTTTATAGAGAGTAGAGTATCTGCTTACTGAAGGACTTCTACTCACCCAAGGTAGTACAGTCCAGTCCACACTGCTGTGAGCTCACAGTGGTTGCCATCGCGGTCCCAAATAGGGCTGCCTGCAACTATCTATTGTTTTCTTAGTGATAACCCTGTGTGTAAAACATCTATTAATCAAATAATCAAGAAGTGTGTTTTTTTTTATATGATTTTAATATAAGATGCTCTGACAGGTGCCCAGGTGGACACCATCAACGCTAGATGAACCACTTAAAGGACAAATTCACCACTTTTCAACCTATCTTCTTATAATTGGTCCTCACTACTACTGGTCTACTTGGTCTGTGTCTCAGGAGGGCTGTGGGCAGGTCAGAAACCCATCATCTTGTGACATCATCAATGGGGAATCCAAGGCTTTCTATTCCTGAAAAGTTGCAATGTTAAAGTGGAAGCCATTGTTCTCGCGATAATAAAAATCGAAATATGTTTTAAAAAATATTGTTTAAAGGACCCCACTTTGAGAACCAATGCTCTACACACAGCATAAAGTGTCAGTTTGCAGAGTTATCTTCCATTTCGATTTTGAAACTTTTGCCTCGATTATTATTAAGGAATGATTATATAAAAAAAAGCTCTCACAGAGCTTGTACTGTAGATCGGCTGCACTGTATAATACGTGGTTAATCAGACTAATCGATTTACCCGATTATTTAAAAAATCTGAACGTTGTTTTTTTAATTTGTTGATATACTGTATAAGACAACAAAAAAACACACAAAAAACCCTGCTTCTCGATTATTCAATTAACCTACTGTACGTGAGCAAGATGAAGTTGGTCAGAGGTTTCTACATTATGCTTTGGGCATATTTCCGGTTAGTCGCCCAGCCCTAGTAGCAGAGAGATCCAGTGGAAGATATACAGTAGATGTTGTAACACAGAGGCTGGTGGTTGCTGACCAGCTGCATACCATGGAGCTTGTCCGAGTGGATCAGTTGCAGAAGAGGCCCAGTCAGAGAGGCCTACAAGTAAGGGAATCCACGGCCAAGCAGAGCTGCGGGCATAAGGGACTTCCCCTAGGCCCGCTGCCGGGGTGGAGAAATGCCATTCAGTTCCACTGGCACCTGCTGGGGCTCTTTCTTTCTTTCTTGACTTACACTGCTGCCTGCCATCTGAAGACGTGATGTGGAGATCAAATTACAAAGAGTTTAACTGTCTTATTAACCACGTGAACCCTAGGGCTGTGACGATTACAAATGTTAAGTTGACGATTAATTGTCATAAGTAAATGCGATTAACGTTTTAATTGTGTTGTTTTGGCATTGAGAATTGGAACATAATATGTTTATTATGAATTATGACTAAAAATCTTATTTCGGAATGATTGCCTTTTGGGCTTTGTAATCAGCGATTGCGCTGGGCAGATAATGACAAATAACTTAAATATACAAATGAATTATTATTATTGTTTTACACTAAAAATAATGGAAATGGCAGAACTACAAGCTAACTAACTAACAAATCACGTTTTTAAATTGTTGTAAGCTTATTGATCTGCTATTTGTGCTATTTTTGTTTTTTCAAAATGTATGAACATTTTTCAACATGGAAACGATTATGCAAAATAATGGCGATTATCTCGAATAATTGTGATTAGGCGATTATGTAATACTTGTGACAGGCTTATTGCGGAAATAGCAAAAATAGCAGATAATGCAAGCTCACAGTTTCAGCAAAGAGATTTGTTGTAGAAGGAGAGGGATAGGGGATCTAGTAATATACCCCTGGGGGAGGGGGACACTGGTGAAAGTATTATAGGGTTTACTTTAAATTGCCTGGTGGTCACATGAGAATTTCACCATGAAATATGGTTATTGTCTCTCATTTCTTTGTATTACCTATGAAATCTGAACTTTATGTTACTACATAATTTGACAGAAATAAACTACCATGCCATTTTGGACCAGCCTTTAGTTTGCAGTAATATAGTTTCTTATTATTTGAAAGTAAGATTTATGTCATTAAAATAAAATAAGCTTCAGGGGATAGCACACTCCTCTGTGTGTAGACTCCATATATTGTATTTGCTTAACTACATTTCATTTGCAAACCCAAATAAGAAGCAGCACAGTAAATCGTTCTCACGGTGGTAGCTGTCTAGTCTACCTTCATGCGGCATTTGTCGACGATGGCAAGTTTAAGAGAAATAATATGAACCATTTTCCAATATGCAAGATTTTTCCGCTCAGCAAATAATGAGCTTGCAGTAGCAAGATGAAAGGCAGTTCATTCTGGGAAGCTCATCAGAGAAACGCTTTCAAAAGCCATCCTATCTGGTGGCATTGTGTCATTTACTACAGTAATACTAAATGACACAATATATATGGCCACGGACCTCCCATCCGAAAAGGATTTGTGCCAGGGACCCACAGAAGAGAAGGTTTTTTTTGGGGAAAAAATCATAATAATTCGAAGATTTTTGTATATTTTTCAAATAATTGAAAAATCACACCCGTGTGAAGTGGAGCTGTGTGTGTGTGTGTGTGTGTGTGTGTGTGTGTGTGTGTGTGTGTGTGTGTGTAGATCATGTGTACCGATTTTTGTGACATTTGAAGAAAATATGTAGGAAAAGGAGCAAAAAGTGTGTTTTGGAGAAAATTCAAGATGGCGGAAAATCTATCCTGGCGCAAATGGGCGTGGCCTATATGGGGAGATGCGTCTTGACCCAAGGAATCCAGGGAAAAAAGAATTTTAATTTTCCGATCTACGGTTCAAGAGTTACGGGGCAAAACGTAAAGTGGGCCGTTATAGCGCCACCATGAGGCCGAGTGATGTAATTATTTTTCGATTCATTCTTAAAATCATTATGAATCTCCTCTCCGAGGTTTGAAACTGTAGCTCCTATGGTTTACGAGAGAAAAATACTTGAAAGTGATTTCTTGCATTGTCCCATTATAAGTCAATGGGGACAATTAAGCGTCGTTTTTTGCCGATTACGTCGGCATGGTAAGGCGGATCGGAACGAAAGGTAATAGAACACCATTCCCGGCCGAGCCGCACATTTTGATGTATATATTGCGCGAGTGGCGTAAATGGTGCGGCACTAGTTACGCGCCGAAGTCAGGCTACATACACACACACACACAGACACACAGACAGACACACAGACCCACACAGCCACGTATAGGGAGCTGCACACAGCTTTAAAAATAGCAGATGTACAAGCTCGCAGCACGGCACAAAGTGACGCACTGTGAGCATGTAGATCTGCAATTTTTGAGAACCACTGTTCTAAATACAAAAAGTTTGAATAGAAGATACAGTAGGAGGTTTCTGCCCGAGAGCAACACATTTCCGATTAATTGCCCAGCCCTATAGCTTGGCAGTAGCAAGATGAAAGGCAATCCACCTCCCACAACATTCCAGTGGAGCCCATCAGAGAATCGCTTTCAAAAGCCATCTTATCTGCCCGGTGGAAGTGTGTCATTTAGAATGAATTAGGTTTAAATACCTTGTCACACGTGGTCTGCTAATAGAACATTCCTAATACGAAGGCATTAGGTAATATAACCAAAGGCTCTGTTATGTCATTTCCTCCACTGGAAGCTTGTGCCACAAGTAGTGGAGGAGAATGTTAATGAGGGTGACAGACAGACAGGTTGTCTTGTATTGTAGTGATCAGGGTGCAGGAGATCTGCTCCTACACAGCTCTGTGCTGCTGACTGAATGCTTAGAGCACAACACATCTGTCCAGAGAGCTTAACACCCAACTCTGTGGCTTTGTTGTCTTTTTGGAGCTGTGTGGAACACAAGCTCCCTATACGTGGCCGTGTGTGTGGGTCTGTCTGTCTGTCTGTCTGTCTGTCTCCGTCCGTGTATGTAGCCTAAACTTCGGCGCGTAACTAGTGCCGCACCATTTACGCCACTCGCGCAATATATACATCAAAATGTGCGGCTCGGCCGGGAATGGTGTTCTATTACCTTTCGTTCCGATCCGCCTTACCATGCCGACGTAATCGGCAAAAAACGACGCTTAATTGTCCCCATTGACTTATAATGGGACAATGCAAGAAATCACTTTCAAGTATTTTTCTCTCGTAAACCATAGGAGCTACAGTTTCAAACCTTGGAGAGGAGATTCATAATGATTTTAAGAATGAATCGAAAAATAATTACATCACTCGGCCTCATGGTGGCGCTATAACGGCCCACTTTACGTTTTGCCCCGTAACTCTTGAACCGTAGATCGGAAAATTAAAATTCTTTTTTCCCTGGATTCCTTGGGTCAAGACGCATCTCCCCATATAGGCCACGCCCATTTGCGCCAGGATAGATTTTCCGCCATCTTGAATTTTCTCCAAAACACACTTTTTGCTCCTTTTCCTACATATTTTCTTCAAATGTCACAAAAATCGGTACACATGATCCTGGGTGACCAGAGAGGTGCTGTTGAGTCTAGCCTGCCCTGAGCATCAACTGCAATACACACACACACACACACACACACACACACACACACACACACACACAGCTCCACTTCGAACAGAGGTTCGATTTTTTAATGTATCATTGCTGTCGGGCAGAAACCTCTTATCTCCATGTTCTACGTTCTTCTTTTTGTGTTTTTCGTATATAATGTCCTAATAGTATATCATTTTACAGAGTCACACAAAGGCATCAAAAGTAGCAGATCTACAAGCTCGAAACGCAGCACAAAACGATGCACTTTGAGATCTGCTACTAATGCTACTTTTGAATTAAAATCCTGAAATGTAACAATTTGTGGACGGTATGAGGTTTCCATTGTACATGCTCACTCCGCATCAACAACTGTTGCACCTCTACTGGGAGCAAGGCAGTAAGTACAGTAGCTGCTCCTACATAGTCCCGTGTTGACTGACATACCCCCCTCCCGCCACCACTTAGACCAGGCGTTATGTGGAGGAAAACAGCTGTCCGTACAGAGCTTAACACCCACCTGTGGCTCTCAGTGTGGATTAGAACCATCACAGTGCAGTGCTGCTGCTTCTGATGGTAATGTCACAGCGTGACAGTGTATGCTCTTTGGCAGTGACTGACTGTCGATAAAGAGAAGGTTCTGTTGTGTCGATAGATCCACTCTCTCCCCTCTCCTCTCTCATCGCTCTCTGCTCTTTTCAGTTAGCAGTATTATAACAGTATCTCTGTATTAATCGCTTCTTCCCTCTTGCAGGAGATTACATCCTCGACGCCAAGCCTAAAGAGATCTCTGAGGCCCAGCGCCTGAACTATGAGCAGGTGAGGACAGTTATTTCCATTATAGTTGAGGGCCATTCTTCAATACAAGATGTTGCTATATACCGTATATAGCTACAGCTAATGTGACACAGACTTTTTGATTGATTGATTGAGTACTGTATTAACAGTTTGCAAAAAAAAGCACAGGAAGTACAGTTCTATACAAGCTCTGCTAAAAGGATTAAACCCATTGGGGTCCCCTGTATTCAATTCATTGAATAGAGGTGTTCCCGTTGAAAGTTATCACAACGTATAGGTGTTCCAGGTCTAAATAGGTTGAATAGGCCTATATCTTCCTTCCGTGACTCTGGTGAGAAATTGCCTCCGTTAGCTGCTTACTGTTCACTGTGCTCAAGGAGCATAGCTCTCTCTCTCTCTCTCTCTCTCTCTCTCTCTCTCTCTCTCTCTCTCTCTCTCTCTCTCTCTCTCTCTCTCTCTCTGACATTATCAGCTTGCTCCTACAGCCATTATAAATTCTGCATGATAACACAGATTCCATTTCTATAGTAGCTAGTCCCTTGTGTGCACGGCAGTATACACACATTCCCATGTACTGTATGTATGTACGTACGTACCGTACGTATAGTTCGTGTCAGTGGTTTTGCACACATTTGCATCGAGGTTGCATGGAAAGGTCAGCAGTGCGTGTTATGTAATGCGGAAATAATCGGCGGAGTGGATCGCCATTTTATGACTTGGCCACAAGCTCTTCAGTTACTCTTTCACTCTTCACTACGAAGGTTACATAAGACGGTGTCTTGCAGGGTCACACGGGGAACAGCTGAGGTCATGACAGTCCAGATCGTCTTGGTTTCACATGACTGGATGCTGCTTAGGCCATAGGTTCTCAAAGTGGTGTCCTTGGAGGGTGGGGGGTACCACCAAGGAGTCCCCAGCAAAATTAGTTAACATATCAATCATTTTAACCACTTTAAACTTTAACTTTGTGCTATTCAAAAATAGTTGATCTACAAGCTCATAGAGCTTTTATGTGAACATTTTGTGCACATCTTTCAGTATACATTATATTTTTTTAAAGTGAACCTTTTTAACCCAAATCTTTTCATCTGGAGGTCCTTGTCACAATATATGTTTCAGATGCAAGTCTGCAGCCAAATACACGTACATGTACAGTATATCACTTTGGGTGGTCCTTGACATGAAAAAGTTTGAGAATCACTTTGTTTTTGTGCTTTGGCTTTAAGCCAGACTGATAATGATACCTTGGCCATTAGTGGACCTTTTTGACGACATTGATATTGGCAATTATGCTGCTGATGTGTCCTTCCTTACTCATCAACCCAGTGTCCCTATTTTGGGCTTGTCATTACAGGAGAAGATGGTAATGTTATGTATGTAATGCTTAGGGATAATTCACCCACAATTATTTTTTTCCTATTGATTAATCACTCCATGGAGACATGAATTCACGGATATTGTTTTGTTTTTGTCGCATTCCTAAGCCAATAATTTGATGGTAAGAGCCTCCTCAAATGATTGGTAATGTGATAAAAACAAAAACATCTCGATGAATTCAAGTCTCCATGGGGTGAGTAATCGATAGAAAAAAAGTCAGTTTGGGGGTGAACGATCCTTTAACTTTAACTTTTAAACATTTCAAACGTAAGAATGTGGTTCAAGCCTGATTAGCAAAAAATGTGACGCATTGAGAGCCTGTAGATTAGAGCATTTGAAGTAGAAGTAGTCAGACAAAGTACACTGTGATGATGTCATCACAGTGTACTTTGCAATACAAACCCCCAAATTTGGTATATTCATTAATATATGATGAAGGTATATTAATGACATAGGTCAATATTGAAAATGGGTGGTTCTCCCCTTTAAGGTAGTCTAGGATTATGCAGTATGAAGGTATCTGGGTTGTAAGGCCAGATACCCTGGGAACTGGGTATGAGTCGGTTGGAGTTGAAGTGGTCTTGAGCGTTGGCGTCTTCTAATGCATCGAGCACTTAAGCCCCATTTAAAATACTGTGAGAATAGAAGATCTACAAGCTCACAAAGCGTTGCGATGCAGGGCCAGGTGTAACGGCCCTGGCCGAGCGCTTTTGGGCAGGAGCTCAGATGTGTTCCAGAGTTCCTCTTGCCGAACACAGTTGGCAGTTCGGGGTCTTCACTGCCCCCAGGCAAAGAGGTTCGCTGCGCTAGGTAGGACATCATATTAAACTACCCGGATCAGGAAGCTTATGCGGTGTGGCTCCAGTCTGCCAGAGATCCGTCCAGGTGACTTAATGGTCCATGGCGTGCTCCCATCTGGTCCAGGCCCCCTGCTGCCTCAGACCACCCGCTCTGCTTGACCTTCCTTCCTCCACTGTAGTCCTCCTGACCTCCCCCTGTATCTGCCTTCGCCTCTCCTTCCCCCTGCACTCCTTGTGCCGAGGTGCTGTTGGGAACATCCTCTGGCCTGCTCTGCCATGGGCCACGGCCACCACACCCACCATACAGTATCTTTGTGGCGCAGTGGTGACTCTGCATCCAGCACAGCAGCCTGGGCACGTTCTTCCGGTCTTCACCACCACTCCTGTCTGGGCCACCTTTGGGTCGCTCGAGTCTGTGTACATCAGCACCTCTCTTGTAACTATAAAGATAACTATAACTGTATCGTTCACCATTGTATTTGTTTTATAGTCGTGTGAACTCTGCCATCCACTTAAACGATTTTATCTACATTTTAATAGTTGTTATAGTGCTCAGTGTGAATGGCTCTTATGTTGCTTCTTTTGGGCTTGTTTCCATATACCTGGTTGCTTATTTCTCTCTAAGAATCTGGCAGCACTGCCACTGACTGTCCCAGCAAAAATGAGTCTCGCTGCCTCTCTTCCTCTGGCAGAGAGGACCAGCACATCTGTGAATGATTTCTACACACTTGTCTGTCATTTAAAAAAAGAAAAAACAACCGAAGCATAATATGCATATACTCCTTTGGCTCGGCTATGCTTTAAGTTTAAGTTTAGCTGAAATACATCCTCGGAAATGGAAGTTTGTGGTTCTGTGCCTCAGGCTCGCTTGCTAAAAGTAAGGGAGCGGGTTTTTGGCGTTTGCGTTGCATAGTAATTATGGTGGTCTAATCCTAGGCTGCTTCCATAGAGTATGGAACGTGTTGGTGTGCGGGGGTGTCCTCATGTGCATCTTAATGGGGGTGTGTCTTCAGGGGCATCTCAAGGGGGGGGGGGGGGTGGGGGGAAGTGGGACTGAGTTACTAGGGCCCAAGGTAGAGAGGCCTTAATTATGTTTTACTTTTGTAACTCAGATTTTGCTTCTGTGGGGTCCCTGGAACTAAATATTTTGAGATGAGGGTCCATGGCCGAATACATATAATTTTGGGGGTCCTTCACATGAAAAAGTTTGAGCACCACTGACATAGAAACATAGGTTTTTCAAAAAACCTTAGAAGGATTTGAAATATTCAAAGACTTTTCACGATTTTTCAAAAATAGCAGATACAAGCTCGCAGCGCGGCACTCAGTGCCGCGCTGTGAGCTTGTATATCTGCTATTTTTCAATAGTCAAATTACCCAGGGCCCAGAATTTGGTGCGACACCCCTGTTTGTGTGGCGGGTGCATGGGCGTGGCCTAGACAGGTGCTGCGGTCGACCACTTAAAACCCTTTATCTTCTATGTCGGGTGGGAACCTCATACGGTATGTCCAAAACTGTTACTTTTGAAACCAGGATTCAAATAAAAACATAGTAAAAGTAGGAGATTGGCTTGAAGATCTGCTAACTTTGATGCTTTTGTGTGACTCTGTAGTATGATGAAGTAGGGCGTTCATTTACGAAAACACACAAAGAGATAAGATGTTTAGTAACGATATGCATCATTGATTGATCCAAGTCCATCCCGCAAGCTCACAACACGTTGTGTTTGTCATGATGTTGTCTCCGGGACAGGCACGCTTATAGGGTTCATGTTGGAGTGTGAAATTTGGAGGAGACTATACTGCTACCTGGTGCTGTGGCAGATTTAGCTTTCTGTATATAGAACAGTTTCTAATGGGTAATCCTGGGTTACTCTTAAGGCCCATTCACACTAGGCCTAAGTCTTAACAGATATATACACCCACCCACCCACACACACACACACACACACACACACACACACACACACACACACACACACACACACACACACACACACACACACAGTCTCCCCTTACACACACACACACACACACACACACACACACACACACACACACACACACACACACACACACACACACACACACACGGTATATATAAATAAAATGACACTCTGCAAACTCAGAAAACTGGTCTAGGCATAGAATAAGCCTTGTGCATTGAAAGTGGAAAATGTGTGTGTGTGTGTGTGTGTGTGTGTGTGTGTCTGTGTGTGTGTGTAAACTCTCCAGGGGGAGTGTGTGAATCTCAATCCTTTGTATGCTAATGTACCGAGTTAAGCAATGTTTTCTCTGTACGGCAAATCTTAAATTTATATCTTCTCCAGTTCCTTTCTTCTTTTGGTTTTGAGCCATCATCATCACCCAGATTTTTTTGAGCTGGCACAAGTCTCCAATAAAAAGAGATAGGCAGGCCTTGCTTCTATTTATAGATGTAGCTTCAACACATCATCTGTCACAGCAGGAGAGAGGAAGATTAAAATAGTGATTTGCATGGATATTCATTGGATATTCTTTTGTCTTTTACATATTTATTCAGAGGAGAGGTGCACGATGGTCGTTTTTATTCAGTTTTTTCTTTTTTCTTTTTTACCTCAAAACACAGGCAGCATCTCTGAGACCATTTGGACTTAACACACAAGTCTACAAATGCCTTCTAAACCAGTAGTTCTCAAACTTTCCCGTGCCAAGGACCCCCAAATTGTGGCCGCGGACCCCCCATCTGAAAATAATTTGTTCCAGGAGCAGGTACCCCCCAGAAGAGAAGATGTGTGTAAAAAAAAAAAAAAAAAAAGCTGAAAGCTGAATAACTGAATAACAGATTGGAGCTGCTATATCGTCTCTGTTGGGTGGAAACATCCTTAATTCCAAAACTGTTACTTTCATGGATTCAAATTCAAAAGTAGTAAAAGTAGCAGATCTACAACCTCAAAACGCTTAGCACCGCGTTTCAAGCTTGTTGATCTATTACTTTTTTTTTATTTTTAAGATCTGTTTTTTGGGCTTTTTTTGCCTTTATTTGATAGGACAGTAGGCTGACAGGAAATGGGGAGAGAGATGGGGAATGACATGTGGCAAAGGTCGTCCGGATCGGGAATCGAACCGGCGACGCCAGCAGGCATCATAGCCTAGTATGTGGTACCACTAGGCCAGCGGGCGCCCCTGATCTGTTACTTTTGATGCTTTTGTGTGACGCTGTAGTGTGATCAAGTAGGGCGCAAATTTACAAAAAAAACAAACACAAAAAGGTTGAAATATGGAGATGAGAGGTTTCTGCCTGGCAACAACGAATCCACTGATGCCTAGTCTAATAGAATCAACATCACTTGGAAATGGTAGTCTCGCTCCAACGTGCCCATGTCCTCAATCATCAATCAAAACCACACCTTTGAGTTAAACTGGTCAGCACCTCGTGTGAGCTAAGTTTGATCAAATCTGATTACAATTGAAGAATTAATTGAATTATTTATTTGACCCCAGGTCAATCAATCTTAAAATGCAAATGTGGTGTGGACATGGTTTTTAAAGCGGTCAATAACAAGGATTGGAAGTAGTCTATAATTGTGATTGGACATGCCGTAAATATTTGAATATTGTCACTATTGTAGCATAATTTAAATATAAATATATATATAGCAACATACATTTTTCAGAAACCTCTTGGGATTTAGAACAGGGGTTTTAGAATAGTGGTTCTGAAAAATAGCAGATCTACAGTAAGCTTGTACATCTGCTATTTTTGAACATTTTTGAAAAATCTTTTTGGGATAGTGTTGTGTGGGAGTGGCTGCCTAGGGAATCCCTAGTAGGGATGTTGTCCCCTTTGGATAAATAAAGCAACCTCTATAAATGTTTCACCCATGAACAATTCTGCTTCATAAGAGTGTTTTCTTTACATGCATAGATTAACAACAATAGTCTTTTCAGTTTCACATTCTCGTCATGACTTCCACTCTTTTTTATTCAGACAAGACCTCATTGCAGTTGATTATATGATAAGTCTCTTTCACACCGACATTGTTCTTGTGAAGCAGTTTATAGGTGAACTATTTAGGTCACTCAAGGCAGTGTCTACTCCAGTTTACAGTAATGTTAACAGTCATCAGGCTTGGCCTTGGACTTGTGCTTTCCTCATGGGGGTTTTATACCAGTAAAGCAATCTTTTGCAGACTATGTGGTTGAATTTGATACTTGCCGATACTCTGCACCTTAATCTCATGCACAACGCATTGATACTCTTCTTGCACCTTAATGTCTATGTCATGATTTGAACAATGTATACCAGCTGCTATGCTCATGCACCTTATTTCTAAACCTCATGTACATAATATTTGGATGGATATGCTGTGTAAATATGCAGATACCTTGTTCTATCTTTCTTTCCTTTCCCTGCAACAATCAAAACAATGGAGCTTGCACAACAATTTCATCCTCTGTTTTACATTTGTAAACCTATGATATGACAATAAAGACGATTCTGATTCTGAACATTAGGCTTGTCTCTAAACGGTCATAGCGATCTTTATGATTTTCAACTAAAATAAGATCAAAAATTACTTCACAAGACCAATGTTGTCGATGTATCTAAGAGATTAGCTAAAAATATACTTCTTTTACAACCACAATCATTGCAACATTCACAAGTTGGCTGTTTTCTTTTACACAGAAACGTCGCCTGTGCAGCTTTATGTTTTGTCGATGTGTGTGGCTTTACTTTCTGAGATCCAAGAATACAGTCTTGTAAAATGTGAAGTTTATGCAAAAGCTTCAAAAAAGGTATTCATGATGAAAACCCTCTCAGAATGTCAGTCCAATAATTGGATTTTCAGTTTTTGTTAGGAAAAGGAAAAAGAAAAGAAAAGCCCTTCAAGTCATCATTTCTAAATGAAAAGGGTATTTTTGTGAAAACGGAAAATAGCCAAAAATGTGTCAATTTGGACCGGGGTAGGCAGTATAGAGACCATGCATGTTTCTTTGTGAGGGTACCTACGCTACTATTAAGTTTCTTGAAGACTACCATAGTCATTTGAATTCTTCTGTCATGGGCCGGCTCCACTACAAGGACTTTGGTGTCCATTGCATTCCTATTTAGTGAAATAAATACCAATATGAAATAGCAAATGCCAGGCCACTTTCTTGAAACTTCCTGTTATCTAATAGGTCATTGGTTCTCAATGTAGGGCCCAGGAAGCTATTATTGTATCCGTAGGACATGCCTTGTAAAGGAGCGTTTGTTTTCGTTGGAGACGACGGAGGCGCGCCGTCTCAAGCGGACTTGAGCCACATGAGCTTGCTAAAGCGAGCAAGTCGCCGTATCGAGCATTGCCGAGTTACGTCCCGATAAGAACAGAATAGTAAACAGGGACATGCTGGGCCTCTGATTCAGCCCGGGAAAAAGAGTTGGAGATGCCCTCATTGCGCGCTATAGAGAGAGATCTCTCACTATAGCGCTGCTGCTACTCAAAGATTTGCCATTTCAGATCATGACAAGTGACAAGCCAGTGGGCCAATGACATGAGTTATATTTCGTCGTTGTCGGGTGGAAACCTTCTATGTCCAAAACCGTTTGTTTTGTATTTATCATTTTAAAAATGATTTAAACTAGTGAAAACAGCAGATCTACAAGCACACAACGAGGCGTTGTAAATCTGCTGTTTTCACTACTTTTGTGCGACGGCCTTGTATGATGAAGCAGGGCTTTGCGAAAATTTGTACAAATTTGAAACTTGGAGATACAAGGTTTCTGCCCGACAGTGATGATTTACTTTGTTGGCCGCCCAGACCCCAAAATGGAACGAAGGCCGACATTAAAAAAAAAAAAATCTTTTCTAATGGCCGGCCTGGACCGGCTGGGAATGAACCGGCCGTTCGGGAGTTGTCCCGCTTTTCCCAATGGCCAGCACGTCCCTGATAGTAAATCTTAGACCCCCAACTTCCGGCACCTCCGCGCGGTCCAAGTGAACACAGCGGAGCGCTCACTACCTCTGTTTCAGCCAATCACAAGCTGCAGCCAACAAGGCTTCTCCTATGGACACCATAATCGTGTCCAGGAACTGCCAGGGGTCCTTGAGGGGGTTCCAGTCGTTCTCCAGCTAAATGATAACTAAATGGTAACTCTGACTGAGAGTGTACAAATGGAGACAAATTTGGTTCCATTTGTTCACTCTGAGTTATGGGGGTCCATAGTCTAATGCATAGAAAGCTGGGGGTCCTTGAAATTACTGTAATGGGTCAACTGTCATGTTCGCTGTGTTGTGTTATTTTCTAACAAGTTAACAACAGGGCTTTGCATTTGATTTGAGTTAATAATATGACATAATATGCTACCTAGTACCCACTGTCATTTAGAAGATGCTTTTAGAGAAGCCTCCTGACAGCAGTTGTGTTATGAATGGCCCCTGTTGGAAATGAATTACAGCCTTAATCTTGGTAATCATGACTGACTGGCACAAAAATAATTTCCCTTCTCAGCAGTTGTGTTTGTGGGATAAACAAAAAGCTGGTATTTGGTTGCAGGGCTGCAACCATCAGTTATCTTCATGGCTATATCGATTAGTTGAGAAGCATGTTTTGTTTCTAATAATAACATTAATAATGATGATAATAATAATAGTACTAATAAGGGTAATAATAATAATAATCAATAGATTTTGTTTAAGAAATTGTGAAAATGTCCGTTCTACAAGCTGACATCTATTTTTTGAAAATTGATTATTTTATAAAAAAATCTATTATTTTGTTAAATAAATCGATTAGTTTGATTAACTGTAACACACTTATCCCAACATATCGTCTCTGTCGGTAACCTCATACTATGTCCAAAACTCCAAAAAAGTAGCAGACCTACAAGCTCAAAATGTTTTCGAGCTTGCAGATAAGAGCTTTCTGCCCGACAGCAAAACGATAATAACAAGGCTCTCTGGGCTGTGCTAGTGTTCCACCAGTATTAATCCAGCATACACCCATGATGGATCAGAGGGCTGTGTTGCTAATCAGCCACATCTCAGAAGGATCAGTTGCTGTCATGTTAACTGAAGCCTCCCGCGGCTCTGGAGGTAGAGCACTGTGGTCCATTAACATGGACCCTGCTAAACCCTCCACTCAATACAGTACGGACCTTCTAAATCCATACAGTCTGATGGACAAGCAGAGTGGCTTTACGCCTCGCAAATGTCAAAGCCAGAGGACCTCACCACCGTTTGTTGAGGTTTTTCCTCCCACTCCATAGTCCATATCGTCTCTGTTAGGTGTAAACCTCATATGTCAAAGACTGTTACTTTTCAGGAATCAAATTAAAAAATAGCTAAAGTAGCAGATCCATAAAAATAAAAAATGGATTAGTGTAAATTAAATATCATGTGATACATTATGTGGTATCGGAATGGCATAGACTCATAGACTCTATGCAGTATCGGCAGCTTTTCATATTGTCGTTGTCGGGTGGAAACCTTGTATGTAAAAAAAAAAAGCGCCTGTTTTGTATTTATCATTTTAAGAATGATATAAAGGGGAAAACAACCCCTTTTTCAATATTGAACTAGGTCATTAATATACCTTACTGTAGAGGAGTTGTGTGGAAATAGAATACAAAATTCCCTCAATTCTGCGTTGCCTAGAACTGGAGGATTGATTTGGGGGTTTGTATTGCAAAGTACACTGTGATGGCATCACAACGTTGCGTGTGTCATCATCAGCTATTTTCACTAGTTGTGCGACACCTTTGTATGAAGCAGGGCTTTAATTTGCATTTGAAACTTGGAGATACAAGGTTTCTACAGTGACGATATACTGGTATCGGTATGGGAACAACTCTAGAGCTTGTAGCCCCAGAATAGAATACACTAGGGTTTGTGTGGTTAAAATGAGCAGTTTTGGACATACTGTACAAGGTTTCCACAGTGATGATACTGTATGAAAGACAGGTGTATAGTACTCGCCCTGTGGCAACACATCACGAGAGCTGCAAGGCCACAGCTGCAAGACTTAAATGAGGGATGCTTAGCTTGAATCCAGCTGGTGATCCCAGTGCAATCACAAACAACTCACGTAGAAGGTCTGTTTTCTGTTCCGTCGGGCAATCAGTCAGGTGTGTGTGCACACGTGTGTGTGTGTGTGTGTGTGTGTGTGTGTGTGTGTGTGTGTGTGTGTGTGTGTGTATGTGCGTGTCCGTGCACTCGCACGTATTTAACGATGTCTGTGCAGCGGCTTTGACTGTAAAACAGTTTGCAGTTCTGATTTGAACATGGTGTAAATATGTGACCGTGTTATAATACAGTAGCAGTTGGCCAAACATATTGGGTCAAATTTAACTTAAAATGAACAATTTTAAAGGTGATATTTAGATCACATATTCTGTATCAAATAAAAAAAGCTTATATTTGAATGTAATTTTAACTATGGCTCACGTTTTGCCCCCCAGCACTTTGTTAAGGTGGAGTTAAAGGATAGTTGATATGACCTCATTGTTATTCAGGCCACGAGGCAGTACTGTATGTCGGCCAACGACCTTAAAGTCTCTGGGAGTACAATGAGCCCCAGGACAGCTTCTCTATAGTCCAGGGGTCTTCGACGTTTTCAGGCCAAGGACCCCTTAGCTGACAGGGAGATGAAGCAGGGACCCCAACTACATATTGTATAAAATTGTCTTCAGATTTTCTTCAATTTCATAGATAGATTCATAGACGTGTTTGAATGCACTAGTGATCAGTCTACACTACAGTGATAGAGTCTACTGTATGTTGGATTTGTCTATGTTGGATTTGTATGTCGATACTTTGTAAATTCGGCCTTTCACTCCAAACCTATTTGCCAAAAATAGCCGATCTACAAGCTCTCAACGCCTCGCAGCGCGGGGGGTTTATACTCTAAAAACTGGTCAAACATTGGCTAAATTGTCAATTAATATAAGAAAGAGGATCATTTTTTGAAAATAGCCTATCTATAGGCTCTGCTATTTTCACAATATTTATCCGAGTCAAACAGAATGTAATGCCTGAATTCCTACAATTCCAACAAGTGCTTGTCAGGGTGGGGGGTCCTCAGTTCATAATGATTATTTTGGAGGGTCGTGGCCATTGACGTGGATAGGCGTCATTTCAGGGTTTTCAGTGATTATGCTAGAAGTGCACTCCACGCCTACATATGAATGGTGCTAGGTTGCTCTGAGAAGTGCAACGTACTGTATGAATGGTGCTAGGTTGCTCTGAGACGTGCAACGTACTGTATGAATGGTGCTAGGTTGCTCTGAGACGTGCAACGTACTGTATGAATGGTGCTAGGTTGCTCTGAGACGTGCAACGTACTGTATGAATGGTGCTAGGTTGCTCTGAGACGTGCAACGTACTGTATGAATGGTGCTAGGTTGCTCTGACACGTGTAACGTACTGTATGAATGGTGCTAGGTTGCTAAGAGACAGACAGTTACTTCCGTGGGTCGGCAAAAATATGGTAAAAACACTGAAAAGCCCTGCCAGAGCTATCTTCATTACTTAATTTACAAGAATTCTACACAATTAGAGGAATGTAGAAGAATTGTTATTTTGATCAAGGTTTGCCTGTTATCTCTCCTATGGTATCACACCAACACAGCATGGAATTATGGGCAAAATCTTATCCAACGATAACAAAATATTCAAAGTTTTGTGTCTGCGAGGTAAATTCTCATCAAATGATGGTCTGTGGCTCAAATGCGCCTGAATTAATTAATTAATACCTGGCGTTAATTGTGTTTTTGGCATCATTTATATACCCACAACGCGTATTACTGAGCTATACAAAGAAATTTGTGAACAATCTTCCAATGTGAAATGTTTTTTTGTTTTACATTTTAAACATGGATGAATGGAAATGATTCTAACGAATCATACATAAAAAAAGAATCAGGCCATTATGTAAGCAATTTACCCCGAGTGAGAGGACATTATGCTCTGATAATGTCCTGTGTGAGGGGGTGATCGGACGAGGCGAAGCCGAGTCCGATAACACCCTCACACAGGACATTATCAGAGCATAATGTCCGACCCCGAGTGGTAAATAGCTTTTCTACCACTTTTTTCCGTATACATGAAAGAAAACACATAGTTGTAACTTGCAAGGATATTAAGTTACAATCATTATTGCCTATAAAACTTCCGCGACGACAGCAAATAGTTCCACAAACAACATCTTCTACTCACCACCAGATGACGCCAACTCCATGCAGAGAAAGATTTCTATCATACAGCTAAGCTAACGTCAGTTAGAAGGACCGTTCCGGCCGTAAATAGAGGCTGTTCGCTTCCAGAAAGGCATAGGTTCAGAGAAAAGGGGCTTTAAAGTTGGCGGATTGCATTGGATCCAAATAAATCGGCGACGTCGTACGCACGTTAGTAAACATAGGACCGCTACGACCGTCATATGTTGGTTGGGGGAAAGGTGTTCCGACTACCTCCTGAAGTCCCCGGATGTACACTGAGGCGCATTGATCTCGTCCTCACACAACTGCGGCGGTTGTTCTGCCATAACCTCCGGAATTTAGCCAATCAGAATCCAGTATTTGAACACGTGACTAGAAAAAGTGGTAGAAGTAATAATTGTGGCTGTGAGGGACAGCAGTCCTGCCTGCATGTCAGATCTCTCTCTGCTGAAAAAGCTGAAAAAGGATCCAGCAATGGTGTGTGTGTCTGTAGAGTGTAGACAGCGACTGTATTTGAGATGCAAAAACATTGATGGAATGTTTACTTGCTACCGATTTGCTTCAAGGCTGAGCTGATGTTGCAAAGAATTACAAAAATATCATGTAAATTATCTCTGACTTTCTGTAGTGTAACGTGACAGCTGATAGAGTAGCTGATAACAAAAACATATGAGTACTGCCTTCATCCCATGCATGGATCTTCAGTGTTGACTTTTTCTAAAAAGGTTGGGGTGAACCCTGGGAAGGACACGCTTTAACCACTTCAACCCTCGCATTCCTATTTTGGGCAGATTTTCCAAACGATTCAAAATGTTCAAATTCCATTTTCAAAAATTTTGGAAAATAGCAGCTCTGCCAGCTGTGACATGTTGTGAGCTTGTAAATCGAGTATTTTCGCTATTCGTACAACAAAGTATGTACTGAGGTAGGGCTGAAGTGGTTAAAGGAGTAGTTCACCCCCAAAATGACTTTTTTTCTATTGATTAGTCACGCCATGGAGACTAGAGTTCAATAATATTTTTAGTTTTTTGTCGCATTCCTAAGACAAAAATGTGATAACAATAAATGTACCCCCATTCGTTCCGGATGGGGACCCGTTTCGAAAAGGGTCCCCATCCGGAATCAATGGGGGTAAATTTACTCGAATCAAATTTTTGTCTTAGGAATGTGACAAAAACCAAAAAATATTATTGAACTCTACTCTCCATGGCGTGACTAATCAATAGAAAAAAGGTCATTTTGGGGGTGAACTACTCCTTTAAAGTGGCATTATGTAATATTTTTTTATTTAAAAAAATCTTGTCCAATCTGTATGGTACAGTATGTTAATACATTATAACTTATACAATTGGGGTGGTTGTATTTTGGGCTCTTGTATTGAGACATTTAGATCATGCCAAAGCCGAAGGTCATGTCTCACCTAATAGACACGAGATCTGACACAAATTTTGACCTGAAGGTCAATATTCAATTTATCCCCTGAGCAAGCAGGCCGGCTCTATTAGCTCAATGGTGGAAAACATCAGCACTTGTGCAGGAAACCGGGTCCAAATCCAGGGTGAAAGAGGAAAGTTACATAGTGCGGCCTTAATGCTGTTGGGAAACTCTGCTACATTTTCTGTGACCAAAGTCCACCTTCCTTCTTTGTGTCCTGAATTGTCCTCTCTGTCCCTCCAGAACATGAGCGATGCCATGGCAGTGCTGCACAAGCTGCAGACGGGCCTGGACGTCAACGTGAAGTTCACGGGGGTGCGAGTGTTCGAGTACACGCCGGAATGCCTGGTGTTTGACCTGCTGGACATCCCTCTGTACCACGGCTGGCTGGTTGACCCACAGGTAATAGCATTGACCTCTCCCTGGCCCTCTTTTTATTACACTTTTATTAGACTAGAAAAACAATCATACTTCATCTTCAACAGTGGTTCTCAAAGTGGGGTCCGGGGACCACACACACACACACACACACACACACACACACACACACACACACACACACACACACACACACACATTCGAGCGACGTAGAATATTCTTTGATTTTTTCAAAGGTTAGTGAAAAACCCATGTCGAAAAACAATTTTTCCAGTCATTGAGTTTTTATTTGCAGCTCACTGTAATGCAGTAGTTTTCAAGCTTTTTACATTTTATTTCAAGAGGTCTACAGTATGGGTTAGGCCAGGGACCCAATTTGATCAAATGTTATATCTCTATATCTATATCTGTGACCGCAATCTATTTACAAAAACAATCTAACTCGAGAGTGTAAAATGAAAGGTTCCATTTGCACACTCCCAGAAGTCTCTTAACTCCTCGAGGACCCTTGGTTTGAGCACTGAAGCTAAAGCTCATAATGAGCATTGTTTTATGAAAATATTATGATGGTATATCAGTGCTTCTCAAACGTTTTCATGTCAAGGACCCCCAAAATTATATGTATTTGGCCACCGACCCCCATCTCAAAATAATTAGTTCCAGGGACCCTTAGAAGCAAAGATTTTAGTTAATATAAGATGAGTCCCATTTAAGATTCAAAAAAAGGGAAAAGAAAAATAATCTACAAGCTTGTATATCTGCTATTTTTGAATAGCCAAAGTATAAAAAGACAAAGATGCTTTCCTGGTTTCAATGGGTCAAGGTGGTCCATTGGTCAGTTTGTACTGTAGTCAAACTGCAGGAACAAAGGCTTGATGGAAGCTCTTGTTGTCTCTCACTCTCTCTTCCCTGATGCTGGACATTGTCTTCCAGGGGCACCCAGCAAATTGAGGAACATTTTAACCACTTAAACCCAAATTTATATTACAGTTATTTGAATATAGACAATTTACAAGGTCACAGTTCGAACAGCTGTTTTTGAACCATTTTGAAAAAAATCTAAATTGTTTGGAAAATAATTTATAATTCTTTACATCTAAACAAATCTTTTATGGAGGTCCCCGGCACAAAATATTTTCAGATTGGGGATGCCTCCCCCTGGCCAGCCCGATGAAGGGGAAAGGAACCCGTTGAAATAACGTGTTCCTTCCACGCGCTACGTCCAGCCGGAGAAACTCCCCCCTGTCAGGTGAAAAGAAGCGACTTGGACTCCTCATGCATAGAAGGAAGCATGAGGTCAGTCCGTTGCTCTCCCCAGGTTGGCAGAGGGAGTGTAGTGCCCAGAATTACATTAGATAATTGACACGGGTGAGAAATGGGTTACAAAATCGTGGGATATATATGTTCTTTTTTAAGATTTGGGATCTGTGGCCAAATATACATCAGTTTGGGAGCGGTTGACATGAGAATGTTTGAGAATCGCTGCTGTAATGAATCAACACCAAAGTTAACGCTCTTAACGAGCCGCTCTCCGTTGCAAATATGTCAGCATGTTTTAATGTGGTCCGTTCATTGGGTTTGTTGTAGTCGTAGGGCAGGAACAAAGGCTTGATGGATGCTCTTGTTCTCTCTCTCTCTCTCTCTCTCTCTCTCTCTCTCTCTCTCTCTCTCTCTCTCTCTCTCTCTCTCTCTCTCTCTTTCTCTCTCTCTCTCTCTCTCTCTCTCTCTCTCCCTCTCTCCCTCTCCAGATGCAGGACATTGTCAAGGCGGTAGGCAACTGCAGCTACAACCAGCTGGTGGAGAAGATAATCTCCTGTAAACAGTCGGAGAGCAGCGAGTTGGCAGGGGAAGGTGGGTGGTTGTAGGGCGCCATTGTTTTCTCTTCCACTTCCTTGACTTTCTCTCTGCTTTTCCTCCTTTCCTTTCCCACATCATGGCTCCTACATCTGGGCTGTAAAATGTTCTCTATGCACTACTACTGGTCCTTCATTTCAAGGAAAATATGTATACAAAAAGAGAATAAAAAACTATGAAATAAAAAATTATGTATATACTGTGGCTGTCGGACAGAAACCTCTTATCTCCATATTCGAGTCCAAGCTCGAAGCGCAGCCCGAAGCGACGCGCTTCAAGCTTTTCCATCGACTCGATGTGCTACTTTTGATACTTTTGAATTTCAATCTTGAAAAGTAACAATTTTGGACATACTATGTGAGGTTTCCACACAGAGACGATAATGTACAGTAAATAAAACTCTTATGGTATCAAACATGACACACATGCATATATCCTTGTATGGGCCATTCTGTTCGTCGCATCAGCTGTGGTGATGTCGGTCTCTGCGTACTTTCTATGACGTTAGTCTCAAGCGGCGTTAGTCTCTTGCTCATACTGACATAGGGACATAGGGACCTACACACAAAGCCAGACGTGGGAGCGGTTAGCACCCCTCAAAAACAAGATGGGGTCTTTGCTATTGTCGGCGTGACTTCTTTGTGAATCTTTGATGTCATACTGTATTGATGATGGCATCATACTGATGATGTCAGTCTTGCCCAAAATGTGGATGGATGGACGGACAGACAGGGTTCGTGAGATTAACAATAACAAAATGTGAAAGATTTTCTCACACACAAGAAAACTACAAAGGTCAGACATATTCAAGGATTCTCCTTGGCCTATTGGCAGCGTGCACAAGAGATTTGGCACTGATCGGGGCAGTGATACTTGAGTAAATTAAATATACTTAGTTAATTAACACACCACATGGAGTATAAAAAGGGCCTTTTCCACACATTTTGATGGTAGCAGGTTTTACGCAATGACACACATCTCTCCCACCCCAATCGGGTTGATCTTGGCCTTAAAAGAAAACCAGTGTTATTTTTCAAAACTGCCACTTTCTCTCAAGTGTAGACAGTTTTACAACAAGTATCAAACTCTTCATTGTTTGCATCAAATGGGTACAATAGAACAATGGCATTTTTTTACTGCAGCATTTGCTATACAAGCCATTATGCAGCTTCTGTTAACTGGATTTCAGACCAGCAGCCAAAGTCCATATATAGTCAAGTACAACTGGCTGCAAATTAACAGCACAGTACAAATGAGCTGTTTTGACCAGGGCTTCCCAAACTTTTTTGTCTCAGGGCACCCCATAAATCCTTTTTTTTAATCCGAGTCACCCCTACATTATAATTTTCACTCCCAGCACCTTATATTTATAGCATATCATCGTTGTCGAGTGGAAACCGTTCATTTTGTATTTATCATCTAAAATATGTACTAAACTAGTGAAAACAGCTTGTAGATCGGCTGTTTTCACTAGTTTTTGTGCGACGGTCCTGTAACTTGTAAATACAGGGTTTCTGCCCGACAGTGACGATATTTTAGTGATTATGTTGCGAGGAAAACGTTGAGATAATAGCCATTTAATGACTGAAAATAACTTTGTACTTCAAGTTTAAAATGATACTAAATATTTTTTCAAGTGTCCAAATAAATTCCAAATATTATCAAATGATCTCGCGGCACCCCTGGACTGCCGTCACGGCACCCCGTCACCCACTTTGAAAACCCCTGGTTCTGACTGTCTTACAGTAGCAGCTATTATCCCATGTCATGAATATAATTATTTCCCAAACAGTTGGTCGGGACCCATTTTAGTTTTTTGGGGGGTTATTTGGACATCAAAATATCACACCGATAAGCAGTGTAAAAACATTCTCGGTACAAATTGGAACATTACCCAATACCCAACATCCATCTGCCTGTGTCCATCTGTTTGTTCACTGTAGTTTAGAAACAGTGATTTATTTTAATTTCAATCAAGTCTCTTGTACTTCTGCTAAGTTTGAACATTTTTGAAAACCTTTGAAAGTGTGAGAACTACTGATTTAGAGGGAATTTGTGGAATCAGCCTCAGGTCTTAACTCTTATTGTGCCTATCCCGAACTAGTTCGGGATAATTTGGACCGTCCTGGGTGCCTATCCCGAACTAGTTCGGCTTTTTAAAAAAACATTTTTTTTGTAAAAAAAAATTTTTTTTTACAAAAAAATATTTACCATCCACTCCAATGCAATCCAGGATCTTTAGAGCTCATTTTCTCTGTTCCATGCATATCCATGAGGTGTGCAAGGTTCTTAAACCTTTTCATGTGAAGGACCCCCAAAATGATATGTATTTGGCCACGGACCCCCATCTCAAAATATTTTGTTCCAGGGACCACCCAGAAGCAAAACGTTCGCTTTGAAAATACATATGTTCAAAGATTTGCACACATTCTTTACGACTTTTTCAAAAATAGCAGATCTACAAGCTCGCAGCGCGGCACTCGGTGCCGCGCTGTGAGCTTGTATATCTGCTATTTTTCACTGGTTAAAGCATTAAATAATTCTAGGCCAAATATTCAATCAATCAATCAATCAAAGTACTCTCTCTCTCCCTCTCTGTGCCCAATGCAGGCATGGTAGCAGAGCAGTTTCTGAACAGCACGGCCACTCAGCTGACGTACCACGGCCTGTGTGAGCTCACGTCCACCGTACAGGAGGGGGAACTCTGCGTTTTCTTCAGGAATAACCACTTCAGCACCATGATCAAATACAAGGTACAACAAATAAAAAAGCAACCATACGGCACGGACAACACTGTTATATATGTTATATAAATAATAAAGAGACAGAACCGGTCCGGGACCCCTAGGGGGTCCTCAGAGTTACTACAGGGGGTCCGCCCAAATCTTCCAATCCTTTTTATATTAACAACTTGAACCCTAGTGTCCATATTCTGACTCTGAGAACTGTAGCCAAAAATGGCGGATCTAGGCTGCAAGGCGTTGTGAGCTTGTAGATCCGCTATTTTCTGCAAAGAGGTTTGGTGTAGAGGGGAAAAAGAGCACACTAAGTACAGAGTGAAAGGTCAAGTTTATTAAGTATTGACAGTTCAAGTGGTTAATAATATCTGAAAACACAAATTGACATGAATCCAAAATACACTGATGATTGTGCTGTCAAACGATTAAACTATATGGAATCTATGAAAATGTTGTGGGGGTCCCTGCTTCATCTCTCTCTCAAATAAGGGGTCCTTGGCCTGAAAACGTTGAAGACCCCTGCCCTATGGTATGCATCCCCCTTTGGATCCCACGGGTCTCGCAGTCTACTGCCTGTTCCAAGGTCATTGTTTTGAAAATAACTTTGACTCAGAAAACTGATCTACGTGCTAATAAATGAGTAACTTCATTTCCTCGTTAGCCCACCCCTCCCCGAAATTCACACTATGACCCAAATTCAGCATTTCTTGTTCTGAGAAAGCAGCATGGAAAGCTCAACTTTGTCTGAAGTTTGAGGCAAGAATTCAGCGTGTTTCCCCTCCAGCTCTTTTCGCCTCCCCACTGTCAGAAATCATCATTCTCCAGTTTATTTTTGTTAAAAGGTTCACCACTTCTTCGAAGGTAATATAGATGTGGAGGTCAAAAAGACTGTTTTCCATCTGCTGCATGGATCTCCAGCAGTTCCCAGTGCACAGGCCATGAGCGTCCCTTATCAGTGTAGCAAGGACACACCTTTCCTGTTATCTGCAGCACCGGAAGCTGGACCTGTACTGTGTGTGCGAACAGTAGAGTCTGCTTGCCAAAGTAAGCAAGCTGTGTCTACTAGCACCTAGAACCCTTGGATAAAGTCCCCTAGTACAGTGGTTCTTAACCTTTTCAGGCCGCAACTCCCAAAATAATCATATTTGAACTGGGGACCCCCACCCTGATGAGCACTAAGAGTTGAGGCATTACATTTTGCATATCACGGTTTTATTGTGAAAATAGCGTTGCGAGGCGTTGTGAGCATGTAGATCAGCTATTTTCACAATTTCTGCCTCTAATATTTGACAATTTTGGTCAAAAATGTAATTTGTAATTTCAGAGGTTTTAAAAGTAGCCTCGTAAACCAGACTGTCCTTTCTCCTTGAATTCTAATCAGAAAGCAGGAGGACTCAGTTTACTAGGCTATATTAAAAGGTCCTTAAATTGTCACGGATACGAGAACAGGTGCGCTTCCTCTGATTGCTGCCACTGATTAGGGCAGAGGGTGCTTAGCTCTAGGTACAACTGAACACAAGGATCCACAGAAGTGGAAAAAGCAGCACACCAAAATGCAAATACAAGACATGCTCAGATATTACGTTCCATTTTATTCTGAACGCGCTGATGCGTTTCGGCACGAGGCCTTCGTCAGAGCAGGTTAAAAGTCCTTAAATTGTCACTTTAGAAATGTGCTATACACTTAAACGTTATGTTGGTTTGTTTACTGTTGATGAGAAAATGGTGTTGCACATTAAGTTAATCATCTGGGGACCCCCCAAAATAATTTAAAATACATTGGTCCCAAAAACATTTTTGTGCCAAGGACTCACAGAATGATATGTATTTGGCCACGGACCCCCATCTGAAAAGGTTTTGTTCCAGGGACCTCCAGAAGCAAAGATTTGAATAAAAATCACACCTGTGTGAAGTGAGCAGTGCTGGCTGCTCACCAGCACCGCTGGTTGGCTGGCTGCAGCTGGTGTTGCCGTACTCATACGGACAGATATACACACTCAGTCAAATGTTGGACATTTCTTTTTAAATTGCAGTTCTACGGCACAAAGCTAACTGCCCTCCCCCCCTCTCCGTCTCACCATTCCACTGTTTTTATTGCTTTTATTCCGTAGTCTTAGGGCCGATTCATAATCCACTTTTTGAGCCGAATTTATTTCAGTTCGGTTCGGGGAGTCACAACATCTCGGTGGCACCGAACAGCCGAATTAATGACGGTCAGAGCCGAACCGAAATTAATTTGGCTCTAAAAGTGGAGTATGAATCGGCCCTTAGCCTTTTCTTTTTTCTTTTTTGTAATAAAGTCGCTTTTCTTTTGTTGTTTTCTCCTCCACTCCCCATGTAAAGCCTCTTTAGGTACTTAGAAAAGCTCCATGTTCATTTCAGATATTATTATTATTATTATTACTATTATTGTGTGTGACAGGGCCAGCTGTACCTGCTGGTGACCGACCAGGGCTTCCTGACGGAGGAGAAGGTGGTGTGGGAGAGCCTCCACAACGTGGATGGAGACGGCAACTTCTGCGACTCTGAGTTCCGCCTGCGGCCTCCCTCCGACCCGGAGACGGTGTACCGAGGCCAGCAGGACCAGATCGACCAGGTCTGAATATTATGGTCGCAGACCAACCCGACAACGCTTGATCACTGTTGTTCAGTGATAATAATAATAATTGTATTAACTCATTGATTGCCAAGGCCCAAGTTTCCCGAGTTATTACAGTAGTCCCAGGCTACCACAGCCCGAGTTTCCCGAGTTGGCAGCCATTTTGATAAAAGAAATTCCAAAAATGCCTAAAATGTATTAGGCATGATCGCAATCGCGAAATTGCATGTTTAGCCCCATAACAAACACATCTTTCAAAATGGCAAAATGTTTGTTTTGTCTGACTTTGAAGGCTTCTATCTCATGAATGCCTGAACGGATTTCCAAGCAGATTTTTTTGTTTGAAAGCTGTTAAAAAGTACTACACATATGGTGCATGGGCGTGCACGGATCCGTGCACTAAAAATTGATCCGTGCACTAGAAATCTAGGAACGTGGCATCCTGGTACTTGGCGGCCATCTTGAAAAGGGCATTCAATGAGTTAATATATATTGCCTACAAATGCACTTCTCTATCTCTGCTCTATCTCTGCAGTTTACACATTAGGATATGAGCACGCAGATCAAAGTTTTGTAGTCTTTTTTTTACCCCATCTCCCAGACAGCGTAGTCATGGTTTCCATCCCATGGCGTGAGGAGATGGTCTACCAGAACAGATAGGCAGACAATGGTTCCGGCGAGTGGACGAGAAAAGGCTGAAGCGAAGCCTACACACATTTACGCTCGCTGTTTGCCGCTCCAAACAGCTTGGAGAGCTCACTCGCTCTTCTGTCTCCTCCAAAAGCAAATTACAATTTGAGACACAAACTGTAACTGTTTCCTTGTTAAGCTGGAGGACTGAGTGTGGTGTGAACAGAGATTTTGGTATTGGAATTTGTCTTATGACAACCTCTAGAGCTGGTATACCCAAACATGCTAAGAAGAACCCCCAAATACCCATAACATCTGGCAGCAAGTTGATCTACAAGCTCACAACGCGTCACATTGCACCGCTTTTGTGAGCCTGCAGATCAGCTATCTAACATTGTGAATAATTACATGGCTTAAATAGGGATGCCAACTGGCACAATCTTATGAACTAAATTAGAATTTAAATTAAATTGCATAATTTAAATAATTGTTTCTTGTCAATTTAATATTCAGTTCACTTTTAAAAGCTGTGCTTCAGAGGACCCTGTGCTTCTCGCTCTGGGAATGTGCTGTGAAAGCCAATTTCTTGGATCAGTAGAAATGATTGGTGCAAATTATAAATTTCTAATAATATGAATTCAGTCAAACTAATGAATACAGCCACCAAGCTCACATGAGAGCTAGGGCTCTTTGGCGTCTAGGCTTTCTTACACCATACTTTTCACTGTTGCCAGTCTCACAGTAAATCACAGTAAATGGCTTTAATGAAAGGATCAGAAGGCTGAGGCACAAACAGATGCTCTGGTCAAGAGGAGAGGGAGGGGCAATGGTGGGAAAGGTACATTTTTGAGCGGTGGTGACGCCGCTCCTTAGAATGGCCGTGTGTGTGTGTCTGTAGCCTGAGGTGTATGCAGGAGTGTGTATCCGTATATGTGTCTGTAGCCTGATGTTGAGTCTAGCCTGAGCATCAATTGCAACAAACACGCACGCACACACGCACACACGCACGCACGCACGCACGGCCATGTGTGTATCAGTGTATGTATGTATGTATGTATGTCTGTGTGTGGGTCTGTGTGTGGGTCTGTAGCCTGGAGTGGCACTGGTTGACCAAAGAGGGTGCTGTTGTGTCTAGCCTGAAAATCAACTGCAACACACACACACACACACACACACACACACACACACACACACACACACACACACACACACACACACACAGGGAGGGGGGGGGGGGGGGTCACACACACACACACACACACACACACACACACACACACACACACACACACACACACACACACACACACACACGGGGAGTAGAGCCCCATGCAGGGAGGGGACACACACACACACACACACACGCACAAGCACCCCCCCCCCCCCCCCCCCCACATATTTTTATTTTATTTTTTTAATTATTATTATTACTATTATTATTATTATTACCCATATACATATATATTTGTTTTGCTGTTGTGCAGCCTCCACGACCACCGCTCAGTTCACACAGGTGTGATTTTACTTAAAGGGGCTATGTCACCTAAAGGGGTACTGTCACCTTAAGAAATCATTTTAAAAAACAATTTTATATATGTTTTTGATGTCATTGTGGGAATGCACGATAAGCCAATCAAATTAATTAATTGACTGTTACTTACTGTATGTCTTTACAATGTACATTCTCTTCCCATCGCCCGCAGGGCCGCTATCGCAGCCCTCAGAAAGCAACTTTTCTGCTCCCACAGGGCTATGGGCTAGCACTAGAGCTGAAGCTAAAGCCACGAATTTATATATGAATCTGTGCATATAAAAATTATAATTCCACCCAAAGCTGGTTGTTACTTCCCCATTGTTCATGTGAATATGCTTGTTTATGTTTAGTTGTTGAAATGGCGGAGACGATGTTTTCACACACACACACACACACACACACACACACACACACACACACACACACACACACACACACACACACACACACACACACACACACACACACACACACACACACACACACGAAACGGGGAGAGCAAAGACAGGCTGTTACTGACCGAGGAGAAACCCTTTTAACAGCAGTTCTGAAACTATCTGTCTGTCTCTCTTCTCCTCCTCCTCCCCTCCTCCCCTGGCCGCGTCTCCTCCTATGGATTCAAAGAGCCCCCCTGCCCGGCCGCATTAGAGAGTGGAGGGGGCTGCGCTGCGGGCGATGGGATATTTTGATTCCGAGTGTTGTCTATAGAGTTATGGTGTTTTCAGATAGACCACGTGACCTACTGTATAATACTATGATAATTTCGGGGCGTGTCAGTGTGAGCTTTAAGTAAAAGTATCAAAACTGCAATGTAGAAATACTCGGTTACAAGTAAAAGTCTGGAATAAAAAATGTACTTGAGTAAAAGAACTCCAGCTGAGAAGCCAGAACAAACCCCATAGGGCCGTGCTGTATATGCGCAAGCCCTGCGCAGCCGTGCCGCGCGTGATCACGTTCGTGCGTGACATGAATATGACCCGGATGGAGTTAGCTTCCATTACCTATAGGCTAACGCTAATGTTAGAAGCACATTTTTCGGCTATTTAGCCGTGAATAAAGTTTTTTCTCTTCCATAAAAGCATAGATCAGAGAAAAAGAGCTTCAAAAATTGCAGGATGCATTGGATTCAATGCAAAAAATCGGCGTTGAGATGCTCTCAGCGCCGAACATAAACAAAGCACGGCCCGCGGCCCACTACGGCCCAAAGTCACGGTAAGACCCAACAATGTTTATATTAAAATAGTGCCTGTCCCGAACTAGTTCAGGATAGGTACCACACATTGCGGCGCCCGGTCCCCAACTAGTTCAGGATAGGCACTAGATGAGTTAAACGTACAGTGAACAGACATGGTTAGTCGTGTTACACTACGCTATACACAGTGGCTTAATTAGATCACAAACAAAGTTTAGCATGGATGGCTAGAAGAAACAGAATCTATGAGTACTAGGAATATGAACACAGGTCCTGTACAGCACATCTCTGGGGCTTGCTGCTCTGCTCCCACTTCACACAGCCCTAGGCGGTCAAAGGTAGTACGGGAAGTATTCTCAATAATAGATGTGTACAAGCTCCTTGTACCAGCATCATTCATACACAAACGCACGCATGCACACACGCACACACGCATGCACGCACACACACACACACACACACACACACACACACACACACACACACACACACACACACACACACACACACACACACACACACACACACACACACACACACACACACACACACACACACACACACACACACACACAGACTACAGTGGTAGAAGTAGTTCTCAAACTTTTTCATGTTAAGGATCCCCAAATTGATAGACCCCCATCTGAAAAGGAGAGGAAAAAATGAAAACTAAATTATTCAAACATGTCCCTAACATTTGCATTTGCCGAATCTGAAGCCGGTCGGACGAACGGTTCTCGAGATACGCGGATTACATACATACATACATATACACGCACGCACGCACACGCAGAGACTTCTCGCATTTATTGTAAGATACTCCACTACAAAAATTTTACTTTTTACTCCACTATTCATTTATACACTTTAGTTACTAAATACTTTGCAGATTTAGAACATCATTATAAAACTAGACCAGGTCACCTGGTTCTGCCAGACCCGCAATGAAAACTTGTAGATCGGCTGTTTTGACTAGTATGGCACTGAACTAACACATGAACACACAGGATTGTATAGGCTGAGCAGCTGGAAATGTTTGTGAGCTTGTAGATGGGCTGAGGAATTTATAGTGTCAGCAGCTCGTCAGCCAACTCAACTCAGCTGGTCCTGTACAGGTGACGGCACTCAAGGCAATCAGCCGAGCAAGGGAAGGGAGGGGCAGATGAGCAGTCAGAGGCAAACACAGGCACACTGAGGAAAAGAGGGACCGACCGACAGACAGACCGACAAAGCCTTTTGTAGGCCGACCCCCTGGGTCTGGCAACCACTTACGTCCCTATTTTATACTTAGGTTTTTCGAAAATGATAAATTATAAAAGAAAAAAAAGAAATCTTAGTACTATTACTTATACTAAGATCCTTTTTACACAAGTAATATTTTAAATACAGGCCTTTTCCTTGTAACCTTTATTGTGTTATTGCTACTAAAATATGAGTAGGGTAGAGTGGGGGAAAAGGCCCCCCTGGGGTAATAAGCCCCCCAGCTGTATTTGACTACAGAACTACAAGGTGGCAAAAATTTTGATTTCAGCACATTCCTGGCATCCTTAGCTCTTCATGGATACAACATTTCATTGTCTCACCTTAATCCAGGTCATAACTTTCTCAATCAAACACATTTAAGATAAACTGATCTAATTCTTTGTCACTGTGAAAATGTTCCAAACTCGGTGTAAATAAGTTGAACCTCTTCACTTATTTTTTGTATATCATTAGGAAGGCCTTATGATAAATTATCAACTTAAAAAAATTTAAAAATAAAAAAGGTTTAAGATTTAAGATGACACTCTTTGCAATGACAGCGTTGGGGTAATAGGCCCCCCCCTCGTGTGGGGTAAGAAGCCCCCGGAGGCTTTTTGCCCCATGGAGAGAATAACTGCTTATTTTTGGCAGAATCGTTCAGTTAATGATACAAACGTGAAAATTGGCATTAGCAGTTTCCATGGGTCACTTTGAAATGGACACTTTCAAGATGACAGACATTTTTCAAGATGGCTGACACCTAATTGGAGCAGTTATGTGATATAAAGGGTTATTTTACCCAGGGGGCAAACCAGCCTTTTTTTGGGAAACCTGCATTTGCCCCGACATAAAAAGTTGTCCACCAGAAATATTATCTATGACCCAGTAGGATCACAACCTATATGGACAACCCGGTCAATTTGTACAACAAAGTCCAATATGGCCGCCTCAATATTAGCCCCTATTAGTTTTAATGGGGGGTGAATAGGGCAACATTTTAAACTGAGGGATATTTCCACGAAACTTCACAGGTTGATCAATGGTATACATATGAACATTTTTTGTATTGCAAGTTTCCATGAAATCCAATATGGCCGCCACAATATGGCCGCCATAATGTAAGGACCCAGAAAATAGGTTTTGCCTCTAACTTCTGAACCAGATGAGCTAGAAACGCAAACTTGGTGTCTATTTCATGGTGTCTGACCATGGGAGACTCAATGGAATAGCTAATTTTATTATTGGGTGTGTCTGGACCTTTATTGTGCATATTTGCAAGATGGTGGATTCCCAAAATAGAGCTTTAACATAATTTCTACCATGATTGTTGACTGCTTTTGCAAATACAAGCAATATGAATCCATTTGCTAAGATTTATGGCACAGAAGGGACTTATACCTGTATTATTCTTGAGTTTGCATGTTGTCAAAATGGCTGTAAACGAGATATTATATTTCCTGTCCGATTCTACTGTATGTATTTGTAGCAATGACTTCAGATAAAATCAGAGACCAAAACAATGTATCTTAGAAATTATTTTTTTATTAAAAAAAATATAAAAAAAGAGAGAGATTATCTCAATGAAATGAATGCAACTGCATTTTTGGGTCTTTCACACATAGACATGCACATGCTTTCCAACAACTTCAGCTTCAGGGAAATTATAATGAACACATGATTAAAACAGGCTGCATTATAATGCAAATAATTGCTAGTCACTATCACTGTCATGTGTACCTATCCTGCTGCATCTTGTCTCCAGTCCTTGGCAACGACACCCCAAGTAGCATGCAATTCCCTTCTTCGCACATGAACAGTTTTTCTGGCAGCCTTTGATACAGCTACATGATCTTGCCTTGTCCATTGATATAGGCCAGGCTGGCTCTGTAGATGGACAGGGGACTGCCTTCCCATGGCGGCAGCATGATATAGGCATCTATATCATGCTGCCACCCACCTCCTAGACCTTCCAGAGCTGTGGGTGAGAACAGAGCAGGATGCATATCTTCCTATCCATCACATGGTCTCAGCCCTTGGACTCGCACAGTGTCGTGCCCTGCCCTTTATTCACAGCCTGAGTGGCAGAGATACCACCAGCTATCCCTTTTTCACTGGAAAGAAGGCATGGTTCAAGACCAGCATGGGCCTAGATCTCCCTGCACTTCAGGAGTTTGGTGAAAATTCCTCTTATTCCCTCTCAGAGGATGTCAAGAATCAGGCTAGAGACCTCACAATAGCTGTATATGCATCAAAAGCTGACCATTCGGAGGACTTTGACCTGGCAAAGCTGAGAGTGTACAAGTTCCTAAATAACCGATCAACCCTGTTGAAGCTGCTGCCACCTACAGAAAATGCCTTTGGCCTGCACCTGAAAAGAGCTGCTCTTGCAGCCATAATAGATAAAACTGCACACATCGCGAAGCCAGACATCCCTTGCTTCACTGAATATGGATGGTCTCTCAGTGATGGGAAGGCAGTCCCCTGTACATCTACAGAGCCAGCCTGGCCTATATCAATGGACAAGGCAATATCATGTAGCTGTATCAAAGGCTGCCAGAAAAACTGTTCATGTGCCATCCATCCATCCATCCATCTTCAACCGCTTATCCGGAATCGGGTCGCGGGGGTAACAGTTCCAACTGAGACTTCCAGATTTCCTTATCCTGCGCAACTTCCTCCACTCCCTCTGGGAGTATACCGAGGCGTTCCCAGGCCAGTCTGGATATATAATCCTTCCATCTGGTTTTAGGTCTGCCACGGGGTCTCCTCCCAGTGGGACGTGCATCGAGGACCTTCCTAGGAAGGCGCTCGGGGGGCATCCGTACTAGATGCCCGAACCACCTAAGCTGACTCCTTTCCAAGTGAAGGAGCAGCGGTTCTACTCCAAGTCTCTATCGGGTGATTGAACTTCATGTGCGAAGAAGGGAATTGCATGCTACTTGGGGTGTCGTTGCCAAGGACTGGAGACAAGATGCAGCAGGATAGGTACACATGACAGTGATAGTGACTAGCAATTATTTGCATTATAATGCAGCCTGTTTTAATCATGTGTTCATTATAATTTCCCTGAAGCTGAAGTTGTTGGAAAGCATGTGCATGTCTATGTGTGAAAGACCCAAAAAGGCAGTTGCATTCATTTCATTGAGATAATCTCTTTTTTTTATTATTATAAAAAAATAATTTCTAAGATACATTGTTTTGGTCTCTGATTTTATCTGAAGTCATTGCTACAACTACATACAGTAGAATCGGACAGGAAATATAATATCTCGTTTGCAGCCATTTTGACAACATGCAAACTCAAGAATAATACAGGTATAAGTCCCTTCTGTGCCATACATCTTAGCAAATGGATTCATATTGCTTGTATTTGCAAAAGCAGTCAACAATCATGGTAGAAATTATGTTAAAGCTCTATTTTGGGAATCCACCATCTTGCAAATATGCACAATAAAGGTCCAGACACACCCAATAATAAAATTAGCTATTCCATTGAGTCTCCCATGGTCAGACACCATGAAATAGACACCAAGTTTGCGTTTCTAGCTCATCTGGTTCAGAAGTTAGAGGCAAAACCTATTTTCTGGGTCCTTACATTATGGCGGCCATATTGTGGCGGCCATATTGGATTTCATGGAAACAATACAAAAATGTTTTTTTTTTTTGTATTGCAATACAAAACATGTTCATATGTATACCATTGATCAACCTGTGAAGTTTCGTGGAAATATCCCTCAGTTTAAAATGTTGCCCTATTCACCCCCCATTAAAACTAATAGGGGCTAATATTGAGGCGGCCATATTGGACTTTGTTGTACAAATTGACCGGGTTGTCCATATAGGTTGTGATCCTACTGGGTCATAGATAATATTTCTGGTGGACAACTTTTTATGTCGGGGCAAATGCAGCACACCTTCCTTTGCCCCCTGGGTATTTTGGTGATAAAAGCCTGAAAATTGGCATGAGTAGTCTCTGTGGGTCACTTGGCAATTAGCCTCGGAAACCCAGACTTACTTGGCAATTAGCCACCCACAGTTACTTGAAATTTCAATATGGCAGCCATTTTTCAAGATGGCCACCACCTTAGTGGAGCACCAAATAAACCATTATATCACTTAACTGCTCCACAAGGTGTCCGCCATCTTGAAAAATGTCCGCCATCTTGAAATTTCAAGTAGCTGTGGGTGGCTAATTGTCAAGTGACCCACAGAGACTGCTCATTCCAATTTTCATACTTATATCACCAAATAAACTATTATATCACATAACTGCTCCACTAAGGTGTCAGCCATCTTGAAAAATGGCCACCATCTTGAAAATTCAAATTCCTCTGACAATTATCTTGTCAAGGGACCCATGGAAAATGCTCATGACAATTTTCATGATTGTAGCACTTATTCTGCTCCAGGACATAGAAGGGGGCCTATTACCCCATAGAGGGGGGCCTATTACCCCAGTAGTGGGGCAATAGGCCCTTTTTACATGTTTTTCTTTTTGTACTATAAAATCAAATGTATCTAATTTTTCAACATGGTGCCCATATAGGTGTATTGGGTAAAGCATTGTTAACATGTACATACTGAATTAATATCAAAATGTATTTTAATTGGTCATAAAATAGACATTATCCTTAGGGGGGGCCTTTTACCCCACCTTACTCTACTTGTTCTACCGCTGCACAGACATCAGAAATGCAGACCTCCTCAGTTCTCGGTCGCCACGACTGATTTCAGTCGTTTGGATTCCATTGAAGTGTTCAATGGAAGCATGACATGCACCGAAAGTAGCCTATCTACCAGCTTGCAGTGCGTTCGTTCATTCTTTCTTTAAGATGAAAGAGTATTTGAAGTTGTCACACTAGCAGTAGAATACATGTTCAGAAGCGTCTTCCATAAACCTTAATGGTCACAGATATTTTATTAATGCAAACTGTGGTTAGCAGTATGTAGAACAGCAGGCACATTGAACAATATTACCAAAACGCCATCATTTACACAATTGTGCTAATTGTTAAATATCTGAAAACACAAATTGACATGAATCCAAAATACACTGATGATCGTGCTGTCAAGCGATATGGAATCTATGAAAAGGTTGTGGGGGTCCCTGCTTCATCTCTCTCTCAACTAAGGGGTCCTTGGCCTGAAAACGTTGAAGACCCCTGGTTTAGGAAACAGAGCACTAGCCTCCTTTCATGCTATTTTGAAAATCGTAGATTAGGACTTGGCCTAACAAAAAATTTGCAAATTGTGAGATTTTATTTTGCTTAATCCATGGAGTATCAGTTGAGGTCTGGGATTGGTTTTGGCGCCCTCCCATGGCCATTCTGGGCACAGCACAGTGCCAAGCTGCTATACTGCTTCTCCATAATGCATGAGGCTCACATTCTCCTGTGCATTTCAGCACTCTCACAGCTTGTCTGCTCTTTGGCTGGCCCCCCTCTCATCTAGTCTCGCTTCCAAACTCTGAAGAGTAACTCCGAAGAGCGTACAAACGGAACCAAATACAAACTACTGAACCAAATGAACCCGTACAGAGTTGAATTCGTACTGAGGGATTTTGCTGGGTGGTAGCAGAAAAAACAAGTACACACACAGCACACACGCACGACGCACGCACGCACGCACGCACGCACACACGCACACATACACACACACACACACACACACACAGTCACACACACACACACACACAGTCACACACACACACACACACACACACACACACACACACACACACACACAGTCACGCAGCCACACACACACACACACGCACGCACGCACGCACGCGCACACACACACACACACACACACACACACACACACACACACACACACACACACACACACACAGAGAGAGTAAAACTACTGCAACAGTATTCAGGACGTGGCTTTTCTCCACAGGCCTCCACTCTTCCTTATGAATAAAACAGTTTATCACAGAAACCAATTAAGTTTAATCTCCCAGTCAGGAGTAGTCATAGTCTGTCAAGAAAGTCAACTTTCAAAGTTCAGAATAAATTAAGAGCTATATTGCACCATTTAGTTTAGTAGGGATAAGCCGTTTCTGTGTGCGTATTACTTCATCAGCGTGAGTTTGAAAAGATGTGAATGAGAAAGAGTTTGCTAATAACACACATCGAAATCTGCCATATAAGCAGCTATTACACTGATCAAAGCAGGTGTGCTTTAAAGGTATAGTGTAAGTGGTATTTATTGTAGTTTTGTGTTCTACGGTGAAAGTTAACAGGGATCTCCCCATCTCTGCAGCTCTTAGAATCTTTATAAACACAAAATACATTTTCAGATTCAATTTGGAGAGAGAACCCCACAAAGATCATTTGATACTGTTTTATCCGTTTCATAGTGTTCCACTTCCAATTCTGTCTGCACACTTTTTTCCTTTGTTTCATCACTTCCAATTTCACTTGTCGAGTCCATAACCGTGATTAAACAGTGATTATTCTTTTATTTAAATGTATTTAAATTAAATGGTTGAGCAGTGCAAAGCGCTCCTACGTTTCACTTTGTGTGTATTAGTACGGATCTGTAATAGCAGGGATGGAGATCCATGCTCATACACATAAAGTAACTGACGTCACGGACAGAACGACCCATACAAGGAGATATGCTCGTGTGTGCACCGCTCACTTCGCACAGGTTCGATTTATTATTGTAATTAATATATATATATTTTTTTATTTAACAACTTTTTGGAGGAGTACCGCCAATACCGCCTGTAAACAGTGACTTGTTACCGCAATAACTGAAAATATGTATATTATAAATGAATATTATAACTTTTACTCCACTGTTTAATATGCTCTAATCACATTGAACAAAACGTAATCTCTCTCTGTATGTCTGTGTCTGTGTGTGTGTGTGTGTGTGTGTGTGTGTGTGTGTGTGTGTGTGTGTGTGTGTGTGTGTGTGTGTGTGTGTGTGTGTGTGTATGCGTCCAGGACTACCTGATGGCGCTGTCGCTGCAGCAGGAGCAGCAGAGCCAGGAGCTCCAGTGGGAGCAGCTCCCAGAGGGCATCAGTGACCTGGAGCTGGCCAAGAAGCTGCAGGAGGAGGAGGACAGGCGGGCCTCGCAGTACTACCAGGAGCAGGAGCAGGCCGCAGCCATGGCCCAGCAAGCACAGGTCTGCTGGGAGGGAGACGGGGTGGGGAGGTGGAAGCGGGGGTCTCATTCTCAGGCCCCCTTTCCACCGGGGTTGAACCGGTTGAGTTATTTTTTCCCCGCCTAATATTGAAACAGTTCAGAGTGTTTCCACTGAAAATGAATTGGTTCAGAACCCTAAAAGTTGGTTCGGAACTGGAACCAAAAGATGGCCGCCGGTTACGTGAAAACACCAAGGTTCCAAGAATCTAGAACGGAACCAGTTCTAGAACCAAAGTTCTTTTGGTGGAAAAGGGGCCTCAGAGTTATGTTGTAACGGTGTCTTTGAAATAAAAAGGTTGAGAACCACCTCAACTATTGTAATTGTGTAGATTAAACCGGTTCCGGAAACGGTTCCAAATGTGATGGAACCGAATTCCGGTCCCTCAAAATGTTGGATCCGGTTTCTTTTGTTCCTCTGGTTCCAGATCCCAGCCCTCGCCTTGCTGTTGTGTGACGTATTTCAGGGGCTCTGGGTTTGTTTCACTACGCTACAGCTCGGCTTCAGACCAAATTCTCAGAACATAATTTGAGGCGCCGCCTGCTCAGGAGGTGGTACTAACCCTACTTAAAACAATGTTTTGTCTGTTTTATTAAAGCTGTTGTGACACGCAACAAAGTTTAACATTATGCTACTGTAAGACTGCGTAGTATTCTTCGTCCGTCGTACGGGACTGCGCACAAAATAGACGATCTACAAGCTCTCAAGGGAGACCAGGGAGGAGAGTGAAAGCAAATTTAGGGCAAAACATTTTCAACGATTTTGGAAAATAGTAGGCCTGTGCAAAAAAATCGATTCACTATATTATCGCGATGTTAAGGCCGGCGATTCAATTAATCGATTTTCAAAGTTCAGAATCGATTTTCCCGATTTTATGTGTGTGTGTGTGTGCAATGTGCATGCGTGCGGCAGTTCACTTCTCTGTGAGCCACGTTTCTCCCCTCTACACACACGCACACGGAGTAGAGAGAAAACTGCTCTGCTCTTGGATACACCACTGACACTGGAATAATTCATCATAGATCATAATATAATTAGCTTACTTTTACCTTTGTAGCTGTTGTCATCTCAAAGTAAAATCCACAATGTTATGCTCCAAGTTGCTTGGATTAGAATCCAGAGAAGTGAACACGATGCGTTTTCAACACTATTGCCAGCCAGCTGTGTTGTTAGGTTAACTAACGAGGCTCATTGAGAATGACCCTCATTTGACATAGATGCGTGTGTGTCCGTGTGTGCGTGGCTCCAGTTAACGTCTCTCTCCTTCCCTCTCTGTGTGCGACATGAGAGATAACTACTCAGTCACGTTGCTGTAAAACTTCCCAAAAAAAAAAAAAAAAAACATAATTCCAAAGCCATAGGAGTAGACATGGACAACAGTTGTTGTTGATCGAAGGATAAAGTTTGTAATTCCCTTATAGAGTTTAAAACAGTCATTTTCATAGGAGCTAACGTTTAGCAGCTAATTGTAAAGGAGGATGAAGCGTTGCGATTCAGTTTCTGACACAGAAACAAGCAAACAGGTCTATAAAAAGGTGTTGCCAGATCCTGTTTTTGCGAGCAAACAGGTCTATAAAAATAAAAAAATTGGGGAATGTCAGTCAAACAGAAATGTTGCTGTCTGATATTGTTTAAGAACAGTGGTTCTCAAACATTTTCATGCCAAGAGCAAGGATCCCAAATGTGTAATATAGTGTACAGAAAAACAATCTTAAGGGCTTTGGCCTATTATTGATTCTGCTTTTAAAGGAATATGTTATTAACCATTATAACCAAGTAACCTTGAACATAATGAAGGGCAGACAATATTGCCACTGTGTTTATAGGAAAACGTTTTTCTTTTTTTCTTTTGGAGGAATTTTCCTAGGACTAGGACTAGAATCGAAAGTTGAATTGAATTAATATATACAATGTCAATGTTGAGTAAGAGGAATCATTAAATATATAAATGCTGCTACAGTGACAAATTAGAAGAATTTATGGATTTCATGCTGTGATCGATCGGTGCCTGCAGCACAGCGATTTTTCTTCTATCTTTTATTTATGACTGTTGTGTTCTGTGTTTTCTGGCATCTTGACCAGGAACATGTTGTAATGTTGTACCACTGGCACTTTGGCTGAAATAAATGTCAGAAAGATTGACTGACTTTATTTGGCTGCATTGATTTTGAAGTATATGATTCAACTTTTAATGTTTTATATTGTTTAGAATTGTTTTAAAATGTTTCAATATAAAAAAGCTGTAATTTTTGGGGAAAAATCGCAATAATCGTGATTCGAATCGCAAATCGCAGGAAAGCGCAATTAATTGTGATATAATCGAATCGTCACCCAATGAATCGAAATCGAATCGAATCGGGAAAAAGTGAATCGTCACAGGCCTAGAAAATAGCAGACCTACAAGCTCGCAAGGTGTCTCATCATTACACGTTGTGTGAGCTTGTAAGTCGTCTGTTTTTGCAGTGTGCAACACTTACAATGAAGCATAAAATAGTGGATAATAGGATCTAGGGAGAAGTGAAACATGCGGTAGATTGACCTCAGATGGAGGCTCAGTATTTAATTGGGGTGGAACAGAGTCTTACATTTTGGGGCCGGTGGGCTAATAGTCGCTAATAGTAGAGAACTAGGACAATGCTAAAGAGACCATACAGTGTATCAGATCCACTCAAATCAAACTTCCGGGTTTGTCTACAAAAATACATCAATCCCTGCGGCACTCCTACCCTCTGTTGTGTATTGCCTCTATGAATCTGCATTATTTAACAAACATTAAGAGCTGCACTTTAGCTGTGCTCCCTCTCAGTCTGCCCGTTAGACTGAGCATGTATTCAGCTGTCTAGATCAGTGCCTGTTAGACTGATCAGTGCTTCCCAAACTTTTTAGCTCACTACTATACATATCATAATGTAGGTTTCACTCTCTTCAATGTTGTCTCCCCACCTACAGTATAGACATTAGACAGTAGTAGAATTCTGTTCTTAATCTAATCTCAACTACACCATCTCTTAAAGGGGTTCCCTGGCTTTAAAAATATTCAAATGGGGCTCCACTGCCTGATACGTATCAATTGGGGTCCTTGACATGAAAATGATTGAAAACCACTGGTCTAGATAGCGCCACTAATGGTCAAGCAAGAAAGTCCTTGTTTAAACTTTTGCTCATAGTTGGAATCGGCAGGTCGGAAACATAATAGAACCATGTTCAAAAGAATGGCTCAACTTCCAGTTTATCAGTCCTGCCACCCACAACGGAACAGAGATCAAAAGAAGGAAGAAAGAATGTCAGCGGTTGTATTGTAACATTATTAATTATGCCAGACTCAGCTGAGAGTGCAACAACAATATGACATGAAAGCATAGGCTCAACTCATTATTCTACAGTACTTCCTATGGCTCCTCAGCCAGCCGTTTACTGTATCTCCTATGCATTTCTTTTCACGTAATGCTTTATACTTTTTGAAAATATTTAACTTTAATGTTATAATGTATCGTCTCAGTCGGGTGAAAACCTCATATTTCCCAAACTGTTACTGTTCAGGATTCAAATTAAAAAATAGCAAAAGTGGCAAAACACGTCGCTTTGCGCCACGTTTTGAGCTTGTACTTAGATCTGTTACTTTTGATGCTTTTGTGTGGCACTGTAGTATGATCAAGTAGGGCGTTAGAAGTCTCAGAGTTTGTGTGTGTTGATCACAGAGTATGGAAAGTCAAGTATAATTTGACAGCTCATCTTTAAGCTAATTATAGCCTCGATCTCCGCCCAAAAGAATGAAATCAACATCCTCTCTAGTCATCTGTTGATGCCTAACAAAGGAAACATTGAGATAATATTTAATAAGCAGCAATAATCAGCTCTCTGCAGTAAAATGTTCAAAGGCAAGAGCATTCCATTCTTAGATAAGGAGTTTAGACCCCTCCTCACTCTGAGGGCACTGTGACCTCACCTTTATTCTGTAGTTTTCTACTCGGTGTGTTTCTCCAGAGCTAATCTCCTAAACTGCTGGACTGTTTTAAATACTGTTATTTTTTGCCAAATAAATCTGTATGGTGAGTGACGTTAATACAATATAACTGAGACAAGACTGCTGTGGTTGTAATTGGTCTCCCTGCTCTTATATTGAGACATTTTAGATCCTGTGTGGTAGGCATACCCTACCCTATGACCACTACTGGTCGACAAGTGGTAATACTGCCTGGAGGTCACAAAGTTTATCCCCTGAGCGAGCAGTCGTGCTCTATTGGCTCAGTGGTAAAAAAAAAAATTGCTGTCGGGCAGGAAAACCCACAAAACATGAACGCCCTAATTACTAAGGCGTCACACAAAAGCTTTTGCGGCGTGTTTCAAGTTTGTAGATCTGCTACCTTTGAATTTGAGTCCTGAACAGTAACAGTTTATTCAGTATGCACGCGTTTATTGATGGCCACAGCATACGATTCTGCATTCATCTGCATTATTAGCACAAATAGCTTAGACCTGAAACCACGGTAAACATCGTCGTCTTATGGTTGTGGTAACCGCTAAAAATAGAGTGAAATGACCTGATTTTTCAGACACACAGGCAAGAGGTTCAAATGTGACACTGATGAGAGGCAATCCTGTCCAAAAAGTTGGAACTATTTTCTGCTTGATCATAAGTTGGGTGCTCCACCAAAGGAACGCTGGACAATGAGAGCGCTGGAACACGATGCTCTGCACTCAGCACGTCTTTACCATAGATGGCAGAATGACAAGGCAGATCACATTTCAACAAGGCAATTCAATGTGCTTTAGACAGAACATCAAGCAAAGGAAACGGTTATACAATGACATTAGGATGCATAAAACAAAAGGAGTTTAAAGAAAGAAGGAAAAAAATGTGTCAAACAGAAAGTTAGTTGTGTTTTAAGAGAAATAAGAGTGGCAGCAGACCTGCAGTTTTCTGGGAAATGAAATAAGGCGCCGACAGCTCCTAATGGAAGACTATTCAATTCAAAGGAGCTTTTGGCATGATAAAACAAATGGTTCAAAGCAAGTGTCAAAACATAATAAAAACAATTTAAGAACAAAATAGGGAAAGTACAGTATGTCACATTGCGACATTATACAGGTACTGTATATACAGTATATACAATACATTTTGGCTAGGGTATAAAGCTTTTTGAAATAGTGACATAGACAGTAGTTCTATGGCAGAGGTCCCCTATGTACAGATAGTGTTTATATGTGCAGTAGGTCTATATTAGAGATCCACTCTGTACAGACCTCTCAGGAAACACAATTGTTAGTAGTCCTTAGGGTGGTTGTATATATCAGTGTTATCGGGTGGAAACCTTGTATGTCCAAAACCGTTCGTTTTGTATTTATCATTTTAAAAATGATTTGTGAAAATAGCCGATCTACAAGCAAGTGCTTGTTGATCAGCTATTTTCACTAGTTTTGTGCGGTAGTCTTGTAGTCTTGAAGCGGGGCTTTACTTTACAATAAAACGTACACATTTGAAACTTGGGAGATATGAGTTTTCTATTTTAACTTGTTTTGTGCGGTAGTCTTGTATGATGAAGCGGGGCTTTACTTTACGATAATAAAACGTACACATTTGAAACTTGGGAGATATGAGGTTTTTGCCCAACAGTGATGATATATTGGTTTTCCTAAGCTTGCAGGTGTCGTTGGCTGACCAGTCCTGTGTGTGTGTTTGTTCACCAGGGTCAGCAGGAGGCTGTAGGGGTGGACGAGGCCGACAGAGGAGCCATGCCAGCAGCAGCAGGAGCAGCAGCAGCAGCAGCAGGAGGAGTAGCAGGAGGAGGTGGAGGAGGAGGAGGAGGAGGAGGTGGTGGTGGTGCAGGGGGGACTGGAGCAGGAGGAGCAGCGGGAGCAGGGCCCGCCACGGCCAGCCCGGGGAAACAACACACCTCCTCTGGGGAGCGCAAAGCCAAGAAAGAATCAAAGGATAAAGACAAATGTGTCATTTTGTAACATACAGCCGGGTATGTGTATGCGTGTGGGTGTGTGTATGCGTGTGGGTGTGTGTCTGCGCGTGCGTGTGTGCGTGTGTTCATGTGTGTATTTTGTGCATTTGCTTATCTGTGAGAAGGGGGGACAGCGTTCGTTTCTACACAGGTTCAACACACAGTGCACAGCCCTCCACTTGACAATGAGGAAGATGAGCCCGATTTATATCATTCACGCCGCAAATAGATGTACTTGTAAGTTTGTCTATTTTCAGCACGCAACCAAGTATAAATCAGGCAATAAAGGCCCCTTCAAACCAAGAACTATAACTTTCCACATCTACCAACTACAACAAAGACAATGGTGAAGGACTACAGTTGTAGTTCCACGTAGTGCTTGGTGTGAACAGGCCCTTATAGAGTGTTTTCCTGAGCGTGCCGCCGCCATTGCCGCGGTGTAAACAGCCAGTGGTGGAGTAGAAGTAAAATTATTGAAAATGGGAAATACTCAAGTAAAGTACAAATACTAAAAATTGTATTTAAGTACAGTTCTTAAGTAAATGTAGGTTACCAGTTACTTTACACAACTGTTTACACCGCGGCAATGCCGGAGGGCGTTGCTCAGGAAATGGGTCTATAGAGTACCCAAGTCCTGACGCCACTCCCACTACCCCTGGGTCCCATAGGCAAACCTTAGATTGGGTCATGTAAAAGAACTCTGTGACTCTGTGTCTTTTATGATATTGACTTATATTTGATAATGTCTGCGAAAAAAAAAAGAAAAAAGTTCTTACTCTTTGGATAAATTAGTACTTTTTCACCGTCAGTTGATGCTTCATATCCATATGAGTGAAACTACCCGGGGTTGATTTGTTTATTTCTGGAACACAGAAATGACAAGATATAAGATTTGCCTATGGGATTTCCAATACAAAAAGACAACGCCGTGACCCAGGGGGGGCCTCTAGTGGCAGTTAGGGATGGGACGATATCGGATTATTGTGACAAAAGAAATCGCGATTTACGATATTATCGCGATAATCAAAATCCATTATCCTGGTGGCGGAACATTTGCCAAACAATAGCAGATCTACAAGCTTGTAGATCGGCTATTTTTTGGCAAAGACATTTGATAGAGAGTGACAAAAAAGACTATCAAGTACGTATATTATAAGTACCTTTTTACCAATTATGGAGAGTTTAAGTGGTACCGGATATGCAGCTTGGCAAATAAAAGGTGAATTGATCCCAGTACATGACGGGGGACGATATCACGATAAATTAAATCATCACAATACAATTATCGTGAGTGTTTTTTATCACAATAAATGATAATATCGCTTACCGTCCCTTCCCTAGTGGCAGTGATGTCAGACTTCTGTGCTCTATTATAGAAGAGAAGAGAGCGAGAAAGAGAGAGAGAGAGAGAGAGAGAGAGAGAGAGAGAGGGAGCGACGAGACTAACAGAGGACTTGGCGTTCCTAAACCACTGGTGCCTGCCATCCTCACTCCTCAGTGGACCCCTGCTGGACACTATGACAACTACACTTATCTGTATCCTCACTCCTCAGTGGACCCCTACTGGACAATACGACAACTACACTAATCTTTCGTAGAGTAGGCCAAACTTTGTTACAAGTCGCACAGTGCACTATATTTGTGACACCAGGGGGAGGGTCAAGTTTATCCGGGGAGGGGGGGGGGGGGTTATATTTTATAGCAAAAAGACAAAAAAATCACAAAGAAACACAATTGTCACCCTCTCACCATATTTTTTCAAGGAGATCCATTGTCATCCATTTTTTTCATTACGGCAGTTTATAAGCTATTTTTTTGTACTGAACATAAATACAGATAGACCTGCTTTTGTTTTTTGATTTTTTGTTTTTGTAGATATTCTTTTTTGTGAGTGAGAGATCCATGAATTTGTACAGTTTGCAGTTGGTTAGGCAGCCGTTTCGGATTTGAAAAATCAGTCGCGTGCGAAATACTCTCACCTCTTTTATTGATGCCAAGTTCAGTCATTTTAGTTACATGTGAAAGAGACACTTTGGTAAAGGTTTTATTTTTGTGTCAATTGAAAGGGATTTCCTTTTTCTTTTTTTCTTTTCATAAAATTGCCTGCTGGGAATTAATGTAATAATATTTGTGTCCCCGTCTTAAACACTCACTACCCTGATCCCTGTGGATTTGTGAAGGGTTATTGATGCCAGATAGCCGCAGTGCTACGTGATAATAATAATTCTTGATATAATTTTGCTCAGTTCATATTTGCCTTACCAGAGCATGGTGGTGTTGAATTGTGCTCTGTTTTTGAATGTGAATGTTTTATTTTATTTTTTAATAATTATGTAAGCTGTATATCCACAATGCTATATGTATGATTTGATCACATCTTAAAATAAGTCTAGGTTTTTTACAGCATCGACAATATAACACTTCAATTTCATATTTGGAAATAGCCAAATATTTACATTTGTATTGCTTGAGCCAGTTGTTCTCAAAGCAGGGTCCAGGGACCGTCAGGGCTTCATGACGGGCCCCTTATAGGCATGTAACTCTTGAGAGTGCACAACTTGAACCATTTGGACCCTTGCAGGCCTGTAACTCTGAGCGTGTACAAATGTACAAATTGAACACACTCAGAGTTATGGGGGTCCTTGAAGTTTGAGAATCACTGGCTTACATAAATACAGTACAGGACATTTAGTGTTTTAATGTCACTACCTTAGTCATTCATGTTCGTTCAAATCCACTACTTTCAGGACAATCACTTGACAGTCAGACAGGGAAGCGTTGGTCAATGAGCTTAACTGAAGAACATGTTTCTACCTGACCCTCTGTTCCTGAGAGATGAGTCATGCATGCCATGGTGACTGCTGACCAGGATACATCTAGAGTTGCCAATTATGTTTTCCCTCCTTTAAAAAAAGAAAAAAACTCCCAAATTACTCATTATGCCAATCAAACCTCCCACACATTTCTGTGTTGCCTCTGCTATTATTATTATACCCTACTGGCTCCCCTGCCAGTGAGGAGCCCCCACTGGAAGGACGTATCTTGCCTCTTGCGCGCCGCCTTAGCCCTTATGCCTAAACTTTCTAGGGAGGGTTTTAGAGGGTTTTAAGTGGTAAACCTACCCCCATTGTACCGCTTCCTGAGAAACGTGGCTATCTGTACATTCCGGCAGGATGCTTTCGTCTCAAGACTTGTTAATTTTGTCAAGGGAGAGGAGCAGGAGTTCCTTGTATTGTTTGCAAATGCCATTTTTGTCCGTTAACCTTTCTTGGGAAGGTTCTTCCAGGGAAGGTGATTTCAGGCCCAGTGCCCCCAAAATAGCCGATCCTCAAGCTCCCGCCTATTTTCAGTGCCCGACAGTACACCTAACCAGGTTCAAATCAGTTGGGAGGAATACGAAAGTCAGACGTCTCGTTACTCCGACTACGTGGCTACGCATGCGGTTAGGTTTAGAGATAGATAGGTTAGTAATGGAGAGTCGGACGAACGCAACGTGGGAACAACGCTACGGACACCAAATCTGGTGTCGTGGGGCACTAGGCTACCTATGGACATTTTGATTGCAGAGATGGTGATTTCAGACAGCTGGCTACCTATGGACAAACATTCTTATGGGTTTTACTTTGAAGGCTTCGTTAACTTTTGTCTTTACAGTACTTTGTATATCGTTGCTGTCGGGCAGAAACCTTCTATCTCCATATTTTGACTTTTTATGTTCGTAAATTAGTGCCCTATTTGATCATACTACAGCGTCACACAAAAACATCAAAAGTAGCAGAGCTACAAGCTCGAAACGCGTCTTGCGAGCTTGTAGATCTGCTTCTTTTGAATTTGAATCCTGAAAAGTAACAGGTTTCCCCCCGACAGAGACAGTATAAAAACACCTTAGGACATTTGCAAGAATGTCTTTGGCCAAAAGGAAAGACAGGACAATCCACTTTTTAACATCCAACATCAGAAGTACTCTCAGGCCTTCTTTGAAGGGACATATACTGTATGTCTTTTTTTATATTGTATGATTTGTACTCACTACATCAGTCAGTGTGGGGGATGTGTGCGTTATAGCCATATTCATCATGAAACACGTTTGAAATGTGTGGATGTTTTTAGTATCCAAGGGGATATTTTTGTCTCTTTAAAAGACTTAACACTATGCTATGTACAGTAAGACCCTCGTTGTAGAATTCAGCACTAACTTATGACAGTTGAATTAAGCTGCTGTGCTTGTGTTCTCTTGGACTACCCCCCCCCCCCCAAAAAATATATATATCTGACAGGGTTTTTATGAAACACTGTACATTGTACAACGTATGTGCTTTGCTTTGTTCTTTACACTATTTGGGGATACCACAGTACTTGAGTCAACGAGATGAGATGGTGATGGTTACATGGTTCAGTTTGTAGTCTTTTCTAGATTTCTTAACATTTTCTTTAACCACATGAACCCTAGCGTCACTATAACGGGCATGTCATAAATAACTCTGGGTCCATTTATATGGGTCACAAATAAATATCTTTTTATCATTATTATTATTATTATTATATAAAACTTATGAAATGAAAAATAAATGTCAAACTTTTTTTTTTTAAATCAATCGCAGAAATTCCATCAATAAAAATTAAATAAACCTTTTAAGAAGTAGTGAAAATAGCCGATCTACAAGTTCACAACCTGATGGATGGTGAACTATTTTCACTCATTTGGGTCCTGGGAGACATCAAATTTCTTGGGGAAAAAAGCAGGGGGCCAAGTACAGAATCCTATGGGATCCCGGTCAATATAGTAGGGTTTAAGTGGTTAAAGGAAGGAGTTTTGCTCTGTTTCACCTGTAGCAACATGCATTTGTCTTTATAGATCCTCTCATAACTCAAATTAAATTGATAATTCTATTTGACCGTGAGCTCAAAGTTATGCTTGTCGATTAAACATTCCAAGGGATTTTTTTTAAATTGAACCCTCGGTTCCATCATATTATTATTATTGTTTGGTATTGGTTTTCTGAGTGAGAGGCGAACCATGCAACTAGTGTACACATTAGCTTGCCATTGAAATCATTACATTTATTCCCAGTATTTTTTTTTGGTAGTTTTGTTGTATTTGTGTTACAGGTTTTTTTTTTACCCATGTTCCTGAGCTTATTTGATCGGAAGGATTTTGTGTGTTCAATGTCTCAAGTGATTCCTTGTTTGCCTTGTAAAAGTGATTGTGGGGTAAATGTATTTTGACAAGGTGATCTATGAACATTTAGTCATTGTAATTGGTTTTGCACTGTTACATTGATATGCACTACTAAGAGAAGAGAAACATACCTCATTTTATACAGAACTGACATTGTGCAAGAAGAGTGCTATTGTTCTTTATGGGTACCTTGTAAAAAGATGAAGGAATGGCCAAATGAAATAGCTGGACTTGCTAGCTGTTGCTTATTTCAAGCCAGCTGAAAATAAAATCATAGCCTGCAAAATGAATGAAAGGGCTGTTAATCTGTTTTGGCTTAAACATGAGGAGTGTGTCTGTTTAAAAACTACCCTGTCAATAGTACTTGCTGCTGTTTGATGATGCCTTGTCGCTGTTGGGTGGAAACCAAGGACATTGAGAAAAACATATATGTGTTCAGATGGATCCATACATTCATTATTTAGTCACAAGCTCTGGTTAAGACTTTTCATTTGTTCAAATTCATGAAAACCCATAGACGGACATAACCCAATAACAATAACATGGAGTCCCTATTGTGTGCACGGCATTACAGGAGAACTATTTGCGTTGTGAGCTTGATTGGATATTTTCAGTACTTTTACAACAGAATACATAAAATAATGAATGAAAGAATATAAAATTAGGGCATTCGTTTATGAAAAGAAATGATCAAACATGGAGATGCAAGGTTTCTACCCGGCAGCGACAACATGCATGTTAGTGATGCACCAATATCAAGGTCAAAGGCCAAGAGGAGTAAGTTGAGTACTAGCACAGTTATTCCATGGTGCTGTAGTGTAGTTCTTTATTACTTTACAAAAATAGAGGTCGGATCTTTACAATTATACTACATTAATGTTTTCGCCAAATGTTTTCCAAGGAAAACACAGATTGGACAGGACAGCAATAAAGGAAATGATTTGGAATGGTACACATTCTACAGAAAAAATACAAATATGAATGGTATTGGTGCAGCTCTAATTCAGGTAGCTATTCTTCCATTCAAATGCCATCATCTTTAATTGCATAGCATTTCATAAACAAATGTCATGTGGCATGCCAATATTCAGGCATATAAATGGGGAAAAGAAGTTAATTCTTGGTAAATATGAGATAAACCGTCTGACGTTTTCTTGATTGCAATATCAAATCCCAAATGTTTAGTTTTTGTTTGTGATACATGTATAGTGCTGAATGCAACATAAGGCATACTAATCAAAGTAGCTACTCCAAGTGTATGAATTTTTCATTGTATGACCCTTTATGTTGATATTTCACTTATGTAAAAATACAAACTGAAAACGAACCCGTCTAGTTGTGCATATGGAAGGGTAAATCTCTTGTGTTGGTTTAATTGTCCATCTATTTACATAAATGACCAAATAATGTATGTAGCCTTTTCACAGTACAGTCACAAAATGTATATGGTGATATATACACATATAACAAAATGCCTTATAGACGAGGGATATTGAACCTGATTAGAAGTACCTGGATAATAAAAGACTAAAATCTGTATTTGTTTTGCTGTCATGTTTGTAGTAGCATAATATAGTTTTCTATTCTTTTCTACCAAAAAACCTTACTGATCGATCGTACATACATAACACAATGTCATGATGGTTGTCAGTGTGGCCAAAACAGACACTGCTGTGAACCCAACCGGGAAGGCCATAATACCGTGTAGATCTTCACACACCAGCTAATGGAGAATGTGAGGACCGAGTCATGAAACCGTCTTGACATAAGCTCTAAAGTAGTCCTCATAACTGAACTGACTTAAGACACAGAGTTCCATGTAGAATTATTTGCACTTACAAAAGCTGAGCTGTACTTTATTAAAGATGTATTGAAAAGCATATTTTATGCATCACAAAACGTTTCCTACGTCCCAGATTGTTTCATCCATTTTGCAATATTAAGTGATTCATCTTGATCTCCAGACCCATTTGTTTCTATCTGGCTTTTGAATGGGAGTTTTAGGTATTTTACGGTATTCGTACATGGTCATCAGTGTGTAAGGTTGAGTAACGATTATTAGATGTGCCTTGCATTAGGTTTTTCCATTCGTACCAAAGGTGCAATTGGAGATGCAATGCATAATGCAATTTTAACTTGATAGGCAAAAGAATATTTTTTGATCGACTATCAATAACCATAGCTGAACAGGAAAATGCGAACATGTACAGGCAATATTCCATAAGGCTACCATCAGAATCAGATGTCACATCAAGTGAGTGTTTTTTTTCCTTCCCGTGTGCACTTTTGAGAGCATTTGTGTACACGCACCATAATTTGTGCTTTAAAAGACAGGACAACACATTTCCTACAGTAGATGAGAAAGGAACAAAAAAACAAACCAAAGGAAAAAGAACATAAAAACCTATAAAATACTTTACATTAAAAATGTACTCTTGAACGGGGTCCCTCAGGGCTCTATACAAAGTCCACTTCCTTTCTCCTCCCGCAACAAATATCTTGCCCAAAGTTTGTCAATGTAAAAGCTGATGCAATCCGCAATGCATTTCGCTAATGCTAGCGGTTGGTGTGGTTATGAAGCTTACTGCCCAACAGAGCCTTACACACCATATGCAATGTTCATTGAAGATAGACATTCTACCATCATTCCTTCCATCATCATGGAGGGGATGAAAATGCACATATTAAAAAAAGAACAAACCAGGAAACTGTAGTGACATCATTTATCTTCAGAAGAATATGACGTGAAATAAGTTGATACACTAAACTACTACACAAGCTGTTCAGTTACAGAAGAACCATATGTGTCACTCACTTCACATGAAAACATGTTACAAATATCCAACGCTGTACAATATCTTCCTATGTTTACATAAAATGCATGTGCACAGGGTTGTTAAATGGTCAACAGCACAACTGGAAAACCCTACACTGAGGGAAACACTACAGTATAAAATAAAAAAAATTATAACATTTTACAATAGCATCCTCATGGCGAGAAGAAATCTGTAAAATGGTTAAAACTAGAAAAAACAAGAAAAGTTCGAGAGGTTCTTGGTGTCGTCTGAAAACGAATAGCTCTATTGAATCGCGGTGGGGTTAGAAGCGTCGCGGCGCTCCTTTGAAGGGCTTGAATCCTCCTACGTTGCCACCACTAGACATGGAGTTCGTGATCTGTACAATTCGGTTCATGCCTGACGAAGAATGGCTGAAGAAAAGAAAAAGAAAGAAAACAATTACAACCTGTAAGGTGACTGAGGATTTCTGAAAGCAAGAGTTTCAAATTATATTGTTTTTTTTTTAAATAACTTTCAACCTGACATCCACATTTTGAGCACGTCATTGCCGCCAAAAATATCTAATCTACAAGGTTCTAACTCAAGCTTGTAGATGGGCTATTATCGCAATTTGTTGTCCGAATAAGTATATAAGTCTTAACCACTTAAACCGTGTATAGTTCATTGGCCGTGGACCCCCAGGGGTCTATACTTTGTCCCCATCACTCTCCAAAAATAGCCCACAAGCTCTCAACACGCCACTAACTCTTGATGAGCAGTCTTTGCCCACTGTGACATGCCCAGAACATGGACGCTAGGGTTCATGTGGTTTATAGGTACAATACCTTGCGTGTGGAGCCATCATGCTGCCCCTGTTGTCTCCCATGCTGCCTCTGTTGTCTGCCATCCTGCGGTTGTCAGGAAAGCCCCCGCCACCCTGGGAGCCTGCTCCAGTGTGCCACTCCTTCCTCGGGCCCTGGCCCTGCTCTCTGCCGTGGCGCTCCACCACCACTTGCCGGCCAGAACCAAACGCCTGGGGAGAGACGTATACATTAGATCAGTGGTTCTCAAACTTTTACATTTCAAGATCTTCTCTCAACTCTGACAGTGTACAAATGGAACCAAATGGACCCGTCAGACCCACCTAAAAGAACCTAGAGTCCCTGGAATCCACTTTGAGAACCACTGCATTAGATACACTTGTGAATCAAGGTCAATTAGCAGTAACTACAAAGCTATAATGAACGGTAGAGCTGCCGAAACAGGTCATATTTATTAAATCATTTAAAATGTATGCAGACCTGGTCTCCCATCACCATGGGCCTTCCTCCATCTCGATCGCCGAAGCTGTTGTTTCTCCCACGGTTGGCTGTGGTGTTGCCTCTCATCGCAGGGACCGGGCCGTCTCTGCCTGAGCGCTCTGGTCGCATGTTACGTACAGGTCCACTGTCCAAACAAAAACACCACAAGTAGCGGGTTAAAGGAAAAACATAATACTAATAAGAACAAACAAACACGCCCTCACATTCATCCTGACTTGGGGATCGACACTGACATTGGTTGAGTGTGGGTTGGTACCTTCCAGATCCACATAATAAAATGTCCCCTTTCAACTTAAGTATTTATTTTTTTCCCCTTTTTTCACATCATCTCCATATCGTTGCAGTCCGGCACAAACTACATATCTCCATATTCTACAGGTATGGTTCCTCACTAATGCTCACTTATTTCTGTCCAATGTAACTTTGTGTCTCAAGGTGGACTGTGGGATTGTTGGATAATGTGCTTCTGCTTACTGATAATGTCACTGGTAATTTCACACTTTGAACATTAGTGAGGACCAACTGTATGAAGATATGGTTGAAAAGGCTCGCGAGCAATAACCATGTTCAGTTTCCATCTCTGAAAATTCTATGAATATCAATACCGCATGTCCCCCTTGTTGGCGTTCATGTTGCCTTCGTTCTTCCATCCTCCGTGCCCCGTGTCTCTGGGAGAGCGGGCGTGGGACATGCCGGGCATGGCTGCTCTGGCTCCCACCGGGCGCTCAGGCATGGGCACGGGCCGCCTCTCGTCTCTGTCCCTGCGGTCGCTGTCAACCCGGGGGGGAGGAGGGGGCGCCTCTGTTCGGCGGACCGCGTCGAAGCTCTTGGGGTAGCGCTCGAACCCGGGGCCGTCTCTGTGGGGAGCGGGGCGACTCTTCTTTGCTTCTGGCTCGCCGTCGAACCGGTTGCGTCTGGACAGAGGAGGGGTTAAAATGGTCAGACATGGGGAGAGCATTCAGTTTGGTTAGGTTTGTGTAATACTTGATATTAGAAGAGTTAGAATAGCGGAGGTCATAGTAGATCAGTATGTGACAAAGTTGCTGCTGACACAAGTTGTTGCTCAGGCAGAAACCTCGTATCTGCATATTTTGTAATTTATTTGTAAATTAATGCCCTGCTTAATCATACAGCGTCACACAAAAGTACAAAAAATATTTTAGCATTTTTTTTATTTGAATCCTGAAAAGTATGTTTTGGAGATAAGAGGATTCCAACCGACAGACAATATTACCTATCATAGGTGTTGGGCTGCTCAGCAGGGGTCTCTGGGAAGCGTCCCCTTTCTCGCGGTGTGAAGTTGGTGAAACGGTTTTGCTGGCGATTGTAGTCAGAGCCTTGGTTGAGGCGCACGTCAGAGTCTGGTTGTAGCTTCTTGTTGCCATTCCAGTAGGTATCATCCCTCCGGCTGAAACATTGAATACACAAGTAGAGAAGCTTGTTTGATCAGCTAAATTGTAAATACCAGTTTAGACGGACATCTCAACATCTGTCTGAACGTTTTAATATCCAATGGTCTTGAACTAATAGCACTTCAACTTTACAATTTTCACTGAGAAATGCCCTGATCCCCGGATAATTATGCTGAATGACACCATTAAGAAATAGACTTCTTTCTGTTTGGCAAATGTGTCTTCAATCATGCACGCAATGTTAGAAAGAGTTACTTAAAATATGGGTTTAAGAGTTCAGAATGGTCATCTGGACAGAAAGTGTCCTGTAAATAGTTAAACTAAAGCCTTATTTATCCTTGCGAGCTTGTACATGATATTTTTCGTATAAGACACAAACCAAGTATAAATCACGTATTTTACAGCACAAAAGTTAAATTGTTAAGTCATGGTTATTGCTTGAGTGTGGACAATGGCAGATAAACTGTACATACCCATGTTCAACATCACGGCCTCTTTTGAGGTTGTTTCTCTTTTCCTGATCGTAACGGAGCTGCTCTTGTTGCCTCCTCAGCTCCTCACGTTCCCGGGCCAGTCGCTCTGCCTCCTTGCGCCGCTCCTGGACATAGAGGTTTATATTAACACCACACGCTCCTGGACATAGAGGTTATATTAACACCACACACTCAAACACCAAGACAATCAAACAAGGTGATGGTGAAATGAACCAAACACTGTCCGTGCATCCATGAATCAATAGTATCAGAAGGATTTGGCATGCTGGCTATCGTTTTCTTATTGTGAATCTTCGTGAGCCGTGGACCCGGTAAACGGCATTATACAGACTGTGTGCTTGTTTATTTTTTATTTTTTACTGTGCGCATTGGAACAGCAACTGCCAATTACTAACACTGATCTTAGTGCTGCATCGCACCAAAGATCTCCTGTGATTGGAGGAAGCCTTGAACACGCCTGAGGGATTTAACTCATACCTGCTCTATGCGGAGCCTCTCTCTTTCAAGCCTCTCTCTCTCCATGCGCTCCCGCTCCAGTTTCTGCCTCTCCATCTCCAGCCTCTGGCGTTCCCGGAGCAGGTTCTCCCTCTCCTCGCGCTCCCGCATCAAGCGCATACCCTCCCGCTCCCGACGTTCCTGCTCTGCAATCTCACGCCGCCTGAGGGGACAGGTGACATTCATAATTCACTAAGAAACTGCATTTGCCTCGTTGAGTCTAGCCGGAAGCAAACTTTTCCATGCCATGGGCCCCACATCGCAAAACATGTCCAAAGTTGAGACGCGAGATTAAAATATTTACACAAAAATCTTAGAAAACCTGTTGTCATGATGTAAATCTCACAGCCTCTTATTAGGCCGTGTCCCAATATGAGATTTGTGAAAAGGTGTGAAAGGAGCCCCCACTCACTAGCCTTGCGTTTCATAAACAATTAGCGCAATATGTAGAATTATGATGTTTTGGTATAGCCACACAAACCAACCAGTTGAAGAAATTGCAGATTGATGCTAAATTCGGCCATACCTGCACTGACAAAGAATAGCAATTTTGTATTTTAAAACAACATGCCAGACGCCAGAGATCTTTGCTTTTATGAAATATCCGAGATTAGGATTTTCTGGGAGATGAAATATCTGAGATAAGGATTTACTGGGAGATGAAACCACTTGTGTGATCAGTTTGACAAATCAGCATGCTGACTTCTATGGAATCTACATGACTGAAATCACTAATCAGTCGTGATTGAGAACTTTAACCCACTTAGGCCTGAACACATTATGACGCAATATGTTATGCTTTAACTATTGAAAAATAGCAGATATACAAGCTCACAGCACGGCACCGAGTGCTGCGCTGCGAGCTTGGAGATCTGCTATTTTTGAAAAATCGTGAAAATTAGAATTTTGACCCGATTCTATAAGTGTCTTTTGAATCCTTCTAAGATTTTTGGAAAAAACCTATGTTTCTATGTCAGCAATCTGGCCAGCCATCGTCAAAGAAAAGGTCCTTTTCACTTAACTGGAGCTCAGTTAGTCTGTTCTTGAGAGACTACTGTGTCAGTGGTGCTCAAATCTTTTCATGTGAAGGACCCCCAAAATGATATTTATTTGGCCACGGACCCCCATTTCAAAATATCTAGTTCCAGGGACCCCCCAGAAGCAACATTTGAGTTACAGACGTTCGCTTTGAAAATACATATATTCAAAGATTTGCACACATCTTCACGACTTTTTCAAAAATAGCAGATCTACAAGCTCGCAGCGCGGCACTCGGTGCCGCGCTGTGAGCTTGTATATCTGCTATTTTTCACTGGTTAAAGCAGTCAATAAGTCTAGGCCTAAATGGGTTAATCCATGGGGTGTTCATGTATCAAGTCAGTAAGAATACCTGCGCAATTCCACAGCTCTACGGACGCGCTCAAGGCGAGCCGTTCGCTCAAGCTGCCGCTGCTCCTTCATCTTGTCAAAGGGAAGAATATCGTTGTTGTTGTTATTGTTGTTGGGTCCCTTGTTGAAAAAAGGTCTCTTCTCTCTGATCATCTCCACCTGATGAAACACAAACTCTTTTTAGGGTGGAGCACAGATAAAGAGACAACACAAGAATGTATTTTTGTTTTACCATGAGGATTTTTTTAGTATGAGGAGTTTCTGACCTCTTCAGGGGGAATCAACCATCTCGGTCTTCGCTGCATATTCATATTGGGGAAACCAGGCTGGCAAAAAAAATATACAGAATCTTTGTTAGCGATCTTCATCTAATGACAGAAAATCTGAGTATACTTTATGTAAATTATAAAACAAATACAATCACAGACAAAAGGTAGAAAAGGGGAAAACAAGGCAGGTTGAATATTACCTGTTGTCTGTTGTCAAATTGTCTTTGTCCCCATCTGTAAGGCTGTTGTCTCATTTTGTTGAAGTGAGTTCCTTTGTAACCTTTGCTATGGAATGGCATTATCTTCGCTGGGCTCTTTGTTCCTGTACAGAGGGATGTTAAAAGTGTTAATGTTTGTCTTCTCTGAACCCCATAACTGCTTACACTTCGTTAGATACTTACAGGGGTTCAAGAAAAGAAAAAATCCCAAGACGGAAATTTATTTTGCCATGGCTACATCCCCCCACTCCCTTTATTCTTCTTTTTAGCAAATCTGCATAGGGACTCCTCAGGACGGAAATCCATCCCCAGGACGGAGAACTTTAACCCCTGTACTTAACACACGCTGGTGTCATGCACCGAAAATAGACAATTTACAAGTTCACAATGCTCGACACGTTATGAACTTGTAGATCGGCTATTTTCCTATTGACCCTTTATCAGACCACGTCACACTGACACCGCGAAGGCATGCGTGATGTGCGCAGGCAGGTTGCAATTCTGATTGATTGAGCAGTTGAAAATGAATTCAAAAGGGTAAAGGTCCTCTTGTATCTCAACATTAGTAAACCAATTGATTGGTCCGATTAGGATGCCAAGGTTAATATGGTTAATCTAAACATGATAAATTAAAAAAGAAAAGGAGTGAAACATACGTCCGTGTTTTTTGTCGTCTTTCTTGGAAGAATCCTGACCAGATCCGGATGCTGTTGGCTCAGATTTTACCCCTTTAGATTCTGGTTTCTTAGATGTGTCCTTGTTGTCCTTTTCAGATGGCTTGTCTGATTTCTTCTCTTCTTTTTTGGAGGATGGCGGGGTTCTTCAAAAGCAAAAAATACATGAATAAAACTTAAAAGGGAATTCGTTTTCTCTCAATTAAAAACAATTAATCAATGTTTTCATCACTCACTTGCTGGCCGTCTTAACTCCGGTGCTAGCGCGCTTATTATCACTTGATTTACTGGAACTCTTGTCCTCCACTTCCTTCTTGGAGGGTTCTTTTTTGAATGGATCACTTTTAACCTAAAATGACAGTGCACATCCAAGACTGAATCACATCTTCAGACAAGGCACGATACTACAAAACCTTTTCCCCACCTAATGGGCAATTATGGTGAATGATGTCTAACTATTAAGAATAACTAATACCAATAGTCTCATCGTGCAGAAAGGTCAGATAGTGAGCTTGTATTTAACTCATTTACTGCGTATGACTAGTTTGACAAGTTATATTTTTGCGTCCGTTCTGCCTATGACAAGTATGACATGAATAAAGTCATAAATATGCTGTAAGTGCTATAACAATATAAAAATATCATTGCCGATCCGCCATGTTTTTTTTCGGAAGCGGAAGTCCCAGACCGGATCAAGGGTGCAGGCCAACCCACCCCCTGTATCCTGTCTCCGAGCACATTCACGTCAACGTTACACAACAACCACGTGGCACCCAAACAGTTTCGCTATGGAAAATGGACGGCTGTTTTTTGTTGTTTACCATGAGTGGATACTTGAGCGTACGCGATCAGTGAACCATCGCGCACGAGATGCACGCACGCGCCCACGTTGAAGGTAGGCAAAATCCTGGCGGTATGCAACATCAGAGGGGGTTAAAATTTAGCAGTAAATGAGTTAATAGCTCACCCGTTCAACATATATCTGCTGTCCGTGGAGCTCAGTGCGGTCCAGGTGGGAGATGCAGCGGGCTACCTCTGCGCTGGCAGACATCGTTACCAAGCCATAACACTTGCCACCAGGACTGCGAGCGTTTGTGACCACTTTGGCACTAAAAACCTGTTGGCAATAGAGCACAATAGTTACCAACCTTTGATGTACACGTCTTACACCAGTTGTTACAGTTATTTGTGTCTGCTAATGAAATGGTATAAAAAGAAAAAAAAAGGGGGGAAAAAATAAATAAATATATATATATATATATATATATATATAAATCCATACACACTACAGTACCTTTCCATATTTGCCAAAGAGGTTCTTCAGATCAGCCGCTTTGGTGTTTGATGAGAGGCCGCTCACCCATATGTTACGAGAAGAGCTGTTGCTGTTACTGCTGGCACCCCCTGAGAAATGTGGTTGTCATGACAGTACAATCAATAGATGTCTTGTGTCCCATAGCCAAAAGACCAGAGATCTAAATTCAATACGGACAAAAAATACCCCAAAGGATAGGGACTAAATTATTCATTTATTTATTAAAAGTACTGTAGGTGGAAACTAGAAAAAGGTCTCCGCCAGACCAGGTAGGTTATTGTGGGCCAGCAAGAAATATGTGAAGTGGCTTGTGCACAGCCAACATGGGGCGATTTGAAAAATTGGGGTTGAGGTTCTTTCTTGGCCTAGTGAGAATCTAAAGTAAAGTTTCATAGCATGTGTGGAAGATAACACATTGTGCATGGTGTGCAAAAAGGCCACCCCTGAAAACTGGAAGCCAATTGGAATAGGATATGAGAAATCTGACAAATGTGTCTTGATGACATGACTACAGCAATAATGTGTATTTGTCATCTTACTTTTGTCATCTTTAGTCATCTTACTCGCTATATTTTTCTTTTAAAGAAAAAAGAAAGAAAGAAGAAAGATTGTCAGACGTTACAAAAAGCGTTTACACATTGTGCGTTCCATGGGTCATCAAAATAAGGTAAAAACAATAAAAAACCCTGGAAGAGGCAGATAAATGAATGAATACCTGGCAGTGAATGTGTTAATATTGTCAAGTGGCCTATTTGCGGAGTTGCATAATGATCCAAGAAATCAAGCGAAAAATAAAAAAATGGTCCAAAAAAAATGAATCTATTCTAGCGCCACCGTGACACTATTTGAAAAATGTATGGTGGCATTAAAATGTATGGTGGCATTTCTTCCTTGGTCTATTGGGAATATGCATACCAAGTTTCACAGCAATCGGACGGTTGGTTCAAAACGGGCTACTCCTGCAAACTTTGTAAGTCAATATTAGCCAGAGGGAATATGAAAAATCGGAAAGATTTATTGATCGCATGACTATTAGGTAAAGTGTACGGATTTGTGTGATGTTTTGACAAAATATGTAGGAGTAATGCAAAGATCTGCCTCCTGGTGACGCCATCACAGGCCCGATGTGAGAAATTTGGCCTCCAAGCGGCGATTGGTCCAGTGGTGTCGGAAATTAGCTGTCCATACGTAAACATGGGCGGAAACACGGTAGAAAACAGTCTCGGTCACGCCTTTGGCCTGGCGAAGACAACAATTTGGAGACCCAAAAACAAGCTGCATTGTGGACATAAGACTTTAGGTATCAGGACTGGTTTTCTAAACTCTAAGTGTAGGTTTGTTAGTTCTTTTTTCTTCTTCACTGCTTTAGCACCTACACTGAACGTTTTTTCATCAGATGATTGGCAGGTGGAGATCTCTGATCATCTGGATAGGCGACACTAATGGGTGTAAAAAAGGGTTCTGCAGAAACCACAACATAACTAAATGCACTTACCTTTATCATCTTTTGCAGCTTTTCCATCTCTGTCTCTTGAAGAACTACAAGGCAGATGTTACAACAACAAACAGAAGAAATGAGTGCCAGTACATGACAACCTGTGTGGAAGCTAAGACAAACATCTTATGAAACAAGACATCACATTTGACACTTCAGAAGAAAAGAAAAAAATCCCCACAGGCAAGGCTTGAATTGGACAAATCTCTCAAAGGCTTCTGTCATTGCTTTCCACTGGTGAATGGATGGGTCAGGTTCTCAGCCAATTTATGAAATCTTCAGAAGTGAGACCAACTTCAGTGAATCTTTTCTGAACAAAAACAAAAAAAATCTGACATCACGCGTAGAGAGCGTAATGCTAATGCGCTTTTACAATGCCTTGCGCAGGAACTGGAAAAGGCAATAACACTTCTGGACAGGTGAGCGTATGTGAAAGATGCACCTTTCGTCTCCTGGTTAATGCCACAACTTTATCAACTTCAGAAAAATAAATTAAGGCAGTAAATGGCAGGATTAGGTACATCAACGAACATTTCCCTTAAGGAAAAAATAAAAAATAAAAAAATCTTGACGCTACCCACAATGCTGTGTTCTTAGTGAGCTGGAACTTGTAGTATCAAAGAACTGACATAGAAAGACAAACCTCTTTGCTTGACCTGACGGCCCAGTAGAGGAGGGGCCTTTCTTCGCACAATCCTTTTCTTTGTCTCCCGCTTCAGCTTTCTTCAAGGCCTCTCTGCTCTCCTTCTTCATGGGGTCAACCTTGGGTCCCTCATCTTTCTTACCATCTTTATGGTCATCTGCCTCTTCAGCCTTCGACTCATCCTCAGGACCCATCTCAGCAGAGGTCTCCGTCTCGTCAGCACCCTTGTCAGACTCTGGATCTGGAAGTTTCACATGTTTACCTGTTTCCAGGAGATCGTCGCCATCTACGTCTAGCGTGATGGCATCATCATTCGGGTTCGAGACGGATAGGTGATCGTCGTCAATTTCTTTAGAGGAATTCGCAGCGTCATCACCATCCATCTCGGACACTTCAGCCTCCACCTCTGGCTCGGTCTCCACCTCCTCCTCGTCCGGCTCGGCATCATCCGGCTCGGCATCATCTGGCTCAGCATCATCTGGCTCAGCATCATCTGGCTCAGCCTCTGCCTCCTCAGGCTCAGCCTCGTCTAGCTCAGCCTCTGCCTCGTCGTCTGGCTCAGCCACCATCTCTGGCTCAGCTTTTACTTCTGGTTCGGCCTCTGGCTCAGCCAGGACGTCTGGCTCAGCCTCCGCCTCTGGCTCAGCCTCCACCTCTGGCTCAGCCTCCACCTCTGGCTTAGCCTCGATGTCTGGCTCAGCCTCGATGTCTGGCTCAGCCTCGATGTCTGGCTCAGCCTCGATGTCTGGCTCAGCCTCCACCTCTGGCTCAGCCTGGTGGACGTCTGGCTCAGCCTCCACCTCAGCTTCTGGCTTGGCATCCACCTCAGGCTCAGCCTGGGGCTCAGGCTCAACCATAGGCTCAACCTTGGGCTCACCTGCCATCGCAGCTTCTGACTCCGGCTCAGCCTTAGCCGAGACCTCTGCCTGAGGCTCAGCAAGGCTGTCCCCACCGGGTGGAGGCTTAGAATTTTCGCGAGTACCTTCATCTGTATCAGTTACATCTGAGGGATTTAATAAAGATAAACATGGCAAAAAAACAAAAAAATGTACATGTGGTTTAGTTACTTGACCTAGAAAGTAGAATAGAAAGCAAATACATTAGTGGTCATCGAGGGCGTAGACACCACAGGAAGACACATTAACACACATTCTTCATTGATAACGGTGAGCCATTCAGGAATCTTCATTTGTAGTCAACACAACCCATATTGGTGAATTTACAACTCCAGGTAACTTCAAAAAGGCCCTGAATTTCTTCAGTTCATCCAACAGTCAATTTCTTCCAACATGAAAAATGCATCAACAGTCATAATGGTCGGTCACATGGCACATCATAATATTCATGATAGTCTTCCACGTCTTCACTTCATCAACGTCTGCTCATCGGAAGTAGTCAATTTCGAGGCAATTCAAAAATCTTCTCATCTTCAGTGGAATCCACACTGCTGTATCCTGCTCAAGCAACAGTGTGAAAACGTGTCCCTTGTTCTCAGTGTGTCGTTGGCAAGTGTTCTCAGTGTGTCGTTGGCAAGTCTTTCTAGGCCGAGGTATGCATCTAGACTCCGTTATGAGTTCAGTACAGTCTTCTGTAGTTGTGGTACTGTGGTGGTGTGGGGTCAAGTACCATGAAGATGAACAATGATCGGTGCCTTCTTCGATGATTCATCTTTATTCTCAAGGCCTCTGTATCTTTAGAAAGTGTTCCAAAGAACAGTCCGAAAAAACATACGTCAAGTCCTCCTAAACCAGTGTAACCAGATGAACGAGAATGTGTTCTTTGCACACGACCACTTCTTGACGTAGGTGTGAGGGTGGCTGTGGCAAGCAGATGCATGTAATGCAATGTTCTATAAAGCATTGTTATAAGGAGGAGTTTCTTGTCTTCACAATAGATGTTTACCTGTTTCGAAAAAAGCTTGATGTTAAAGACTATTGATTTGACTACAAACATACCTTTTTCAGATTCATCCTCTTCTGTCTCCTGACGGGGGGAAAAAGAAAAGAAATGAAACCAACACATAGATCACACTATGCTGGACCAATAAACCTATCAAAGTCAAGTGCTCTCATCGTTAAATGTGAGCATCCAGAAAGCAGTCAACAAAATCATACGAGCAGCGTTTTCAGTACTAGCTATGGTACCATAGTTATGCTTGGAAGGAGTCAAGTGCCAAAAAAGAAAATCTACAAGCAAACACCTTGCGACGTGAATCGACTGTAGATTAGTTTATTTTTGGTAAACACTATGGAGCGAACACTCAATGACAAGTGTTTACAGCGGGGGCTGCTGATTTCACAAACAAATAAAAATAAGGATTTTAGTATTAATTTACTTGACATTAGCGTATGACTGTGTTTGAGGATGGATCTGAAAAAGTCAACGCACCATCAGGCGTCAGCAAATGAGAACAGTGTTACTCTGATTTAGCCTAGCTGAGCTAGACATCCCAGCCATGTTAAAACAAGGTAGGGATGATACTGCAGTTAGTTAGCTAGATGCATTAGTATCTAGGCTGGCCCCGGGCTAACTCTGATGGGCTGCTGCTTTACATTTTCCAGGGTAGATTATCAAGCCACTTCCCAGACCCCTCACCAGGGGTTTGATGATTTCAGTATTGTCATAGTCCTTATGAGTTTGCAGGCTTTAGCCCTCTCAATATTATGAGTGCAATATTACTTATGATGCTTTTAACAGTCAATGAAAATTGCATAATGCAAGAATTATTTACACATGGCAGTATACCAAAAAGACTATTTGTTTTTGGACGGTACATCATTTGCCTGCAGTATTTTTTCATCTTTTCTATCTACCCGTCACTTTTTTTCCACACAACGGTTTCATTTGTCACTGTCCAATGCACCTGCATGAAGTGGATGTGGGAATATTTTCTTAACTAAATTGTTAACAATAAAATGCTTTTGTTTGGATAGTAATGCCACTGTTAACTTGTTTATAGTGTATAGTTTTATAGTGCTAATTTGGCCTTATAGACACTATCTGGACTTTACGGCAGGATCAATATCAAGTATCTAAACTAGAGCACACACACCGTTAAAGCATTGCATGTTAAACTAAATTCGGACTAATGAACCTTCAGACTTATGGGCAGTCAATATAATAATCTCTAAAGTATAGCTTTGTTTATAGACATGATGCACTGTCTGCAGCCTAATGACTGTTATGGACAGACTGTCATCTACACCCAACTTAATTTTAATTATTTTTAGAACTCTGGTTGGCTCAGGCTTGAATGTCTAGGGCCTGCCTACATGATATGCTTGTTCAGATTTTAAACAGTACCTGACGACTTTATGCAAGAAAAGGCAGATTAAAAAGCAACTGGTTTGCTTAAGAACCAAGACACACTGCATTCACCTTGGTGGAAAGTGATTCTTCTTCCATTGTGTTCTCTGCATCCGAGTCCAATTTCTTCCCTGCAAAGTCAAATTATTAAAAAACTTCAGAAAGACAGCTAAGCCAAACTTCCACATGATAGAATGTATCCACATGATGATTCAAATGTAATCCTATCCAATGAAATGTTACTTACCTTTGGCTTTAGCATTTTTCCTAGTGGGTGTGTCGCCTGACAGTTGGATTTCAATGTTGTCAGGGTTACCGCCTTCATCCTCAACAGCCTAAGGAAGAATACATGAATAGTATTACATACTGTCTGAAACTAGGTATCCAGCTGTCGAAATGCGCCTAAGAACCTTATGCTTGCTTTATTCACCTAAGAGTTCTAATGAATGAAGCCTTAAAAAGGATAGTTAATCCCCAAAATGACTTTTTCTATCGATTACTCACCCCATGGAGATGTATATTTTTAGTTTTTGTCGCATTCATAGTAAGCAGGCTCTTTTGCCTCCATAGGGGAGGGGAGTGATTAGTCAAATCAATCATTGAGTTAATCATTAAGATCAACAGCCAGTTTGGGGGGGGGGGATTCCTGCAAACGAAATCAAAATAAGGCATAAAGCCTTTAAAAGTAGGGTGACCAGACGTTCCTGTTTGGCCGGGACAGTCCTGTTCTCAAGCTGCGTGTCCCCGTGTCCTGACAAATATCTCTAAAACACTAATATGTCCCGGTTTTCAACATTCACTACAAAATTGTCCCGGTTTTTGCCAGAATTCAAATAATAGTAGCCGTTTTCAGTGGTTGCATGCATAGACATTTAACACGTTCTTTTCATGTAAACATGCTCACCTAACCAATCAGAAAACATGAACAAATTCATTGCGTGTCTGAATTCAACGCTGAGGCTGTTTGTCAATCACTCACTGCCTGTATGCAACCCTGCGGTGCGCATGTGCATGTGAGCGTGCACGAACGGTTAGAAAATGGGCACGCACGTGCGCTTTAACGTGCACATTGCTTTGAGTGTCCTGGTTTTAGGCAAAAGTGGTTCGCGTCCCGTTTTGAGCGGCTGAAAATATGGTCACCCTATTTAAAAGGTTACGTAGTTGTGGTCCAAATAACCACACCAAGGTCAGGTGATGCTGACTGTATATCATCATTAGGTTCTGCTGAGGATTTCAAGTCAGCTGGAAACATGCTAAGAACTAATAAAAGGGGTTATGGCTCAAGGCTTGATCATTAAACAAACACATGAGCAAGTAACTGACTGTGGATTTTTATTCACAATAAATCCTCACTTTAAACATACCATTTAAAGGAGTAGTTCACCCCAAATATTATTAAACTCAAATCTCCATGGGGTGAGTAATCGATAGGGAGAAAAAAAGAACAAAAAGAAAAACAAAAAACAAAACAAAAATCGGGGTGAACTACGCCTTTAAGTATTGATTGTAATAATTGCTTGCTTTTCTTTATTTATATTTATAGTAAGTGTTAATGTATTTCACAGTTGCCTTTTATTTCATTTACTAAAGTGAACCAGGTATTGTCTGCAGACTCTGCACCATGTGAAGGAGTATCAAAGGATTTGTATGTACAGTAAGTAGGTTAATCCCACCACTAGTTAGAATGACTGTCTAGTACTAGGCCACTACAGCCTCATCATGTGTTATTGACAAATACAACAAACGTATACGCGTCGTACCACTGTGTCGCTTTCCAAAAAAGCGCATATTTGCAGCTGTTTGAACATTTGTACCATATTTAAAAATAAAAGAACACAAATGAACCATTCGTTTGTACTTCTTGTACCATGTTTAACAATAAAATGACAATGAACTAGAAGCAGTGCTCTTCCGAGCACAGGTCTCCACCAGGCCACACAAATCAGCATGTTATAGCGCCACCATGAGGCTGATTTAAAAAATGTGGGGCAGAGGTTCTGAATTAGCATCCAGGGAGTGTGTGTGCTCAGTTTGGCAGCGATCGGGCCAACGGCGCCGGAGATTAGCTGGTAACAACCAGGCCACACAAATCGGCCTGTTATAGCGCCACCATGAGGCTGATTTGAAAAATGTGGGGCAGAGGTTCTAGATTGGCATCCAGGGAGTGTGTGTGCTCAGTTTGGCAGCGATCGGGCCAACGGTGACTGAGATTAGCTGCTCACAAACTGCGAGGACGCACGGACGCACGCGCGCACGGACGGACAGACGGACGCACGGACGGACGGAGGGGAAACTAGAAGCAGTGCTCTTCCGAGCACAGGTCTCCACCAGGCCACACAAATCGGCCTGTTATAGCGCCACCATGAGGCTGATTTAAAAAATGTGGGGCAGAGGTTCTGAATTAGCATCCAGGGAGTGTGTGTGCTCAGTTTGGCAGCGATCGGGCCAACGGCGCCGGAGATTAGCTGGTAACAACCAGGCCACACAAATCGGCCTGTTATAGTGCCACCATGAGGCTGATTTGAAAAATGTGGGGCAGAGGTTCTAGATTGGCATCCAGGGAGTGTGTGTGCTCAGTTTGGCAGCGATCGGGCCAACGGTGACTGAGATTAGCTGCTCACAAACTGCGAGGACGCACGGACGCACGCACGCACGGACGGACGGACGGACAGACGGACGGAGGGGAAAACATACTCTCCCTCAGCCTTCGGCTGGTGGAGACAAACATACTCTCCCTCAGCCTTCGGCTGGTGGAGACAAACATACTCTCCCTCAGCCTTCGGCTGGTGGAGACAATTATTTATTTTAAGAGGAGGACCCTGGGGGGCTGCAGACCAGCTTGCCACAAAGCGGTGTCGAAAAACATGGCCGAAAAACAGCAAATCTACAAGCTCACAGCGTGTGGCGGACGCGAGTCGAGCTGTGAGCTTGTAAATCGGCTATGTATGTTTTAGGGCGCGACACCACCGTACGAAGATGGACAAAGCTGGCTTATAGCTTTAGCACAGTGGTTCCCAAAAGAGATAGGCGTTTGCCCGGAATCCAAATTACTGAAAAAAGCTGATCGTACAAGCACAAAAAAAAAAAAAATGTTTTCTAATTTTTTGAATTTCTTAAGATTTTTCTTTAATAACGAAATTATTTAGATAAATCATTGCATTTTTTTCATGAAAATCTAAACTTTTGGGGGAATGTTTTGAAATAATACTACTAATATTAAGAATTATAATAGTGATTAAAAACAATGTATGAAATAAGAAGGTTAAGGGACCCATTAAAGTGTGTCCGTGGCCCACAAATAGGTCACGAACCTGTGTTTGGGAACCAGTGGATTAAAATTTTCACCACCAGGAAATAGTCGGACCCTAGAATCAATGACAGGCCTTTCATTCAAGGAATCGATATTCAAAACGTCAATTTAAATGGAAACCAACAACGCAAATACGTAGTCATGCATGCATGCATGAAAAAATACATCGGTAAAAATGTAGTGATTTTGCGTTTAGTTAGTAAACAAGCCACAGTGCAACAGTCACTTCATGCTGATACCGAGCATTTAGCACAACAACCCCCGGTGCACAGTAGCCGAGGAGTAAATTCCATATTATTTAATATAGTATTGATAGTTATAACTACCTGCTTCAGTCTGGCAACGAGGACATTCTTTATGCCCGACGTGTCCAGGTTTCGACGCTTTAATTCAGATTTTAGGTCTATAACTCGTAAATCTGCTATTTTCTTGCCCTCCGCGGAAATGGCCCCCGACGCCATTTTACCTCTTGTTGTCTGTGTGTGGCTGTTTGTGCGCGCGCGCATGAATGCCTTCTTCTTGTTCAGTTGCTGCTTCTTCATCTGTTTCCTGCTGGTAGGTTATGCGCGTAAACCGCATACCACCGCCTACTGGCTAAAATAAATAATACATAAAACTATGCAGCACTGCTGCACTGCAGTGATCGTCAACCTTTTTAATTTCAACAAGGACCCCCTGTTTGATATGCATAGCATATTATTAGGCAGTGTTTTGGCGAGAGATTGAGAAACAAGCAAGCAGGTCAGGACTTGGACTTAGCTCTGGTCCATATAGGGAGAACTCCACTAACGCTATGGACCAGAGCTAGTCAGGACATCTATGAAAACAATTGCAAAAGAAGCGTCCAGGACAAAATAGATTGGCTATTTGAAAATAGCTTACACCTTGTGATCATTCTAGGAAAGGAACCCAATCATAGGCTACTGTCAAATCCTCAGTGTTTATTTAAGTGTGCACAAATGGAATCAAATTTAGGCACTGTTTCAGCCATAGAGTTATAGGTTTCAGCATGTGGCTGTTACCATGGCGGGGACACATGCGCAGTACAGGCGGTGGTATCAGTGATGTCAGTTATCTCCAAATTTGGGCATCACGTCACGACAAGTCACGTTACGCCACACTTTTGGCCCTACTCTTATCTCTGCCACCGTTGCCCCTATCTTGTCCCTCCATCCGTTTGTCAGTACTCAGTATGTCCGTCACGTCACGTCACGTCACACTTTTGGCCCTACTCTTATCTCTGCCACCGTTGCCCCTATCAATGCCAAAAGCCAATTTGTGTGTGCAAATCAACTTTGCACACACACTCCTTGGCTGGCAAACCACAACCTCCAGGCCTGATTTCTCACATGGCCCTCTTCTAGTGCCACCATGAGGCAGATTCTTGCAAAACACATTTTTGGACACTGCTACTACAGATTTTGCCCTAAAATCACGCAAAGCGGTACACCGTATCTCTAGTCTAAAGTCATGTCATCAACATGGATCTGTACCATTTCCCATATTCCCTCCTAATTGGCTACGATTGCCTTCTAAAGTTTGTGTATGTGACCGCGACCTGACGGTTATCTCCCGATTAGGGAGTCTTACTGGTGTTAATGTAATTAATTGGAACAGTGTTCGGCAGCCTTATCATTGGCTATGCTAGGAACCCATCTCTGAAGCAGCAGCTTTTCTCTTATGCCATCCTAATTTGCCCTGTCTGAAGCCATGGGTCTATTCTGTTTGATGGTGGCTTTCCTTATCCTGTTCGCTATGTAAAGCTCTCATCATATAGATGTGACTACATATTTTCCAGTGAGGGACCTTGCTTATTGTAAATCTCGCTCTGGATTAAGAACTCTGCTAAATGCTTAAATTGTAAATTGTAATTGATCTTCCATGAACAGCGTTTGCACTAGAATTGTTTCAGCTGAAAAGCAGCATCGGATATCGTCCATAAGAACCCTAATTAACACTCACATACGAAAGGAAAGGGTGTTTGTTCAAATCAATAATACAGATATGATGCAATTCCTGTTGCACCTGTTGTCATAGTAACCATTGCACCTATTAGGGGCCTGTCTATGATGGCCCCTTTCATGATGCCATATTGATGACATCATGGATTTCCCTATATGAGCATAAAAGGGTTAAATAGTGGCACAATGTAACACTGTTTGAAAATGAATCCATCAAAGTTAATAGCTACCAGAAACACTGGTAAAATAAAGCCGTCAGGGCATCCTCCCTTTGGAGGCTTCATACCTCTGGGGGCGAAAGGCTATGGTGAAATGACCATAGCACCTTCGGCTCTGCAGCCCACAACATCCAGACATCCCTATACTGCCAAACCACCTGGAGGGCATCCTCCCTCGGGGGATTTCATAGCTCTCGGGTCAAAAAGTCAAGGTGGAAAGTCCAAAGCATCTTCTGTTATACCTGCGGGCTTAACAGCTGCCGGCCAAAGAAATATTTATTCCCCTCTCCTATATTCTTCGGGCATATCCAGCCTAGCCAAGCACCCCAAGATATCCCCTTCAACTCAGATGAAGACACCTGTTGGTCTACTGAAACCAACACCCGTAGGCTTAACAGCTAACAACCGTAAAAGAACTACTCACTCTTTCCAATCTTCTGTGTTAAACACCCTAGCCAAACGCCCCAAATTATCCTCCATACCTCTGGGGATAACCCCGGACCAGCTCACAAATGCTACAGCTTCTTCGTACAAGAGGGGGATAATATTGCCCTCCATTAAAAAGCTATCAGTGGTTCCTATTGAAGGTCCCCCAGCAGTGTTGCAGACTGACCTAGTCCAGTCCAGTGAGGGATCATTGGATGTTCTCTCTGTCCAGGTCCTGTGTGGACTCCTCTGCGGTGCAGTGGAAGTTGAAGTTCAGGATGAAGCAGAGAACCAAGAGCAGAGAGCCAAGAATAGCCAAAGGCAAGAAAAGCAAAGGCAGCTTCTCAATATGTTGTTGGGCCCTAAGGCTGACAAACAGACGACATGTAAAGTGTTGGACTACTTCCTACAGAGACTCAGCTACTCTCAGGTGGCATCAAGAACCCTAGCCATGAAGATTTTGTCTTTGGTGCTGACGGAGGGAAGGCTGAGAGATGGAGAACATCAGCGGGATCAGCTCATGGAAGAGGACTCTACAAATGCTAAGCTCTTACCAGGGTACCAATGGCTTTTGCAAGATCTCCCAAAGCTTCCCTTGTTTGACTCTGTGAGAGGCATGATATCCTCTGCACTGCAAAAGGCCATTCACGTGGAGGAAGATCCACAGACCATCAGTGCCTATGTCATCTACTTATCCCAGCATGCACCAGTGGAAGAGCAAGCATCACATAATGACCTGGCTCTGAACGTGGCCCGGCTGATCGTTGAGCGCTCCACCATCAGGAACAGCATGATTTCCAAGCATTCGTGTAGGTCTGATGACGTGCTCTCTGCCTTTCTAGCCATATTCTCCATCTACATCAGTAGGATTAGGAAGACCAAGAGGATGAGGAAGGCCAAGGATGCAAAGGACGCCTATAGCTGGTCAGAATCTCAGGACCAGGTGGTGTTTTTACGTTGGACTACAGGAGAGACTGCCACAATGCATATCATGGTCATCCATGCAATAGTCCTCCTACTAACCCTGGGTCCGCCTAAAGGAGACACTGACTTCTACAATCTTTTGGACATTTGGTTTCCTGGCAAGAAGCCTCTCCCGACTGCTTTCCGGGTTGACACCTCAGAAGAGTCCCCTCTGCTGCCCAATTGGCTGAAGTTGAGGATGATCCAATCTGAGGTTTCTCAAATAGTTGATGCAGCTCTGCAATGCCTGGAGCCTCAGCAACTGCTAATGTTTGTTCAGTCCTTTGGCATTCCGGTATCCAACATGAGTAAACTACTGCAGTGTCTGGATCAGGCTGATCCACATACCTTGGAACAGAACATCATGGACAAGCAATACATGGCCAAACTGGTGGAGATGCAGCATACGCGCGGTGCCACTGCAGGGTACACTTTCCAAACTCTACTGAGCAAGAGTGCAGAAAAGACTCTGGTTATACACAGAGATGCAGCTGAAGTGAGTAAGGCCAGAATTGCTGTGGAAGCCACCCATAGTTCTGTTAAGACGAGCATAGTCAGTCAGATTCCTGTGATTGGGCCTAAGGATAATCTCACTTACATAATGCTTCAGATATTCTCCTTAAAGGTAGACCCTCGCTGGCAGACAGCTGACAGATCCTCTTCTAAGATAGCTTCCAAGAGTCCCAGACAGCTTTCCCTGGCTTTGCAGCAGGCTCTGATGAAAGAGTTGCTCCGTGCCAAGCAGGGTCACATTCAGCAGGCTGGGTTGACCTTTCGCCTTCTACAGGCTATGGAGACCCTGCTCACATCCGATGATGCGAAGGATATTGTCTTGGCAATGCACCGCAGCCATGCCATCTCCTGTCCGTTGACGCATCAGCTTTGCCTCTACCAAAGACTCATCTCTCAGAACATTACTTTCTCCTCACTGTTCCCCAAGGTCACTGAAAAGATGATGACCATGTTAAAGAACCTCACTTTGGATGCAGGGCCATTACATACCCTGCTAAAATCCTTTGCTGTTGAATTTAATCACAAACACAAGTGTAGTGATACATACATAAGTGTACATAAAGGTTTCTTTCATTTGGCTGAGACTCTGGCTAATCACAGCGACACTGAGGTGCCTGTGAGGACCATCATAGCCATGCTAAGGGAAGGTCAGAGATGCACTGCAGAGGCCGAACTTATTGGCAAAGTGTTACAGGGCCTGATGGAGGTGAAGTCACCCTATTTGGAGGAGCTGCTATCCCTGCTAATGACTAATAGTACACAAAATGGGACAGCTGGCCCTGTTGCCATGGTCATTTCACTGCTGCTCAAGGATTCTGAGGAGCGATCTTTGAAAAATGAAGTTGGTTCTAATAATGATCCTGAGGGGACGAAAACAGGGCTGAGCTCAGGCCTGTTGGTTGATTGGCTCAAGCATCTTGACCCAGAGGTTACCTCAGTCTGTCCAGACATGCAGCAAAAGCTTCTGTTTGAACGAGGCACACCTGCCTATAGACCGTACCTTCTGGCTCTACTGACCCATCAATCCAACTGGACCACTTTACTGCAGTGCATCAGCGCTCTTCTCAGCAAGCAGAGAGATCAGAGACTGGACCCTTCATCTGTCCTGGGGTTCCTGTGGGCCTGCAGCCATATCCCACGTATCTGGCTGGGCCATGAAAAGAAAACTCTTAAAGGAAATGAGAAATGTGTCCTGCAGCTGAAACCAGAGGAGCTCATCAGTCTTGTGGACTTGATCTTATTGGAGTCAGAGCACAGCGGACGCAACTCTTCCCATGGCACCTTCAACGACCAGGCTTCTAGTTCCCTCATCCAGTCCAGACTGCCACTCCTTGAGTCCTCTTGCAATGGAAACTTGGAAAATATCAAGAAAGTATCAGAATATCTCATTAACTGCACAAAGGAATCGGGGGACAGCGCAATGATCAAGCCGAGCCTGATCCTGCTGCTTCAGATCTATCTGCACTTCCCCGAAGTCATTCAGCATGTGAAACTGCCTTATGACATCTTGAACAGTGGGATGATGGCAGCAGATAGTAGTACCTGCAAGCTCGATGGCTTAGTCCATAACCTGGTCACATTGCTCGCTGATACTGAGACTGCTGAGAAACGTATGTCTGATGCCAACCTTGCCTGTCGCAAGCTGGCAGAGTCCCATCCTATCATTTTGCTCAGACACCTGCCTATGATCGCAGGGCTCCTCCACAGTCACCTCAACTTCCAAGAGTTCCAACAGCAGAACCACCTGACTTTCTTCACAAATGTACTGGCCATCCTGGAGGTTCTGCAGCCATTTGTTTTCCACAGTGACCACCGTCAGGCACTACAAGACTGCCTTCTCTCATTCATGAAGATCATTCAGAACTTTAAGAAAAGCGGCTCTCACTTGGACTTCATCAATAAGTTCTTTCAGTTCACACAGAAGTACATCACCAAGGATGAAGCTGCAGCCATTTCATATCTTCAGAATCACTCTGACATCTTGCAGGGTCTGTGTTCTAAGAACCCAAAACTGGTCCAACTGAAGTCTCTTCTGGTTAGACTCAATGTGCCTGTAAATAGCTCTTCCTCAGAGGTAGCCACCGATGATAGAGATGAGGACACATCCACAGGGTCCCTGCCCCTGGCCAACTTTTCCGTTTCTTATAACCCATATGAGACATACGAGGGCTACTAAAACAAGCCATTATATTTAGAGGTGTGATACACTGTGGGGGTGAGTGTGGCTTAATCATTTGTGGTGTGTCCAGTTGTCCACATTGTTCAAGATATATGTACAATATTACAAATCAGCCATTGCTACTCAGCTTATAATTGCTCTACCAATCACAGTTCAACTCATGCTGCTGCTCAGTTCATATTAGCACTTTAACACATCACTGCTTTGATTACAAACTGCACACCTAACCTGCTATATAGCTACAGATTGCACAGGGAAGACCCTGTCTTGTTTTTATTTCGAGAGAAAATGTGTGAGTCAGTCCTTAGCTAACATACAACAAAGAAAGTGCCTGGGTGAAAAGGTGTTGATCGTGTCAGGTGTAATTCTTGTTTATATTATATTAAAAATAAAGAAAATAAAAGCTATCCAAAAGTCAGACTTGTCTAACTACCAAGTGTTGAAACAAAAACCTGCCTACCTGCCTACTCTATCAATTATCCCCAAAATACAGATGGCACCCCCCTTATATGTATATAATTATCTGCAGAATTATATGATATACATAGTTTTTTGTTGATTGATAGTATTTTATAATTCATTGTTTTTGTTCACATGGTTCTACTTTTTGAAATGAAAGCTAAGGCAATGCACTGCTCTCTGCATTCTATGTATGGTTTTGACCTTACTCTTGATAAGAGTGTCTCCTATTATAGGCCTACCTAAATTGTAGATTATAATGCTCTAAGGCTGCATATCGCCCTGAACATCTAGTATTTTAACATTATTTCTAAAACTGATGTTATTGGAAGTCAACGGCTGTCAAATTGGGCTGAAATCTTGGACAAATATGGAGACAACTGACAATGGCCGGGTTTCCCAAAGTGATCGTAGAGCCTTCTTAGCTCACGCATGGTCATAAGACCCATCGTAGCAGCAAAACTGGTTCAAGAACGCCTTCGTAGCCTACGAAGGCTCCCCCCCCCTCCCCGCAGGTAAACTGCAGAGTTCCCCAAGGAAGGAACAAAATACTTTGCTTATATGATAACACAATATATACAGTATACATACTGTAATTATAAACCGTATTATAATAATTATAACTAGATAGTTATCATAATTACAAAGGCAGCCTACTATCACCATAAGAATATTAAGGATTAAAGGACTTATGTCTCAGCAAGATTTGGGAAAATCTACAGACTATTGCAGTGGATTCAGAATGCTGCTGCTCGAGGCCTTTCTCATACCAAAAAAGTGGATCATATCTCTCAGTTATATCACTCCCTGTTTGTCAAATAATTGATTTCAAAATACTAATTGTTTATAGAGTCAAAATACATTTCTAATCTTGTGCTACATCATTAACTAATGATCATGCATGTGCAGCAGCGTTGCATTTTTTATAAACCACATATGGAACAAACTCCATTGTGAGTCAGGAGAGAGGAGGACCCAAATGCAGCGTGAGGCAGAGAGAGTCAGGGCAGGTCGAATTTAATGAAGTCTTAAATTGGCAGCCAACAGAAGGATATGCAAAAACCAAAGTCCTGGTCTCCATTATGAAAATGAATCTGACCGTATACTTTATGTAACAAATAACAATAAGTTAACCATTACAATATGCATTACAATAGTTAATTCCTAAAACATCTTTGGAAAAATAATTCATGCTTAATGTGATTACAAACGAACTCAGACCAAGAATTATTCGACTGACCAATGAGAACCTACTGTACATGTCACTGTGATGTCAGAGCACTGACCAATCAGAACCACATCACTGTGATGTCAGACATCACTGTGCTGTGTGTGTATATATACTGTACATACTGTATGTACCGGTACTGTATAGGTGTATACATTTCTAAGCTGTTTCAACCTCTAAAAGACAAGGCTAACAATTTCCTCTTGCTAACCTTAGTGGAAGAGGGCAAAACCTTTCGAGTGGAAACGGAGAAAACACATTCTGGAAATGGTTTCTGGAAAGCGCTTGGCTGATATTGGGTATCGGGCTTTCTCTACCTCCATGATGCTGCTGACACTTTATGGGGGTTACCTGTGTGCAATGCGAGGATACCGCTACATGGAGAGGCAAAAACAGCTGCAACACGCACCAGAAAACCATGACCCAGATGTTATCAAAGACTAAATGTAGAGAAAGAAAAAAGCAGGGGCGCTACAGGTATCCCTCAAACCACCGGTGCTCATGAAAGGGAGTACAATGAGCAAAAAAAGAGGACAAATGTGCCACAGAGGCACAAAAATCCAGGTCCAGGCACTCAGGTGGATTTAACAATAAAAGGCCTTTATTAATTCACAGGCTAGAACATTAAAATAATACACCAACGCGCTTCGGCAAACGCCTTCTTCAGGGTGTTACTGAGTAGACCCCCGGGGACCCCCAGGGACCCCCTGGCGGCGCCGCCAAAGAGCTCAAAAATGGCATAACTCGGGCTAGGAGCGGCCAGGGGAGCGGGGGCTGGTACCCGCACGTCCGCCACTGCAGCACGCATAAAATGGCATAACTCGGGCTAGGAGCAGCCGGGAGAGCCGGGGGTGGTACCCACGCGTCGGCCTCGGAGCGCGTAGAGCCCCCGCCACTGCAGCCAGCTAAAAAGGCCGTAACTCGGCCTCCGAGCGACCGGGAGGGACGGGGCAGGCACCCTGGGCCTGCCCCTGGGCAAGAAATGGAAAGAAATATGGAAAAATAGCCAAATGTAGCCGATCTACAAGCCAATGCTCCACTCCACGAGCCGTGGCCCGGCCGTGGAGGGGGTCCGCTTCTCAGGGGGGTCCCCCGGGGGTCCCTGGCCGTGCATGGAGCGCCGGGGCCCCACCACGCCGAGAGAATGGTAAAAATTCAAAACGTGGGAAAATGAGCCAAAGTGTAGCAGTTGAACACGCTCCGCAGCTCCACTGCCTTGCGGGCCTCGGACTCGAGCCAGGCGCCCACACGTCCGGCTCTTTCTTCAAACAGCGAATAAAAAGGTTATTTAAAATAATTCTAATAATTACAGACGTGGATTAAACATCTAAATGAGTCTAAAGATATACTGAACTGTATGGATCAATGGCATCAATGGCAAAAGTTTAATCCAATAGTTGGAGATCATATATGTAACGTACAATTGTTTTATTAATCAATATAGTGAATAATGTTTTAAAATTCAAAGGTCTAGATTTGGTCTAAAAATATACCAAAAATAGCCGGGCTAAATTCGGTATAGATTTGTATAATAGACGGACATTGTTTAGTGGGCATGCTGGTCTATGCTGGTTTATGCTGGTTCATGCTGGTTTAGATGGCGGTTCATGCTGGTCTGTGCTGGTGCTGGTCTGTGCTGGTTTATGCTGGTTCATGCTGGTCTGTGCTGGTGCTGGTCTGTGCTGGTCTATGCTGGTCTGTGCTGGTCTATGTTGGTCTGTGCTGGTGCTGGTTCATGCTGGTCTGTGCTGGTCCCACCATCTAAACCAGCATGAACCAGCACAGACCAGCACCAGCACAGACCAGCATGAACCAGCATAAACCAGCATAGACCAGCACAGACCAGCATGAAAATTGTGCTGGTCTGTGCTGGTTTTTCTAGCAGGGATGGCAACATGACTGGTGTATTTCACGCATGAAGGCACAAAAAGACAATGGCGCTACCAATGGCCATACCCAATTATGCCTCTGGTAGGCCTAGTTGCTGTGTATCAGGGGCTTCAGACGGGGACCCAAATGTATGGGCCTGGAAGGGGACCCAAATAGTGGCAAATACAAGGCCCTGGATGGTACTGAAGTAAACAATGTTGTATTTACCTACTGTAGGCCTATGTTTTTATTTTTAAATTGTTTTCCCCTTTTTTTCCTGACTATATCTACTGCATACAGACAGTGCATAGTACTGTGTTCTATCCGTCTGTCATTCAATGTTATATGTTTTTCTTTTCTTTTACATATCTACTGCATAGTACTGTGTTCTATTCGTCTGTCATTCAATGTTATGAGATACTTAAATGGTTTCCTGTGGAAATAAGCTTAGTCTTTTCATGGATCTCCTTTTAGTAGACCTTGTACCAGTGAACTGTACCGTCATGAAACTGTACCTTTTCCTATGCAAACTTCTAATAAAGTCTTCAATCAATCAATCAATGAGATACTTCAATGGTTTCCTATGGAAATAAGATTAGTCTTTTCTAGGATCTCCTTTTAGTAGATCTTGTACCAGTGAACTGTACTGTAATGAAACTGTACTTTTTCCTATGAAAACTTCTGATAAAAGTCTTCAGTCAATCAATCAAAAATCCTTTCCACCACTGATGATGAACTGCAGGGAACTGCCCCCTGCACTGACATCATCGACGTCGAAAGGGAAAGCAGCGTCCCCGCTCATTGGCTCCTGAACCGGGGGAGATTTTGAAAGTATTCGGGTGGAGCTGCTGGAGGTTGGAGTTGCTAGTAGCTAGCTGTTTGTTTGGGATTCAGTGAAACACACGGACACAGTCGGATAGCAGCAGCGTTGGTCTGTTTTGTTTGTTTCTTTATTCGGTTTACTTTCCCCGGCAGATCTGTTTCATGGCCCCAGAGACGATGGCGACAGAAGTCATGGCGTTTAACATGGACTCATACGTTAACGTTGAGCTGGAGACAGAAAACTACGAGGCTGTGGAAGAGCAGCAAAACGCGTTGGGAGCCGCGCAAGGTCTGGTTTATTTCCAGTATGGTTTATTATTACTAACCTCGCCTACCAGTCTTTCAATTATTACAACCGTCTCTTCGTGCTAGTTTACATCTGCCTGGTTCTTCTGTACCTTGTTGTTTCACTTGACCAACAACAACGTTTTTTTGTTGTTTTTTAACTCATAACTTCACTACATGGCGTCGGTTTTGCAGTGGTGGAAAACGTACTCACACACATGTTATCAATACTGCATTGCATAAATACTCTGTTATAAGTAAAAGTCTGGAATTCAAATTGTAATTGAGAGTAAAAGTATGAAAGTATATTGGTTTCAAAATGTACTTAAAGTACCAAAAGTAGCCTAGAAAGTAATTGTGCAGAATGTCTAGCCCTGAAACATGACACTACAGAATGTCCTGTTTCACAACTTTTCAAGTGTATTATGTAATACAAATATTTTGAAAATAGCAGATCTACAAGCTCACAATAGATCTGCTATTTTCAAATGGCCAAAACATACATAGGGCTGAAGTGGCTATGTTGTTTTAGTAATACAAATCTAAATCTACAAACACTAAAGTAGTACATTAATTTGCTTTCACACTGCCTGTTCATCATAGAAGCGCATAAACAACCATTAAAACACACAAGGTGAAGACATAATGTACATAGAATCTATAGAAACTCCAAATGCATCCATACATAACTTCCTAGCACACACACGTCAGCTGACATGACATGTTTCCCCCCTCCATTTTGATTATTTCTTTATTGTCTTTCTCTACAGTCCTTTCTGAGAGTGCTGATAGAAGCGATGCAGGAGAGGAGGATGAAGATGATGACAGTGGTACAGACTACTTCACCATTGAAACGCCAGCTCGGTTGCTAAGAGCTGAGCGCAATGTTGGCAGCAACTCAACACTGCCTGACGTCTTCCAGACAAACAACCTTCTTTTCTATGAGAGGTTCAAGGCTTACCAAGACTATATGCTCGGTAAGATAAGACCGTCTGTCATAAGCTCATAACATCATTCTGAAGCACAAGCTACCTGTAAATAGAACTGTAAATAAGAGCTGAATCCCACCCCCAAAATGTACTGTATATGTATTTGGCTGTGGACTCCAATCTGAAAAGATTATGTGAGGGACCCCCATATAAGACTTGTTAAATATTCCAAGTTCTTCTCAAGACCTTTTGAAAATATCAGATCTACAAGCTCACAATGCTTCACAATGCGACTTGTGAGCTTGTACATCTGCTGGTTAAACAGATCTTGGTGAATCCCACAAAGTGGGGTCCCAAATGATTTCAGCTGACAATTTCAAGGGCACTTTGAGATTTCATGGCACATTGTTTTGGCCCAGTATATTTCTTCTGCTGATCCATGTATGTACTGAATGTATGTGAGTGTTGCTTGTGCTCTTGAGTACAGGTGATTGCAAAACATCAGAGGTGTGGGCCTTCATAAGTGAGTACCTGGAGAAGGTTGTGGAGCCATGCGACTGGCAAGCCCTGTGGTCTACTCAAGTCTTTGATGTTCTAGTAGAAGTGAGTGTGCATCCAAACCAGTATATTCCATAAGAAAAGCAGCCTTTATTTGCCCTAGGGCAGGGATGTCCAAACCTTTTTCAAAGGGGGCCACATTAGAAGATATTAAAACAACAAAGGGCGACTATCTCCTGACATGATGTACTTTCTCAGACCATAATATGCCTCATTTAAACGATTTTATTTAGCTATCATCATCATCATCATCAATATTTAATATCAATGGTCTTTTGTCAGGTGTCTGCTCTGAACAAAACACATAACTCACATAACTCCACATTACCAAATGTAACCAGATGTGCAAGGTAAAAAAAAAAAGCAATAAAATAGCTTTCTTTGACCCCTTCAGAATGAGATAACGGAACAATCCTCCTGACAAATTATACTCTGAGAAAATATTCTTGTTTGGCGGGCCGTTCATAATACAATTTAGGAATGAAGCCACGGGCTGTATAACATTTGTCCACGGGACGCATTTGGCCCCCATTTAAAAAGGACTGAGGCGCTGATAAGCTTGCACTGAATGGTCAGCTGCCATGTCTCCGCGTCCCCTATGGGTTACAGTATATAGCAACTTAGCTGCGTTAGAAGTGTCTGTGCTGTGCACTGAACTGTCACTGAGAGTGACCTCACTGCTTAACCGTGTGGTCTGATTGGTACTATTCTGAATACTATTCTGCGTATGAATAGGTAAACATTCAGCGGAAATGGCATGTCTACAATCTCGCATGGCGTGAAAAAAGGAGAAGAAGCGACCTCTGGGGAAACCCGGTTATCGAAAATTGCCATGGCAGCTAATTCCACACAGTGCCTTAGCAGTTCTTTTTTATTTTTCTGTTGCTTATTTTATTTGTATTCATGTTTTATGTAAATCACTTTTAAGAAGAAACTCTGTCTGCAATTAAAAAGGTTTAATGGGAGTACCGGTATTCCCATTAAATCTTTCTAATTGCATTTGAAAACCGGGTGCAGGAGTTTTTTCTTAAGTGCATTGGGGCCCTCCTTTGTTCTTCTCCTCCTTGTAGGTGTGCAAAAGACTTGCTTATTATGTAAATCACTTTGAAACGTTGTTCTAAGTGTTAACAAACAAAGTGTGCTATTCTTATTGGCAGTTAGTCATGGCTTCGCTATGGTTCTTGAAGCGTATCCACTAAGTTACTATCCAGCCATACAGAAGCGTCCATCATCTGAATGTTGTTGGTGTTGTCCTAGGGGTGGGCGATATGGTGATGATTATCGTGGAGACGATACAATGTCTCCACGATATGCCTTTTCAGAGATAACGTATGTATTGTGATACAATTGAGGGAGCCTTGTAAAAAATACTGTTGTTGAATCGTTAATACAGAGATTCATTGCAGAATTCAATTTAAACCTGAACCCTAAATCAGTAGTTCTCAAACTTTAAAATGTCAAGGTCTCCACTTATACAAATGAAACCAAATGGGTCCATTTGGTTTCATTTGTATACTGTCAGAGTTACATACTTGTAAAGTTCAATTTAGACCTCCCAAAAGGAACCCAGAGAGTCTAGTTTTTGTCAAGTAACTTGAAAATTAACCATCAAAACCAACGTGAAAAAGAATCGTGATAAAATCGTGTATACAGCTTGGGAAAATATTGTGATATTGTATTTTTCCATATCGCCCACCCCTATGTTGTCCTCAGGTTGAAGACGTGGACTACAAAGAACTGAAGGCCAACGTGAAGCTGGTGCTGCCCGTCCAGTTTGAGGCCAGGGGCTGTGAGCTGAACGAGGAGTCCATCAGGGTGCTGCTGGAGGCCACACAACACAAGGTGGCCCTGCACGAGCTGCAGGTGGTCTATGATGAGTCTGGGGAGTTTGACCAGACGGCCCTCTCCATTGAACATCTCAGGTATGGCCTAGGCCTGTCACAATAATTACATAATCGCCTTACCGCAATTATTTGAGATACTCGCAATTGTTTTGCATAATTGTCATAATCGTTTCCAGGTTGAAAATGTTTCATATATTTGCAAGCATTATACAAAATAGTGGAAATTGCCAATCTACAAGCTCACAACGCGTCGCGATGCGTTGTGAGCTTGTAGATTGGCTATTTCCACTATTACATTTTGTATAAAGTTAATAAATGGTACTATTATCTGTGCATATTTAGGTTATTTGTCATATCTGTCCTGTGTAATTTCAAAGCCCAAAAGCAAAAACAGATTTTTTTTCCCCTTTTTTTTTTTATCCCAGTGTAAAACGCCAAAAAACAATGAATGAATTAATTAATGAATTGTTAATCGTCATGGCAAATTTCATCATAATTGTGACAACTCATCTGGGTGTAACTTGCTAGTATGAATATGAACCAAATGGCTGGTTATGTTATTTTTGGGGAGAGGATTATACAATACCAATGTGATTTAGCATTATCCACCTGTTTCCGCGAGAATTTACTGTAGCATTATTTGCGGGACACTTCCGGTTAACAGCAGACATACAAGCTCACGTCGCGTCGCAGATGCAACCGTTGTGAGCTTGTAGATCACTATCGGCTGCGGCGCCGGAAGCTAGCTGCACATTCTGCGCAATGCACGATGGGATGTTGGAAAGTTGTGGATAGCAGTCAACATTCAAGTATGTAGATAAATGACAATAGATTATTACTAGACCTTACCCGTTCGAAGATATGTGCTCCAAAATATGTGCAGAGTGTGGGTTGTGGGGAAAGTTACTGTAACTGGTGCGCGTGCGTGAGAATATGTGGGAGCATCATAATGTAAGGAGCAGCTCATGGAGGAGTGTATATTTATGATGGATACAAATAATTTAACAGCAAATTTAGGTATGGGGATGAATGCGCGCTTGCTCCACATAGTTTTTCCATACCCGTTGGAAGATGAGACACACATCAGAGAGAGAGAGAGAGAAATGAAATTCGGGCTCCGTCACCGTTGGTATAATGCTAATGGCCAATACCATGTGAACTTTGGGATCAGTTGCTGAAGCGAGTGAACAGATAAACGTAGATAAGCGTGAGCGTTAGAGCGTTAGAGCGTGAGTGAGTGAGTTTGCTGGTTTAATAGATAGATGGTGATGGAAAGATTACCATTAAGTATAATATCAAATACATATATAAAAATATATTAAACATATTCAAGCCCCCAAATTGATTAATACAACATTAATTATGTAAGAGGTTAAGGGTTATTAACTAAATATTATCAGGCCCACAATTTATTTTCATTTCATTTTCTCTCTCCATAATGATGCATTCTTCATGCATTGTTATTTATTTTTACCACTAGATGGCAATAGGTGTTCATGGGAGCAATTCTACAAGTTAAGTTGAAGTTAACACTGGGAAGTGGCTGATTATCATGCATATTAAATCAAATAAGAATAAAAGCCTAATCCTTTGTGGTGCTTTCATCATACATTCAGTCTAATTGTGCAAACAACAATTGAAGAATCTGCTTTTGTGTTAAATCTGGTTTCCTGCGCAAGTGCTGTAATTTTTACCATTGAGCTAATAGAGCTGACCTTCTTGCTCAGGGGATAAATTGAATCATGACCTTCAGGCCAGAATATGTCTAGGTGAGACATGACCTTTATGATCTGAATGTCTCAATAGAAGAGAAAGGAGACAAATACAATCACCTCAATTGTAAATTTGTATTCTATTAACATTAGTCTACCATACAGATTGAACAAAATTACTCTGTATTCATACAGTACAACAAAAGTTACATACTGCAGTAACATTTTCTACAAAATTAAATGTATAAATTATACAAGTGACATATTGAGGCTTTAATTGACAATAATAGAAATGACAGACTGAACTGATAACACCTCAATAAAAAAAGAAAATCTACGGGGGTGGGGGGCATATCAAACAGCGTGTCCTTGAAATTCAAAAGATTATAATCATTGTTTTAGATCAGTGTAGTATTTGCCTGGGTTTCATCTGACAATGAGACGGTCGGTAATCAGGTTGTGTGATGTGTGGACATGCTGGACAAACCGGCTCTACTGCCTCTGGTTTTCACTTTCAGTTTGACTTTCAATACCCTGCGCTTAAACCTTTAAAGACTTGAGGCTCTTTTACAAATGCCTTTCAAATCAATAGTTCTCTAACTTTTTTGTGGCAAGGACACCTAGCCCAAACCCCCATCTGAAAATGCTTTGTGCCAGGGACCCCCAGAAGTCAGAAGATTTAAAACATTTTAAGATAAAAAAAAAAAAAAAAAAATAGATGATGTACAAGCTTGCAGATCTGCTATTTTTGAATTCAAAAATCATATACATCCATTAAAAAACGCTCACAATAACCGTATCGCAGAAATGATAAAATATTTATTGTGAAATTGTCCTCCATCATACGTAATTTTACTAGCTGAGCTGCATATCCACTAGTACCACTTAAAACCCTCAATACTCAGTTAAAACGGACCTGCAAAGAGCGTACTTTTACACCCTACAATGAATCTCTTCTCCAAAAATGTTTGACGCATTGTCAGCTTGTATTGTAGATCATCTATTTTTGGCCAACCCCAGAATATAGATGCTGGGGAAATGGTTAATACAGGTGTACATTTAAGTGTTTTAATGTTGATTATTGTGACAATATCGTTAATCGCAACTATTTTGGCCACAATAATCGGGAAATGTAATTTTCATTATCCCATCCATATTACAGAATGTATGTTTTCAACATTTATTTGAGCATTCTTCATTTTGCCTCCGAAACTCCTTTCATTGAATTTAGATATCAGCAGACACACCTAAATGTCATCAGTAATAGGCTGGGGTTTAATGTGGTTATACTCGCTGAAATATGCAGGTCACTTGATTCTGAGCCACCGTTTTCTTTTTCTTTTTGTAGTGAACTGAGCAACAACTTGAAGCCCTGTGCTCTAGCTAGCAGGGCAAAACATGAACTTTAAGAAACAAATTCAGAGCTCCCTTTTTTGTGAGCTGGAATGAGTCATGTTCTGTGAGACAGACAGACAGAGACACACACACACACACACACACACACACACACACACACAGACACACACGGACGGACGGACGGACGGACGGACGGACGGACGGACGGACGGACGGACGGACGGACGGCTTACAGTATTATAGTCACTGCTCACTTGCCATCTGTCATGTAAGGAGACAGTATTTGTTGCTTTCTCGTTTATTCGACTCAGAGTTGGCTTTTGCCTAGTGGTTCATCTGTTACATTTTGCAGAGCATGTTAACACAAATGCTAAGAATGTTAATTAGATAAGCATGTTGTCCAGACAGATGCTAGGTTTGATGTTTACTTGGTATCCTATTTTCTTACGGACTAAATCATTTTCTTGACTAGGGTTCATGCCATCATACTCTGATTTCAGAGCTAAATGCCGAAATTGTACGCCTAATTGCCACAATGTAGGCATTTAGCAGATACTCTTGATCCAGAGCGATTTATAGTAAGCAAGGTAATTGAAAACGGTTTCTCATTGTTAACTAGTTTGGTAAGCATCAATGTATTACGTGAGTCCAATGCAGTGCTATACATATATGGAGAAAAACAGTGATGTTGTCATTCATCATTACAGATAAATATGCAGTATATCCAAAAATGCGATGGACTGTAAATGCCTAATTAGACCAAAAGGCTATAATCTGACAAAGTTGTAAGCAGTTACTGACAAAGTCTAACAACAGTTAGTTAGTAGTTTACAGTATATCAGTGATTGTCGACCTTTTTTCATTTCAAAGACCCCCAGTTTGATATGCATTAGGCCACGGACCCCATCGGATACTATGTTTATCTCTGGTACCCCAATTCTCAGTGTAATTTTAACTTCAGACGGAGTGTACAAATGGAACCAAATGAACACTTATCCATTTGGTTCATTTTGTACGCTCTCAGAATTACAGACCAGCAAGGGTTCATTTAATTCCTGAAGATCTATCGTTTAGCTGAGGACCCCCCTGGAACCCCCTCAAGGACCTCTGGGGGTTCCTGGACCTCAATTTAACCCAGAGAGTACCCATTAAACCACCATGATCTGAGTTTATATACACGAGACGTTATGTACTTTGTTGGCCCATTTCCATCACGAGGAAGAGATCTGGGGTCTGCAGCAGAATAGACAATGTAATCGCATCCATTTTCTCTTATCCACAGGTTTTTCTGCAAGCACATCTGGAGGAAGTGGGACGAAGAGGACGAGGATGACGAGTTCGACTACTTTGTCCGTTGCCTGGAGCCTCGCCTCAGACTGTGAGTGTATTTGTGTGCTGATCTGAGGGCTAAAAAGTGGACGCTTAAGTCCTGCCCCAATCTGCTGCCAAACTATTCATGCATAGACCAGACATCTGTAGAATGCAGTCAAGTTGCTGCAGTTCACTCCCATTTTACTAATTGTAAAACAACACAGGGATTAGGCAGTTAGAGCTGTAGTTTTACATTTTGACCACTTGAGGGCACTATGCACTAGGAGAGCAAGAATATGATTCTGCAATTTATTTATTATTATTTTTTTTTAATGCACGTCTTTCAGATGTTGGTGCTATAGGTCGTGGGGTGATGACATAATGCTTACTAAGGCTGGTGATCTTCTAGATGTGAACTTCCCATAAAACCTGTGATGCTCAGTTTGAACGCTTCAAGTCACACTATAGGTCATGGTGGGTCTTCAACAGGGGGTCCAGGACCCCTATATAGGGGGTCCTCAGAGTTACTTCAGGGGCGCCGCCGCATTAACCACCTGAACCCTTGCAATATTCATTGCTATTTGCCAAAAATGGAAGATCTACAAGCTTACAATGTGCCGTGCTGCAACGCGCTTTGAGCTTGTAGATCAGCTGTTTTCGGTGAAACGAAGTTTACCAAGTGTTGAAGCGTTAAGTCATACATGGACAACTGGCGGCCTGGGTAGGGCTGTCACAATTATTACATAATCGTCTAATTGCAATTATTTGACATAATCGCAATTATTTAGTGATAATTGTTTACATGTTGAAAAATGTTTGTGTTCAAAGTCAAACATTTTAAAAATAGTGGAAATGGCAGATCTACAAGCTCACAACGCGTCGCATCACGCTGCATTTTGAGCTTGTAGATCTGCTATTTTTGCTGAAACACGTTTCTGGAGAAGAGGTTTTCGCTCGACAGTAAATATGCAATGTTATGTGGCCCACTGGAGTGAGTGTGGAAATATGGTGGCCCGGGCCTCTCCATCATCAAAGTTGCCCACCCCTGGTTTAAGTGGTTAAATGTGTGAAATACACATTAGCATGAATCCAATACATTAATAGAAAAGCTAAAACAAAAAACATTGTTAATTTGAAGCTTCTATGAAATGTATGAATCTATTACAATATGTAGTGGGGGGGGGGGGGGGGCCCTAACCCTAACCCTCCCCTGCTTCTCCTAGACTCCTGCTATAGGCAGGCATTGACACTAAGGCTTGCCCACCTGCCCCCGGCAGGTAAATAAAACGTCAGGGCAGGTGAAGTTGGCTTTCAGGTTGCCCGACAGGGCAAGTGCTCATTTGAGAGGGGACACAAATGTCTATAAACATGAGATATCTGTCTAAACACCTGAACGTGGCCAGTGCGCTGTGTCTTCTGGTCTGTGGAATGTAAAATAAGAGCACTATTTACCTATAATGTGCTGTTTTTACTGTTGCTACATTTAAAAATAAAAAATAACAAGTGTGAACCCATAGACATATTCAATCATAGCTAAAGTATTTGGTATTTGGATTTGGAGGTATTGAGGTATGACATTTTATCGCACAGGCCCAGAAAGTAAAGAAATAAGTGTTAAATTGAGCGGTAATTAAAATCGTACCTATCATTTTATAAAGGACGATTTACTTTTCGGGCAAGTGGGCATTACCTTCGGGCAAGTAGAACATGACCTGTACTTGCCCGATGGGCAAGTGCCTCTGAGACCTTAGTGTCAACCCCTGTATAGGTACTATGTGCTCTACACTGGGATGAGATAATTCATCTTGCCTTCCAGTTATTTCACTTCTGATCTTGTGTTCCTCTCATCACTCCTTTCTCTCTTCCCTGAGCATTCTGTTCCCTCTTGTCACTTTTCATTTAAATCTGCTATTCATTTGATTATTTTTTTGTCTCCCCCTTTTACTTTTCCTGTCATAGCCTTCTTTTCTGCTTGTCACACACAGCCTCTCTCCACTGCTCTGAACGTTCGTCTTGGTCCTCGCTGCTAGGGCAGTTGCCATCATGAAACCTTTAGTTGACGGTTAATTGTCATCGAAATAATTGTGTGATTTTATTTAATTGTGTTTTTGACATTGGATATTGAAACGTATAAATAAAAATGACATTTGTACTGTATTTGCCTTTTAGGCTTTCAAAAAAATATGACAAATAACTTGCATATACAAAGCCAATAAATCAATTACAATAGACCTGCACCAATGATAAACAGAACAAATAAGTACAAGTACAGTATTAGGCTTCTTTTTTTTCTTGCTTCTTTTTTGATAGCCACAATAAGCTCCCAACATATTGTGACACATTGTGAGCTTAGGTCGGTTTGAACATTTGTCAAAGTTTTTCAGATTTGTTGCCCAAAATAGAGATACCAGGTTGAAAGTGGTTGAAAGAGCGTGGACGACTAAGAAAAAAAGATGGAAAAGAAATCTGTTAATTTCCTCCCCAACTGTTTTTATACAGATGAATGGAAACCATTGTTCTAATGATTTGTATTGCCTGAAATAATTGTGATCAGGCGATTTGGTTAATAATTGTGACAGGGCCTCTTCACTGCTTCCATGGATCATTAAAGTTCTCAGTCACCACAACTGATTTCAGTCATTTGGAAGCATGCTGCGCACTAAAAATAGGCAATCTACAAGCTCTACACAAATCTACACGTTGCAGCGTGACATGTTGTGAGCTTGTAGATCGGCTATATTCGGTTGTTAGCCATTTTACTATTAAATATTAATTGAAGTAGTCAAACTAGCAATATAATCCATGTTCAGAAGCATCTTCCGCAAACCCTAACGCCAGGGCTCCACTGCAGCAGGCGGGTGTCACGTCTGTGTCAACGCAGGGAACGTTCCATTTCTAATTAAAGAAGGGTGCTCCACTGCCGACGTGACACTGCCCAATTCGCCCCGGTTAATATTTTGTCGCCGTCACAACTCAACGCTCCTAGCCCTGGCGGAATGATCTTGGACATTTCACAAAATCAAAGGTTAAAGCCTCAGTCTGTGATTTCTTCAACTGGTTGGCTCTATGTTGCAGGAACAGGTTTATACAATAATACCTAAACATTACATAGTTATCCTACATAGTGTGTTTATTGTTTAGGAAAAGATCATTTCATGCTGTTTCACAGATCACAGATTAGGACTTGGCCTTACAAAGTCATTTCAGTTGTGACATTGTATTTAGCTTTAATCCTGAACCCTCTTCTACCCACACCACACCAACAGGTACTATGACATCCTGGAGGACCGCGTGCCTACGGGCCTGGTAGCAGAGTACCATTCCCTGCTGTCGCGCTGCTCCCAGCGCTTCCACGAGTTCTCGGCGCTGCGCAACGACCTCAACAGCGACTCTGAGTCGGAGCTGGACAACGTGTCCATGGTGGAGGGCCTCAGGCTCTACGAACAGATGGAGACCCTCAGACGCAAGCTGCGCATCATTGAGAATCCACTGATACGGTAGGAAAAGAATTGCATGTCGTCACCGTCGGGTGGAAAAACCTTGTATGTCGAAACCTCTTACTTTTCAGGAAATGTGTGCGTAGGGCTGTCACAATTATTACATAATCGTCTAATCGTGATTTTTGGACATAATCGTGATTATTTTTCATAATCGTCATAATCGTTTCCATGTTGAAAAATGTTCATATATTTAAAAAAAAAAGGTCAAAAATGGTGGAAATAGCAGATCTACAAGCTCACAACGCGTCGTGGCGCGTTGTGAGCTTGTAGATCGGCTATTTCCACTATCAATGTTCTTTTTGGAGCTGTGTGGAACACAAGCTCCCTATACGTGGCCGTGTGTGTGGGTCTGTCTCCATCCGTCCGTCCGTCCGTGTAGCCTAAACTTCGGCGCGTAACTAGTGCCGCACCATTTACGCCACTCGCGCAATATATACATCAAAATGTGCGGCTCGGCCGGGAATGGTGTTCTATTACCTTTCGTTCCGATCCGCCTTACCATGCCGACGTAATCGGCAAAAAACGACGCTTAATTGTCCCCATTGACTTATAATGGGACAATGCAAGAAATCACTTTCAAGTATTTTTCTCTCGTAAACCATAGGAGCTACAGTTTCAAACCTCGGAGAGGAGATTCATAATGATTTTAAGAATGAATCGAAAAATAATTACATCACTCGGCCTCATGGTGGCGCTATAACGGCCCACTTTACGTTTTGCCCCGTAACTCTTGAACCGTTGATCGGAAAATTAAAATTCTTTTTTCCCTGGATTCCTTGGGTCAAGACGCATCTCCCCATATAGGCCACGCCCATTTGTGCCAGGATAGATTTTCCGCCATCTTGAATTTTCTCCAAAACACACTTTTTGCTCCTTTTCCTACATATTTTCTTCAAATGTCACAAAAATCGGTACACATGATCCTGGGTGACCAGAGAGGTGCTGTTGAGTCTAGCCTGCCCTGAGCATCAACTGCAATACACACACACACACACACACACACAAACACACACACACACACACACACACACACACACACACAGCTCCACTTCGAACAGAGGTTCGATTTTTTAAGTATAAAGTTGTCAAATATGTCAGTAATGTCTTTGTATATTTGGGTTATGTGTCATATCTACCGTGTACAACTTCAAAGCCTAAAAGCCAAACAGAAATGTAATTATCAACGACAAAAACACAATTAAATCGTTAATCGCCAATTATTTGAGTGACAATTAATCGTCATGAAAAATGTCATATCGTGACAGCCCTATCCAAACCTCTTACTTTTCAGGAAATGTGTGCGGGGCGGTGGGTGGAACCTCCGGTGGTTCCATTGTTGCTTATATTTAGTCACAAACTCTTGTTAATACTTTTCATTGGCTAAATAATAATGTCAAGATGTGCTGTGAGCCTGTAGATCTGCTATTTTTTTCCATACTTTTGTGTGACACTGTAGTAGTACAAAGTATGAAAATATGAAGATAAAAGGTTTCTGCTGGACAGCCATGTATGTTTGATACCGTGTCCCCTCCAGGGAGTGGGGGTTGTCTCTTTCTGTATTCATCCTGCCCACCTTTCACCTTTAAAAAAATAAATACATTTTATTTGTATTTATTTTTTTACATCCAGTACAATCAATATTACTATTTTGTTGTATTGTTATTAGTACAATCTTGCGGAACGTGTCACACCAACATTTTGCTGCTTCAAAAAACCCTGTTAAATCTAAGATTTTGTGCCTATTCGTCACCCCAGAATGGCTACGCTAGGGGTTTGAGTGGTTAAAATGCCATCCAGTCATCCAACAAGATAGACGTAATAGGAAGAAGATGATTGAATAGCAGTCTGTGCTCTGATGGGTACATACACCCCCAGAACCTCTTGAAGAGAGAGAGAAGGTTGAATCATGCCAAAAGATATCTTTCTTTTTTTACTGTAGCTTTGAAAAAGAAGAGGCCTTGACTGCCCACAGTCTGAGAAGCAGCTCATAACCAGACCAGACAGACATCAAGCACAACTGAATGCAAATCAGACCATTTACTGCCAAAGGAAAAGTTTTAAGACTAAAAACGTCAATGTCAATTATTATGCCACCACTTCTGAAACTTTTTCATTTCAAGGGCCCCCATAACTCTAGAGTTTCAGACCTGTAAGGGTCCATTTGGAACCCCCTCAAGGAACCCATAGGGTCCCTGGACCCCACTGTGAAAATGTGCATTAAAGCAGTGGTTCTCAAAGTTTCCTTTTGAAAAACAAATTCAAAGTCCTCGGGCAGACAATATTAACATAACATTGTCAGAGTAGTATGCAGACAAAAATGGTCTGCACTCTGCATTGTCCCACCCTTTGGAAACACCTGGCACCCATTTCACCTTGAGAAGAGACACCACGCTCCATTACTGCACTTCAAGGCTTATGGGCCTTATTATGCTCAAAAACCCATGTCTGATATGCCGTATATAATGTTTAAGTGTTAAATGACTGCTATATCATTATTGGTATTTCAGTCTATTGTTGCTAGGAGACATGTGAAAACCACAAGCAAATAATAATAAATGGCAATATCCGTTAAATAATGATAAAAGAATAATGAAATACATTTGTTCAGACACTTTTTGTTGGCTAGCTAGTTAGCAAACCAAGATCTGTTTCTCCGATAGTTTGTCGGTTTCCATGGCAATAGTTACAAACTGACAAAGGATGGTATGTCAGCGGAGTTACTGTTTGAAGAATGAAAGCGTCTATAATGACTACCTCTTTTTGACTAATATGCTTGGTCTGTGTGTGTGTGTGTGTGTGCGTCCTTATACTACCTATACCAGCAGTGGTGAAAAAGTAACTTAGTGCATTTATTCCACTGCATTTATTTGAAAACCTTATTATTTACTACTAATGTTAGTTTGTAGATTGTTGATTATTATTACAAAACATACATTTACCACTTAAAGACCTAGTGAAATCAAAAATAAGTTTTTTCACACTTTTAGAGCATATCTGTAGTGATAATATAGCCATACCTAACACTAGATGCCAAAAAAAGTTAAAAAAAATCCTGTGTTCGTGTATTATAATGAAACAATTGCAGTCCCTAAACAAAAACATTACGTGCAAATCTTTGAATATATGTATTTTCTAAGCGAATGTTTGAAACTCAAATTTTGCTTCTGGGTGGTCCCTGGAACTAAATATTTTGAGATGGGGGTCCGTGGCGAAATAAATATTTTGGGGGTCCTTCACATGAAAAGGTTTGAGAACCACTGACATAGTAGTCTCTCAAGAACAGGCTAACTGAGCTCCAGTTGAAGTGAAAAGGACCTTTTTTTAGACGATGGCTAGCCAGATTGCTGACATAGAAACATAGGTTTTTCCAAAAACCTTAGAAGGATTCAAAAGACACTTATAGAATCGGGTAAAAATTATAATTTTCACGATTTTTCAAAAATAGCAGATCTACAGGCTCGAAGCGCGGCACTCGATGGCGTGCTGTGAGCTTGTATATCTGCTATTTTTCAATAGTTAAAGCATAAAATAGTGATACACAATAATGTGTACCCGTTCTAAATCATCTTCCATAAAACCATAATGGTCTCACATAGTTCATATAAGAAAAAGGCCTCAATCTGTGATTTCTTCACCTGGTTGGCAGTATGTAGAACCGCGGGAACGATAATTATGACTAAAACACAATCATTTTACATATTGTGTTATTGAATTGTTTAGAAACGGTGCTATTGTGTGTGGGTGGCTCCTTTCACACTGTTTCACAAATCGCACATTAGGACTTGGCTGTACAACAGTATTCAGCCGTGAGATTTTATTTGACTTCTTCCACCACCGTCTATACCAGGTATGTGCTGGGCTACCAGGGCATCAACAGGCAGCAGTGCATCCAGACGCGGGGGCCCAGGGAGTCTGGGGGCCGGGTGGTCCACGTGGTCACGGCCTCCACCACCGCAACACAGCTGCTGTCCCTCCTTCAGGACAGACTGCAACCCATCTGCTCTGATGAACACACTGAAATACAGGTAGGACGTTAGGAACTATAGGATTGTCACCTAGTCGGGGGCCTTAGGGTTTTTTCGTGCTAGTCAGTCTAAAAGCGCCAAATTTTGCACAGATGTAGCCCAGGGCATGCTCTAATGATTTAGCTAGAGCGCCCGAGTCAGCGACCTTCGGGTTCGCCACAGCGGCCAAATCAAGTTGGGCTCCCATCGACTTTCTATACAGAAGAAAATCTGCTTTAAGTAGGATGTGAGGGGTCTAACTAGGGGTTTGTCATGATGCTGAATCCATTGCAAGCAAAAAAAACATTCCTTGGGCTTCAAATGGCCCCAGAAAACGCCCACAAAACTGAAAAGTGATGACTCATCACTATTATCACTAAACCATCGTTTTGTGGGTCAGTTTTTTGTGCAAAACAAATGCTTGCAATGGATTCAGAATCATGTCAAACCCCTAGTTAGACCCCTCACATGCTACTTAAAGCAAATTCTTTTTCCTCCTGTAGTATACGTAGTGTATATAGAAAGTCGATGGGAGCCCAACTTGATTTGGCCGCTGTGGCGACCCCGAAGGTCGCCGACTCGGGCGCCCTAGCTATTACAGCATGCCCTGGGCTACATCTGTGTAAGATTTGGCGCTTTTAGACCGATTAGCACGAAATTACCATTCTATCTCCCCAAGTCCTCCGACTACACCGTCATGATGATAGTTTTACTTAGCCATAATTGTCTGTTTTGTAAACAGAAATTGCCCAGTGCAGATATGACATAAGTAAAAAAGATAAGTGTGAAGTGAGCGGTGAAAGCACAACACACGTGCATATCTCCTTGTATGGGCCGTTCTGTTCAGTTACTTTATATATAATATGAGCATGGATCTCCATACATGGAGATCTGTACTCATTTACCATACTAAAACAGAGTGAAATGTAGGAGTGGTTTGCACTGCTCAAAAATCTAAGTGAGGTCTTGGCTCCCCTCCAACTCATTTACTGCCAACATTGTTTTTAGACATTGGGCCTTCCCTGCCACGCTTTGAGTGCTTTTACTAATCTTTGAAATATCATGGAATATTCTGCGTTGCTCTGATCCGCTTTGAACTGCCTATAAACACAACAAGACATATCTGCCTAAATGCCTGAACGTGGCCAGCGCACTCTGTCTTCTGGTCTGTGGTATGTAAAATAAGAGCACTGATTACCTATAATGTGCTGTTTTTACTGTTGTTACACTTAAAAATGTAAAATATGGCTATGTAGATATTTGGTATTTGGATTTGTAAGTACTGAGGTACAGTATGACATTTTCATCGCACAGCCCCTGAAAGTAAATAAATAAGTGTTAAATTGAGCAGTAATTAAAATCTTACCTATTGTTTTATAATGGGATTTACTTTTCGGGCAAGTAGGCATGACCTTTGGGCAAGTAAAACATGACCTGTACTTGCCCGACGGCAAGTGCCTCTGAGACCTTGCTGTCAACCCCTGCTAAAAGGTTATATTAGTGGTTAGCAGAATAAGGGCGTGGATAAATGAAGTCACTGGTAGGGCTGTCACGATTATGACATTTTACATGACGATTATTTGTCACTCATAATTGCGATTAACGATGTAATTGCGTCTTTGTCGTTGACAATGACATTTATGTTTGGCTTTTAGGCTTTGAAGTTGCACATGGTAGATATGACACCTAACCTAAATATACAATGAAATTACTGACATATTTGACAACTTTATACTTAAAAAAATAACATTGATAGTGGAAATAGCCGATCTACAAGCTCACAACGCGTCGCATGAGCTTGTAGATCGGCTATTTCCACTATTTTTTTACATTAAAAAAATATATACCGTATTTTCCGGACTATAAGGCGCACTTAAAAGCCTTTAATTTTCTCAAAAAGCTACAGTGCGCCTTATAGTCCAGTGCGTCTTATATATGGATCATTCATTGACGTTGACATTCCCTTTAGCACAGCTCCATCTGTTGGATGCATAACGCAAAGGTAGCGTCTATTATGTGCGCCTTATAGTCCGGTGCGCCTTATATATGAAAACAGTTCGAAAATAGACCATTCATTGACAGTGCGCCTTATAGTCCGGTGCGCCTTATAGTCCGGAAAATACGGGTATGAACATTTTTCGACATGGAAACGATTATGACGATTATGAAAAATAATCACGATTATGTCAAATAATCGCGATTAGACGATTATTATGTAATAATTGTGACAGCCCTAGTCACTGGGATGTCGTACGTATAGTAAGTAACCCCCTCCCCAAACACGTGTGTCCCATGCAGTTCCACAGTGACCCGGTGCTGGCCATAGGTGCGTGTTTCCAGGGCGACGCGGTCATTATTCTGCCGGGGCACTACTGCGTCTCCAGCTCCATCTTCTTACCAGACTCCATCACAATAGAAGGTATGTGGCTTTGAGTCTTAAAGGGCCGCGTCAGCCATTTTCAACCCATCTTTATGGAATTGGTCCTCACTAATGCTCATTATAACATGGCACCGTTTCCATCTTCTCGCTCGCTCTGTCTCAGGCTGTGGAAAGTTCAGATACCTGCCTACCAGGGACATCATTGGTAGGCCGGTTGGTCATTTCAAACAAGATTTCAAGATTATTATTATTATTGTTATTATTAGCAATGCAAGAACAGTGGCTTATATTTTAGCATTTTAACTTTCCAGAAAAAAGAAACACGGTAGTTTCTATTGAGCTTGGAATCACTATAGGGTAATATTAATATCATTGGCATGCATATGAACAACTTAGTAGAGTAGAGATTCTTCCGTCGTGTACCGAGTGTGTGTGCAGTGCACCCGACACTGATGGTCCCTTTATACATTTCACTGTATTCACAGGGTTCCTGGAAAAGTATGGAATTTGATTTGAGTAATTTCCAGGTCTGGATAAGTATGTAAAAAAGAAAAGAAAGCATGGAAACATATTTGTTATCAGACTATCCCTATTCCGTCTGTTTTCTAATTGATACAATTCAGAATTTCTTGGTCAAACAAGTGTTTGTCATGGCGTTTGGAGCAGGCAGCAAAATGTTTACCACTGTGTGTGAGCACAGAATGAGATTGATGTAATTGAAAGCAAGGTTATGAAGTATATTGCATATGAACATCCCTTCTGTTACTGTAGTGTAGGGGTTGAGAATATACAATTATTTCCAGTAAGACTCCCTAATCGGGAGATAAGCGACCATCACGTCGCATACACAAACTTTAGAAGGCAGTCGTAGGCGATCAGTTGGGAATATTGGAAATGGGACAGATCCATGTTGATGACATGACTTTAGAGATACTGTTTACCGCTTTGCGTGATTTTAGGCCAAAATCTGTAGGAGCAGTGTCCAAAAATATATTTTGCAAGAATCGGCCTGATAGTGGCGCTAGAAGAGGGCCATGTGAGAAATCAGGGGCGGAGGTTGTGATTTGCCATCCAAGGAGTGTGTGTGCAAATTATGGCATTGATAGGGCCAACGGTGGCAGAGATAGGGGCAAAAGTGTGACGTGACTGACGCAGCCGGTGGAGCTTTCTGTAGTCTTGCATATGTGGCCCACACATCTCGTACGTTCAACTAGTCCAACATGGAACTAGGTTCAGCAGCTAGTCCAATGTGGAATCAAGTTTATCTAGTTCAATATGGAACTAAGAGCTTATTTCTTTGCATTAATGCCTTTTTAAAAGTGTGGCTTTGAATTTAACTTCTGTCACACTCATAAAATAGAGACTATCTCCCTGGGTCTCTCCCTCCATCACAGAGAGTGTGATATCAGAGAAGTGCTGTGAGTTGAGATGGGAGGGGGGGGGGGGGTTTAGTGAAACAGCGGGAGAGGAGAGGAACGGCTCAATTAGTGCAGCCACCACAATGAAACACTCAGTCCTTTCTACTGAAGAAACCTTTGATACCTGGCTACACACACACACACACACACACACACACACACACACACACACACACACACACACACACACACACTCAACAGATATAAACAGTATATTTTGCTGATCTGAAATGTTCACATGGCGTAGATCTCTATCTGGTAATGAAAATAAAAGCCTGGGCACTGAGGCTACTATGTGATCTACAGTGACTAAAACATCAGAGTTGTCTTTAAATTAACCCTCATTTCAAACCAGACTGGTCACTGTATATTTCTTTATAATGCAGTGTTTCCCAGACTTTTAGCTCACGACCCAAAAGAGAAATTAGACGTTTGTCTTTTTTTGCCTTAAACTTTTAAAAATCTTGAAATCTTAATAAAGAAATATGTAGGAAATGTAAAAAAAGTGGATATTTACTCTACTTGCTGTTTGGGGAAACAGTGTTCTGATGTGTCCTTCTGTCTGGTCAAGGCTTCGGGCTGAGTGATGAAGTGGTGATTGAGAAGAAAAACAAAGGAGACTCATTTGTGGAGTCCATGGGAGCCGACGTCAAGATCTCCAACATCAAGTTCATTGAGCACGACGCCATCGAAGGCATTCTGTGTGAGTCTGCAGTGGACACTATTACAACAGGCCTTTGAATTCACAGCCAAGGACAAACATTTTAAAGCGTTGTGATCTTGTTTACAATTTTTGAAATGTCATGAAAACTCTTGACAATACTGACATGCCCAAAACAGGAACTTATTATTTTACCTTAACCATTTGAACCCTAGCATCCCTATTCTGAGGAGAACTTTAGCCAAAAATCTGATCTACAAGCTCACAACGCCTTGGAGTGCTAGGTGTTGTGTGCTTGTAGATGGGCTATTTTCAGCACAGAGGTTTGGTGTAGAGGGAAAAAAAGAGTAGACCAAGTACAGAGCCAAAGGTCAAGTTTACTAAATAATGAGGGTTAGGGTTCCAAGTAAACATACACTGATGATAGTGCTGTCAAACTAAACCATGAAATCTATGAAAAAGGTTATACAATATGTAGTGCCTGTCTGTGTGGTCCCTGCTTCATCGTACTCTTAGCTACGGGGTCCTTGACCTAAAAAACATTGAAGACACACATTTTAGATTCAACCTTAATGGCTTTGCTGCTTCAGTTGTGATCAATAGTAAAGTTGATCCACAGTAAAGCCTCCCTGTGTACTCTGTTATCCCTGCTGACTGTTCAGAGGACAAAATCAACAATTCAGCATCAACAGCAGGTTCTGGCTCAATTAAAGGAAGCGGCAGTCATGTGTCAGTGGGTAGAGATGGTGGAATGGGATCAACTGGACCCAGCCTAAAGGTCTTTGTTGCTGTGGGTGTTATTACGACCGTGGCCTAGGATTCCCGGAGCCACAACAAACAAAAACAACAAAAAACAAGGGAGATGCTGTTAAAATGGCAAAAAGTTATATTTATTAAGTAACTAAAACAAACCAAGCATCCTGCTGGGGTTAAAGTTCAACCTGCCCTGCTTCACTTTGAGCCTCTATTTACTTGCGGAATTCACATTCCTCTTTGTTCTAATGAAGATGACTATGAAAGATGGATATTATGGCTATGGGCACAGTCAATAATGGTCATGTTTATTTCAGACCGTAAGGCCAAACTGATTGATTAAATATTTGGAACATTTAACATGTAGTAGGGATGTCATAGCTTTAAATTGAGCTCATGACCTACTAGTACTGAATATTGTCTCTTTCCTGTGCTTGTTCACTGTAGTATCTAAACAGTGGTTCCTAAACAGTATGTCGAGGCACACTGGTGTACCGTGAGACATGTCCATGTGTGATTGATTTTGTGACAACCACACGTTATTGCAATATTTAGTTGCGGTCTGGCAGAAACTCTCCATACTCTTAACTTTTTCTTCTCCATAAATGAATGCCTTACTTGATCATTACTACAGCGTCACACAAAGTATCAAAAAGTAGCAGATCCACAAGCTCGAGACGCATTTTGAGCTTGTCGATCTGCTATTTTTGATATTTCATTTATTTGAATCCTGAGAATTAAAAGATTTTGGACATGAGGTTTCCACTCGACATTGACGCTAAACAATTATACAAAAGTATATTAATTATTTTTTAATTTTCACTATATCAGTATTTTGTGCATGGTTATTACACATTTTCAAAAATGGCACTTCTACAAGCTCACTAGCTTGTGAACTTTTATATCTACAGTTGTTGCTATGAATACTGTTATGGCTATTGGTGTGCCTTGTGTGCACCACTGCTGCAATAAATCTGAATGTTTAATGTTTCGACGTTGTCCTCTCCTCCAGGTGTGCGTCAGGGGAGACTGCAGATGGAGAACTGTGTGCTGCAGTGTAACACCACTGGTGTGATCGTCCGCAGCTCAGCACAACTCACCATGAACATGTGTGACATCTACGGCTCCAAGGTGACTGTCTTAATCATAGAGTATATATACGGTATATTAGAGAACGGATAGCCCCGCCCCCAGCTATTCATTTCAATGCAAGTTACTCAGTGGCGTTTTGAAGCATGCGGAAGTAGCAGAATCCAGGTGCATTGTGGGGGAATTGGATCATCTGGAAACGTCTTACATCACGACCATCACGAACGTCAAACGACGTCCATTGAACCCCATAGCAGACCCCACCGGCGCGCTCTTTTGCTTGTGCATGTATTTCCCCCCCCGCCTGCATTTCCAGCTTTGGCTTCAATATTTACAAGCCGTTCTGGGGGCTTGGTCTTAGTACACAGATTCTCAACCTGTGGGCCCACAAGGGTGTTGCAAGTGGGCCCTCAAATAATTGACAAAACGCTAAGATCTTAGTGATAATAGAACATCTTTTTTTTTTTTTTACGATCTAATAGCTCAAAATGAGTTGCAACGCATTTCCGAGCTTGTGGAGCCAAATGGCCAGATTATCACGCCCCACTGGGTGCTTGTCAACCAATGACCAATCAATCAAACAAACATTAAAAGTCAGTGCAATGCATTTCACATGAACTGAAAGTGCCCAGGTCAGGAAATGTCTAATAACAAAAGAATGAAACGGACTGACATGTCAGCTATAAAATAGGGAGAATGCATAAAATATGCATTTTTTAAGATGCTTTGTGGTGTTGTAATGGTAGTGCATACTGTGTTGCTGCAGGGGGCGGGTGTGGAGGTGTATCCTGGAAGTGTTTGCAGTCTGGTAGGGAACGGCATCCACCACTGTAAGGAAGGAATCCTCATCAAGGTGAGCACGCACACATGAAAATAACACACGCACACTGCCTGGATCTCTCTCTCTCTCTCTCGGAGACAAAACAATAATACTGTATGTTTACATTAACTTATATGAACCCAAGCTGCCCTATTCTAGGCATGTCAGAATAGGCAAACATATACTCTATGAAAATAGCAGATCTAAAAGCTCACAACATGATGGCCGATATTTCTGGCGAAGAGATTTGGTGTCAAGAGAAAAAAGAAGCAAGGAGCCATGTTGACCTCCATTAGGGGTCTGCACTCGTCTTCTGTGATGTGTTGCAAATCCACTATTTTTGCCAAATGTTAGCCTATTTTTGCCACATTTTACCCTATTATGACATGCCGAAAATTGGGACGCTACAGAGTAAGGGGTTAATCAAAAATATTGTGCCAAAATTCAGATTTTTGCAATCCATTTTAAGATCATTGATAGACGATGAATAGCTTTTCTGGCCATCTCTAATCAGATCTCACACTTTAGGACTTTGCTGATGTGCTGGATGTAATGCCTCGCATCACTATGGAGAACAACGTGATCCACAACAACGAGGGCTACGGTGTGATCCTGGTCAAACGCAACGACGCTGCAGAAGATGAGAAGAGTCAGACGCCTCCGAACAAGACTGGAGGTGAGACCCTCCACACATCAACCACACTCTGATTCTGTACCTTAATTAACCCTGTAAGGCCCGAATTAATTTCTACTTGCCAAAAAAGAAATGAAAAAAATCAGATGGTGTTGTAGGAGTCCTAATCAGAGGAAAATGTAATGTTTAAAAAAAAAAGTTTGTAAGGTTTTATAGCCATAAATCATGCTCTAATTTACATATGGGGGATATTTCTCACAATAATAATATATGTACATGTTCTAGACATTCTAATGATCACCAAAAAAATTATTACAAGCACTTTACTTATGTTTTTGTGAGGAATAGCTTCAGTGAAAAAGTGAGATGTTGTTCGTCCATACTCTGGAATGTCAGCCTCTGTGGGGGGTATTTATATGCAAATATTGTGGCCAATGCCATTGTAATCTATCTATAAATGCGAGAAGTCTCTGCGTGCGTGTGTGTGTGTTTGTAATCCGCGTATCTCGAGAACCGTTCGTCCCACCGGCTTCAGATTCGGCACGCGCGTTCCCCGCCGCGGCACGGAGTGCAGTGCCGGGTCTCGACCCGACCCGACGCGCGGTTTTCCCGAACCGGCGCGAAACGTTCGGAATCTCCTTATGCGGGGTTGATTGTTGACATCAGGCTGTTTCTGAGGAAATCGGCGAAAGCTCTGACTCATTGTGACATCACTTCATAAAAGGCTCTGACATCACGTACGCCACATGAGTCAACAAAAAATCAGGCTGTTTCTGAGGAAATCGGCGAAAGCTCTGACTCATTGTGACATCACTTCATAAAAGGCTCTGACATCACGTACGCCACATGAGTCAACAAAAAATCTCTGTGAGTGTGTATGTATGTAGGTAATCCGCGTATCTCGAGAACCGTTCGTCCCACGGGCACGCGCGTTCTCGACCCGACCCGACGCGCGGTTTTCCCGAACCGGCGCGAAACGTTCGGAATCTCCTTATGCGGGGTTGATTGTTGACATCAGGCTGTTTCTGAGGAAATCGGCGAAAGCTCTGACTCATTGTGACATCACTTCATAAAAGGCTCTGACATCACGTACGCCACATGAGTCAACAAAAAATCTCTGTGAGTGTGTATGTATGTAGGTAATCCGCGTATCTCGAGAACCGTTCGTCCCACGGGCACGCGCGTTCTCCATAGACAGATATCTCCATATATGGGCATAAAATGGACCCAGAACTATAACTGCAGTGATCTCCATATATCCATATATGGGCATAAAATGGACGCAGATAGCCAGATATCTCCATATATGGACATAAATGGACAGAGGCAAACAGATGGTCAAAGATCTCCATATATGGGCATAAAATGGACGCAGACAGACAGATACAGATATCTCCATATATGGGCATAAATGGACACAGGCAAACAGATGTTCAAAACGGGTCCTATGACAACAGGTATAATGAGGTTTGCATTAAAGGGGGAACCGGCACTGTGTCTGCAACACAGTTGGAGGCACAGACAGATACTCCATATATGGGCATAAAATGGACGCAGATAGACAGATATCTCCATATATGGGCATAAAATGGACCCAGAACTATAACTGCAGTGATCTCCATATATGGACATAAAATGGACGCCGACAGACAGACAGACAGACAGATACAGATATCTCCATATATGGGCATAAATGGACACAGGCAAACAGATGTTCAAAACGGGTCCTATGGGCATAAAATGGACGCAGATAGCCAGATATCTCCATATATGGACATAAATGGACAGAGGCAAACAGATGGTCAAAGATCTCCATATATGGGCATAAAATGGACGCAGACAGACAGATACAGATATCTCCATATATGGGCATAAATGGACACAGGCAAACAGATGTTCAAAACGGGTCCTATGACAACAGGTATAATGAGGTTTGCATTAAAGGGGGAACCGGCACTGTGTCTGCAACACAGTTGGAGGCACAGACAGATACTCCATATATGGGCATAAAATGGACGCAGATAGACAGATATCTCCATATATGGGCGTAAAATGGACCCAGAACTATAACTGCAGTGATCTCCATATATGGACATAAAATGGACGCCGACAGACAGACAGATACAGATATCTCCATATATGGGCATAAATGGACACAGGCAAACAGATGTTCAAAACGGGTCCTATGACAACAGGTATAATGAGGTTTGCATTAAAGGGGGAACCGGCACTGTGTCTGCAACACAGTTGGAGGCACAGACAGATACTCCATATATGGGCATAAAATGGACGCAGATAGACAGATATCTCCATATATGGGCATAAAATGGACCCAGAACTATAACTGCAGTGATCTCCATATATGGACATAAAATGGACGCCGACAGACAGACAGACAGACAGATACAGATATCTCCATATATGGGCATAAATGGACACAGGCAAACAGATGTTCAAAACGGGTCCTATGGGCATAAAATGGACGCAGATAGCCAGATATCTCCATATATGGACATAAATGGACAGAGGCAAACAGATGGTCAAAGATCTCCATATATGGGCATAAAATGGACGCAGACAGACAGATACAGATATCTCCATATATGGGCATAAATGGACACAGGCAAACAGATGTTCAAAACGGGTCCTATGACAACAGGTATAATGAGGTTTGCATTAAAGGGGGAACCGGCACTGTGTCTGCAACACAGTTGGAGGCACAGACAGATACTCCATATATGGGCATAAAATGGACGCAGATAGACAGATATCTCCATATATGGGCATAAAATGGACCCAGAACTATAACTGCAGTGATCTCCATATATGGACATAAAATGGACGCCGACAGACAGACAGACAGACAGATACAGATATCTCCATATATGGGCATAAATGGACACAGGCAAACAGATGTTCAAAACGGGTCCTATGACAACAGGTATAATGAGGTTTGCATTAAAGGGGGAACCGGCACTGTGTCTGCAACACAGTTGGAGGCACAGACAGATACTCCATATATGGGCATAAAATGGACGCAGATAGACAGATATCTCCATATATGGGCATAAAATGGACCCAGAACTATAACTGCAGTGATCTCCATATATGGACATAAAATGGACGCCGACAGACAGACAGACAGACAGACAGATACAGATATCTCCATATATGGGCATAAATGGACACAGGCAAACAGATGTTCAAAACGGGTCCTATGACAACAGGTATAATGAGGTTTGCATTAAAGGGGGAACCGGCACTGTGTCTGCAACACAGTTGGAGGCACAGACAGATACTCCATATATGGGCATAAAATGGACGCAGATAGACAGATATCTCCATATATGCATGGGCATAAAATGGACCCAGAACTATAACTGCAGTGATCTCCATATACGGACATAAAATGGACGCCGACAGACAGACAGACAGATACAAATATCTCCATATATGGGCATAAATGGACACAGGCAGACAGATGGTCAAAACGGGTCCTATGACCAGGTAAAAAACAGGTATAATGGGGTTTGCATTAAAGGGCGGGGCATTCATTCCCTATTTACATTGTTCCGAGTTGGCCAGGTCGCCGACTAGACGCTGGGCCGCCCGAAGAGCTTCTAGTACTAAACAATAGAATAAAAGGTATATAGACTAGAGCCATGTGCGGGTTAAATCCATAGTTATATATAAAAGGTTAAATCCCCCTCCAGACCGTCCGCACTTATTAGATTTCTGACCATTAGCCTAAGGCCCATGCTGGCCGCCCCCTCCCCTCATTGATTTAATTTCTGATCACCGCTCCCTCGATCGCGTTTAGTGTATTATTTGTGAGGAGTTGCTTAGGCCTAATATAATATAGGCCTATTTGTGGGTCTCTCGCCCTTGCTTGCTCTCTCTCGCTCTCTCTCTCTCTCTCGCTCTCTGTGCCAAATCATGTCCAAATGGAAGAGAGAGAGAGAGACTCTGACTCTTCGTAGATATTCATATCTTGCTAAAGTATTTGCTGTCTGGTTTATTGCAAGATTCCCGCCGGCTGCTGCTGGTTTAATTTTTTGATCGCCCGTTTCTGACCGCAGATAAATAGGCTAACGCCTGCGCCGCAATTTTGCGGGAGTCCTGCGGTTACATTATGAGTTGAACTTGTAGAATTAATAAACACGGGGAGATGGAGGAGGCATTATTATGCAGCTTGGACATCATGTCCCGTGGACAGACGTGGACTAAGCGTGAGCGCAAACGTATCAATTAAATATGCAAGAATGTGGCAACTTCACACCTCGCATTCGCACAACTAAACCGAATTATATTATGAGAATGTGTGGCCAAAGTGGGGTCCGGAGACGACCCCCAGGTTCCAGGGGGGAGTAACATGTGTTAATACACGATCACAATATTTGAATGATTTTGTACTTTTCCTGCCTCTTCTCCGGACGACTCTGCAAAAGTAGAAGCTAAACCGGCAACCAAAGACGTGTCTGGAGAGGAGAGCACAGACCGAGCAGATCCTCCAGCAGAAGAATGTCCCTCCTCCAAGACGTCTTCCACTCTGACGTCAGACTCCACCACCACCACCTCCTCCTCTACCTCAGCCGGTTGCAGCACACCTGAAGTGTCGTCCGGGTCCACCACAGAAGGAAACAGCGCCATCAGGCGTGAACTGGTCGCCACGTCGACCAGGAAACTACAACTGGTCCGACAGCTGAGCCGCAACAAAGAGCCCGTTTCCACCCAGGCTGACGAGGGCCTGATGGAGCAGGAGATGTTCGTCTCCATAAAGGGCAACGAGTTCAAACGGAATGGCTTGGCCAACTTTGGAACATTCCTCTATTGATGGATGAAACAGACTGTTGAGGTCCTTGCACACCGGGAGCATTTTGTTTGATTCATTTAAAACCGCTTTTTGTGTTGTGAATACATCTACACAGAACACAAATATTACATGGTGATAAAGCGATACATTCTTTTCTCCAAAATGAGGTTGATTTTTCACAGTCAATTCATTTAAGTAAGTAAATGAATTAACCTATGTGAATGAGGCTTCACTAAACGAATAGTTTGTGTAATATTATTCGCAGACATTTTCGGATACTGTATTTGTCAAACTCGCTGTGTGTAAGGACCTGTATGCCTGATTTTTACTTGGTTGTGCGCCAATGTTGCACACTGAAAATAGAAGATCTGCAATCTCTTAGCATCGCAGCGACATGTTGTGAGCTTATAGATCAGCTATTTTCAGTGCGCAATTGTATAGCTCAGGCTTTAATGTCTGTCGGTGGATTCACATGCTGTGAATGGATTCCCTGTCTTACATGCACAAACACACTTTTATTTATTTCTCTAGGCTCTCAACTAACAACGTTGGCTGCACTGGCTAGTGGGTATATTTGGCTGTATATTTTAATTTGGGATGTCCCAATGTTTCTTGTCTTAGTTTCGGTCCTGGGTTATTTTATAATTGCCGTCCAATACGTTGTTCTGATCTAATATTTTTTGTGCATGGAGGGAGGGGAGGGGGATTTGAGGACATGAATGGATTGTGGATTGACAGGACAACGCAGAGCTGATAAAAGATTCATCAAAATGCACCTTGATCAGGTCTGATGAGGATATTTCAGGACAACCCTATTTTAAATGCTTTTTCTTTTAACACAACATGCTTCGATGAGATACACTTGTAGTTTTTAATGTATTTTTCAAATCTCATCCAGTTTGACTATTTGATTAGGGTATAATAAACAAATTAACGCTTAATATGGCTGGCTGTTTTCACAAGTGCACTTTTCCCCCCAGTTTTCTCAGTATATTTTTTTCAGTATACTCACAAAATGATTGATTCCACTGTTCTGAGTAATGTTGTGTGGCAATGTGTGTTTGTTTTTGTTTTTTCGTTATGGAGATTTATGGTTGTTATGAATTGCACATTTCCTTCTGTTTTCCTATGTTCTCATTCCACAATGATTTTGTTCTCTCACTCTTATGGGCTTTTCTGTGAACGTTACTGGCCGGGTATGAATAAAATTTTAAAAACGAATTGAAAATGTTCTCAATGTGCTGGCAATGAATGCAGGTGTGAGGGGTGAATGAGATTGGAGGTGAGTTGATAAAGTACATGGCTACGTGCAATAGACCATTATGAATATAATGCTTGAATTATACTTGGTTGTGCCTGGATGTCATGCACCACAAATAACAAATCGATCTGCCATTTTTGACCCGCAAGCTTTTCAACTGTGACTTTTCAACTGTGACAGCTGGCTGAGAAGGAGCTTAGTTCATCTCAATGATTGACAGGGTTCACTGGCAATGTGGTCATCACAGCAGCAGACAATAGAATAATGGGAATAATTATGGGATTGCAAGATCAGAAAGAGACTTGTGGGTACAAAAGACACTAGTGACCCCTATCGGTCATGGCTGTACTTGCACAGCACATGACCTGATCCTAGGGGAGCATGGCAGCACATTCCATGACAATCCAAGTAATATCTAGATATTTTACCATTTGCCCATCAGAGATCTTGTGTGCAAGCGGCCATTTTGGTCTGTGTGGCACTTGAGTAAAGGCCATGTGGTCACCAAAACCAGCCCTCAGGGGAGCATTACTGTCCACATTCCACTAGTCAGTGGTTACGTCAGTTGATAATATTCCATACAACCATTTGTGAACTTGGACCTAATTTGTGCACGCATTTCTTTATATCGATCAGTTTTCTGATGGCAGATGTGGTTATTGTGGTATGACGACCTTGACCTCTTGTCATGGCTATGGGTCAGTTCTACATCAGATAGTGTCTTTTGTGTACTGATTACTGAATGAGGTCTTATGTTCCATTTAAAATCTAGCTGGTAAAAATAGAGTGAAATTAATCACTTTCGACCAGGTGTGTCTATTTCTTAAATGGGGCTTAAGTGGTTAAACTGTTCCTCATTTCACAGGGGACCCCCTGGAACTCTTTCAAGGACCCCTTTGAGAAGCACTTTCTCACAAACACTATGATCGATAGTCTCCAGACAGACTGATGACTCGCGCAATTTTCAAAAGCTTCCGCCGTACAATGGCAGCACTGAAAATGTGAAGAAACTGCAGCAGATGTACGCCTCCCCACTTCCGTTTTGTCTTTGCAGCCACATAAATTTGTCCTACACTGTAAATCAAATTAGTCGACTCAGTGGTAAAAAAAAATCACTTGTGCAGGAGAGGGACGTTCGAATCCAGGGAAGAACATGAAAGAGTGCAGCTTTAAACGCACATAGGTGCCAACATGCTACCTGCAGCTTAATCTGAGTTCCCAGAAGTTCTTTTTTTCGCCACTAGGGGGGTGAGAAGGACTTCTGGGCCAAAACTATAATATTCCTGGCCAGGAAGTTGCCCCAGCTCAGAATCTGAGCTGAGCCCATACCGGATGTAGAGCCCTTTGCAAACCTCAGGGGGAGAGTTCCGCCGATTTAAAATGAGCCCAATACGGAACTAAAACTTCCTATGGTTGGCCGCTAGTTGCGCTGTTTCCCCCCCCGGCCGATTGCAAAAAGAATTGTTCTCCATTGGACCCCATTCATTTTCCCCTTTCGTTTTCTAACCTTAATTAACACTTTCATACATACTGTATGGTTCCTATCGCTAGTTAAAAATTGCCTTTCAATCACGATGATATGCTTTTTGTGAAAATAAGGTCCCATTTATGTTAAAATTTATGATAAAGTTGCGGGGGGCGTGGCCAACTAAACTGATACCAGCCGGCTGTGTTCTTCGTGTGCTGTATTTCGGGAGGCTTCGACCACATTCTCCCATGTATCCCTGCGGTTGCACGTGACCGTTGGCAGCCAATAGCCTCCTCTGATCGCATTTCAATCTATGATGGCGACACCCATGCCAAGGACCCATATTGTTTCATTTGCGCTGCATAGAAACCAATGGCGTCGCTTTGTCCATATCTTTAGTTTTATACAGTCTATGGCAAACCTTCAAAACTTTCAGAATAGAAACTAAACAACACTACTGCAGCCCATGTTTCGAGGCGAATCCTACTAGACTACTTGCAGCTTAACACACTTAACACTAGAATAGTGATTGTGGTGTTTGCGATGGGAAGCGATATGAGCTTGCAAATCGGCACCTTTTCACACAACACCGTCGTACGACAAGGTATAGACAGGGCCTTAAAGTGGTTACCTTCACATGATTAATTTCTTCCGCATTTAAGAAGCAGCTGTTCCACTGAGCCAGTAAGATTAATGACATCATTGTTCTCAGTGTGAGTCAGTGTTTGCTCGGCTGTGCAACTCACCTTGTGAGCTTCCATTTACTGACCTGACTAGACCAATGTTCTCTCCACAAATGCAAAAGTGAATTAAATATACTGTAGTTGCAAATATTAATTGTGGCAGAGAGAGAGAGAGGTGAGCAGAGCACAATCTGCCCAGTGGAACACAACCTGAATACCGGCCAACTTGATATTGGAAGTTGTATTATTCATTTAGATTTGTTATTTTAATAACCGTATTCCTGCCTTCAGAGCCAAATACCAAATCCAAACCATAAATTTCCTAACCTGAGGGACACATTGTGAACTTGTCAATTGCCCTTTTTTTTGCTAAGAGATTAGATTTAGAGGGAGAAAAGGGAGGGGATCAAGTATAGACCCCTTGAGGACCCCAGTAAACTAAGTGTTTAAGTTAAGTTATAGGACAGCAGGGCCAGTCATTAGTAGGTAGAACCAGGCCTGAAAATCTGAATGTTCTCGGTTCGATTCTGGCTCCTCCTAGCAAGTTGAAATGTCCTTGAGCAGAACCCTCTACCCCTAACTGCTCTCCAGGCTCTGTTCAATAGTGTCCTGTTATTGCTAAAAGTTAAAATGTGACTTATGGGCAGTCCCCTTAAATTCCAGGTGTGTGTGCACATGTAGGCTACTTTACTTCGTTAGAACCCCACTTTGCGAACCAGTGTGTTAGTGTGCAGGGAGGGGAGAGGACGCCTCTGTGGTGGGTTAGGTACAAATGTGAGGTATTTTTTTTACTTTATTTGAGTATTTTCAGACTTTTACTTCTATTCCACTATCTCAAAGGCAAATTTTGCAGGCTACTTTTACTCCACTACAATTATTTGAAAACTTACAGGAAATTTATAGTTACTTTGTAGATTTGGAATAATATTAAAAAGCATAAAGTACATTAACCACTTCAGCCCTATATACTCTGGCTATTGAAAATAACCGATCTACAACACGTCACTTTGACACGTTGTGAGCTTGTGAAATGGGACATTCCACATAATGAATACTTTTACTTTTGGTAAATGTCGATGCCAATGCTTTTGTACTTTTACTCAAGTAAAATTTGAATACCAGACTTTTACTTGTATTTCTACATTGTGGTACGTCTACTTAAGTAATAGTGTGAGTATAATTCCACCACTGCCCTTAGCTGCCCATTATATCTGTGACAAAGAGCACCACTGCACCGGATCCCTCAATGGGTCACTGTTTAGGAACAAATGGAGGCTTTCAAGTCACAGGTTGTTTCTGGGGTTTTCTTGAGGGGAAAGAGAAGTGAACGAAAGGCATGTATCAGGACGATTACTCTTTCTTTCAGAGGACAGCAATGGCCACTGGCAACTAGGGACAATTGCCTGCATGCGTGCATGCGTGCGGTGTGTGTGTGGGGGGCTGGTTTTGGCCATCTATGCCCTTGTGACGTGTCTGTGCCAACCATTGTTCATCTTGTCCCTTACTGTAAACGGCAAACTTATTACCACATAATGTATGAATATACATTTAAATTGTCTCTTTGCTCTCTGCTAAATAGGTTACTCTAATATCTTTGCTAAAGATTGCATTTTCAAAAATGTAAAATAGCAGATGTAGCCTTCTATCAAATTCAAAAGTATCTAAAATAGCAGATCTACAAGCTCTTTCCAGCTTGTGGATCTGCTACGTTTGATGCTTTTGTGTGACAGACACTGTAGTGTGTAAGGGAATTGAAGTATACAGTAGGCCTAGGCAGGGGCGTCACAAGGAGGGAAAAGTATGACTGAGTTACTAGGGCCCAAGATGGAGGGAGGGGCCTTAATTATATTATACTTTAGCCTTTTAAAAATAGCAGATATACAAGCTCATAGCACAGCACCGAGTGCTGCGCTTCGAGCTTGTAGATCTACTATTTTTGAAAAAGTCGTGGAAATGTGTGCAAATCTTTGAATATATGTATTTTTAAGCGAACATTTGTAACTCACATTTTGCCTGGAACTAAATATTTTGAGATGGGGGTCCGTGACCAAATACATCATTTTGGGGGTCCTTGACATGAAAAAGTTTGAACACCACTGACATAGATGTGGGGCGGCATAGCTCAGGGGTAGAGAAACCGTTATTAGAGCACGAAGGGTTCCCAGTTCGAATCCGGGCTCCCCCTGAGTTAATGTCGAAGGGTCCTTGGGCAAGACTCTGAACCCCACATTGCTCCCGGTGAGCTGGTTGGTGCCTTCCATGGTTTCCTCCGCCACCGGTGTATGAATGTGTGCGTGAATGGGTGAATGTAATGCACAATCTCTGTAAAGCGCTTTGGATAAAAGCGCTATATAAATGCACCATTTACCATAGAAATATATGTTTTTCAAAAAATCTTAGAAGGATTTAGAACACATTTATAGAATCGGGTAAAAAATATAGACTTTTTCACGATTTTTCAAAAATAGCAGATCTACAAGCTCGCTGCGCTGCAAGCTTGTAGATCTGCTATTTTGTAATAGTTACAGCACAAAATAATGCATAATCATGCGCTCCCAGTCTAAATGGGTTAAACCCCCTCCCCTATGAAGAACATTCAGGGGGGGCCCGCAGTGAATCCTTGTACCCAGGGCCCAGAATTTGGTGCGACACCCCTGGGCCTAAGGCATTCATTTGCGAAAAAACACAACAAGTTAGAATATGGAGACGGGAGGTTTCTGTCCCGACAGCGACGGTATGATACAGCGGGAGCATCTTCCTCACAGGCAGATGAAGCACAGCCAGAATCAAACACCTCATGGTCGATGGCTATCTGGACTGGAGATGACTGAAGATTGGCTCTTTTCACGCTGCATTTCTGGCAGATCCTCGCACATCTGCACCGTAATGTTGTTTTGGAGGAAACGGATCAATAGCAATCTATTTGCAAAAGTGCCTGTGCTGCTCCTGACAGCCTGTGGGTACACAACCATCCTCCCTTTAACTGTGAAGAAGACAGCGAGGTGTCACTGTAGCCATTTGCTCTGCCACCCAGAAAATAACATCTTGATCAGATGTAGTTTAGATGCAATCTGTGCCACAATCTACTGATGAGATTTAAAGAGCTTGGGGATGCTGACACCTGCCAATCAATAGCCTGGATATTTAATAGGGTTACATTGTCCACTTGTTCCCTCGAATAAAGCATCACAACTCTCACTTTTGGAAGGGTTTCAGCAGTAACATTAGGCTGTGGAGCAAACATCTATCTTGGCCAGATTGTAAATTACCATATTGGTAATATAACAACAATGTGATATAATATGAGATAACCCTGATTATAAGAATATCCTCCTTTTTAACACCTGTTTTGGGAGAAAAGTAACTATCACTTGGATTTAGAATTCAAGCCCTCCAAAGTGTTGTGGAGGGCTAAGAAGAGAAGGCAAGCTTAAAGAAAGATACAGTAATGCATTAGTCATGAGGATAGGAGTTAAGATTGAGGATCCAGATACCACTAACATATGGCGAGTAGACGCCTCCTACGGGGATGTCAAATGATTTGATTAATCAGATCTTTACCTTAGAATCTTCCCCCGCTGACTCGTAAATGTTCCCAAGTTAACCTTGACATCAAACACAAGGAACTGCCATGTTTTGTGATCACAAGGTATGACAGATCAGTTGGGGTGGTGTCATGCACATGTACATGCTGATGTTTTATATTAGCACAGGAGATCAAGTATTAAATGATATAGCCAGTGAGTATTGCAGATATACAGATGGGATTTCCAACCAGAGTTGGCAAGCAGGCTATCAATCATTGTAATTAAATCCAACACCAAATTTTATACAAGATTGTTGTGTGTGTGTGTGTGTGTGTGTGTGTGTGTGTGTGTGTGTGTGTGTGTGTGTGTGTGTGTGTGTGTGTGTGTGTGTGTGTGTGTGTGTGTGTGTGTGTGTGTGTGTGTGTGTGTGTGTGTGTGTGTGTGTGTGTGTGTGTGTGTGTGTGTGTGTGTGTGTGTGTGTGTGTGTGTGTGTGTGTGTGTGCGTGCATGTGCGCGTGTGTGTGTGTGTGTGGGTTCGACCTGACTCGGACACTTTAGCAGTTTCTGAGACATTATTACCAACTGTTTGATCTCAGTGAGGGCTACTGTTATTGATATAGAACATCATTTATCATCAGTCAATGCACGGAGGTACCATGTAGATGTTACAACAGCAAAAACAACAACACTGGACTGGTTTAAAACTATAAGGAGAGCTAGCTTGCCTTCCTGCTGCAGACCACACAGTTTCTCATACAATAGGGAGTTCAAGCAAAGACATTGTTCAGGACGGCTCCACCAGCTGCTATGACGCAATTGCCGTAGCAGTCAAAATCTTTAAGCAAGCAGCCGTTGGCAACGGGTCCCCACCCCTTTTACTGAACTCTTTGGTTCCCATGGTGACGCGTCTATCCAGCAGACGTTGTAGACGCTACGTGGAACTGCCGTAGTAGGAAGGGCTGCGACGGAGAGCAGGTTTATCTATCGAGCACTGGTCCATTTCCGGTTACCGTAGCGGACTGCCGTAGCCGTCCTTGCTTAAAGTCCCTAATATTCAAAAATTCTGCAGTTGATGAGGATATGGCCAGCCTCACAATCCTTCTGGCTCTTTGGGTTTTAAGAGTGTGGTGTTAGAAACGTTACCACAGGGATAACTGACTTGTGGCGGCCAAGCGTTCATAGTGATGTCGCTTTT
>NC_137816.1:29973619-30006119 GCF_963921795.1 Nannobrachium achirus | reverse complement strand
CTCCATTAAGGATCAACGCAGCATGGGCTTCATAGCAGCCTTGTTAGCTGGTCACATCATTACACTTGACAGCTCTGCAGTGGATGTGATCTGACCTCCAGGGATTGTTTTATTGGACGGGTTAATCAGCTTACTTTTCCATAATCCAGGGATTGACCGGGCACTGGAACAACCTCTACCACCTCAACCTCCACCTCCCAAAATGTGGAATTGATGCAGCAACGTCTTCCTAGTTCCAATATTTCAAACTGTTTTAATCCCCTGGGTTTCTTTGGGCCACAGCATCAGCAAGAGCCGCTCACTCTTGTCGCCCTCGTCCAAATTCTGGGCGTTGGGTACTTTAACTATTGAAAATAGCAGATATACAAGCTCACAGCGTGGGACCGAATGGCACGCTGCGAGCTTGTAGATCTGCTATTTTTGAAAATTTGTGCAAGTCTTTGAATATTTCAAATCCTAGGTTTTTTCTTAAAAACCTATGTTTCTATAGTGGTGCTCAAACCTTTTCATGTATTTGGCCACGGATCCCCATCTCAAAATATTTAGTTCCAGGGACCCCCAGAAGCAAAATTTGAGTGACAAATGTTCGCTTAAAAACACGTATTCAAAGATTTGCACCCATTTTCACGACTTTTCAAAAATAGCAGATCTACAAGCTTGCAGCGCGGCACTCGGTGCCGCGCTGTGAGCTTGTATATCTGCTATTTTTCAATAGCTAAAGTATAAAATAATTAAGGCCCCTCCACCTTGGGCCCTATTAACTCAGTCCCACTTTTCCCCCCCTTGTGACGAGGGCAGAGCTCTCAGTTATGAGACTCCTTCCATTTAAAACAAATTCAAACAATCTGTGAGATTGAAATAGGTAAATTACAGGTCTGGGAATTTGAAACGTGTCATTTCAGGTTTATTTAATTAAATTAATTCAGCTTTTTCCCCCCCAATTGGCCCTAAATATATTCGAAAAATATGTCATGCAACAAAATTTAGAAAGTTGTCAGCAGATTGGCTGTCTTTCTCCTTGTCTAAACATCAGCTTTTAATTGAGCAGGGTTTTGCAGGGGATATATGTGCATCACTTGGTCCTCTTCCTTGTGCCCAGATTCTTTAGCAAGTGCAGGCTAACATGGACGTGCTGAGACATTGCGCCTTCAGGAGCATGTTCAGATGATTAATTTCACGTTCATGTAATGAATGCTAATTAATGTGCATTGTCCCTTCCGTATGCATGCACACATACTAATTGTTAATACCGCACTTCCCAATTATGTTACATGTGGGAGGTAGCTAATGTTAAAGTTACAGGATAACGTACTGTATAGTTGGAATGATATCACATTGAGATCAAGCCAGTGTTGATTTCGTCAACTAAAACTATGACGAAAAATGTTTGTCGACTGCGTTTTCTTCACTGACGAAAACAAAATAACGAAATAAAAACTAAGCTGTGATGACTAAAACTAAGACTAAATATATTGACAATTTCGTCAACAAAATAAAAACTAGACTAAAACGTTAGGGAGCGACTAGTGGAAAAGAGTCATTTTATGTTTGGTTGCCCTCAGGTGTTGCGTGCTGAAAATAGCCGATCTCGTCGCGACACGTTGTGAGCTTGTAGATCGGCTATTTTCAGCACGCAACCAAGTGAAAAATCAGCCATTACGATGCCATCAAGGCCTGCCGAAATACAATTCTACAGTTGACTAAATCAACTGTAGATTAGTCGCCTAAAATCTTATGATATTTAGTCGACTAAAATTAGACTAAAACTTTTCAGGTGACTAATTTATGACTAAAACTAAAAGACATTTTATTCAAAAGACTATGACTAAAACTAAATCAAAATTTGCTGTCAAAAACAACACTGGATCAAGCAGGCCGAGTCGAGATAGCGGATGAAACCATGGACTTATTTAGAAATGGTCAATAAAATGTGTTATGATTTTGTGCGAGTTTATTTCTTATTAACTCAAATCAAACACGCCCACCCTCTTCCCCATGTGGTGAAATAGATGGTTATAGTGCTGCCCTCCTCACCCGTACTTCCAACAAGTTTAGTCCTTTTGAAGTAATTATAGTGGATTATTTTAATATTCACAGCATGGACATAGATAATGATAGCCTTATAACACCACATTTATTACATTAGACTCGACTAGTTTCATTCAGAGCATAAATAAACCTACCCACCGTTTTAATCACACTCTCGATCTCATTCTGGTATATGGCAGTGGCACTGATATTGAACATTTAACAGAATCTTCTTTTATCAGATCATTACTTAATAACTTTTTAATTCTTATTACTGGACTACTTGCCATCGGACAAAGATGTCCACGGTAGATGTCCGTATGATAGTGCTGTAGCTAAATTTAAGGAAGCGATTCCATCAGCATTTAATTTAATGCTATACAGTATATCTCAATACAGCAGTTTATGTTAATTATAAGTCCCACTCAAATTGATCATCCTACAGGCTCACTTGACTTGTTTGACCCTCTAAAAAAGAACATTTAAAGGATATGAATGACATTCATATTAACGGGAAGCAACTCATATGTCTGGCGAGACATTCTTAAGTGGTTCTCAAAGTGGGTCCGAGGACTCCCAGGGGTCCTTGAGGAGGTTCCAGGAGGTCCTTAGCAAACTGAGCTTATGAGAAACAACTAAAATAAGATCGTAAAACCTGGTGAAAACAGTTGCGTACATTAGCGGAAGATGATGATAAAGGAAATCATTAAATGGAAAACATTAAATTAACTTCTGAAAAGCCTACACGTTAATTGGTTAATATAGCATCAAAATCACTTTAACCACTTTAACTGTATTTTATACTTTGAAAGCTTACCCCTGTTCAGGTGATAAGAAGCAGCCCGCCACTCCTCATGCACTGAAGGAAGCAGGAGCTCAGTTCGGGGCTCTTCGCAGGTTGGCAGAGGGAGAGCAGTGCTTAGGATATTGGCACTGGTTGAAAAATGGTTTGCAAAATTGTGGGAGATATTATATTTTTAGAAAGAACCTAACGTTGTGTCCGTGATGTCCAGCATATGATTGTAGATTCGACCATAAACGGCCATTTATGTGAAACTCCGTGCCTGTCAGTATACTGTCAGTCCTTGCCCCTTTTTACTAAGTCTGTGCGTGTCAGTGTGACATAAATCGCATATGTGCCCATATATGGAGATCTGTCCCTTTTATGGGCATATTTGTTGGATCAGCGGTTCTGCTAAAAAAACTTTGTTTCACTGTACATAGTGCAAGTATGGCAGGGGAAGCAGTTAAGAACATAGGCACAGATCTGAGCTATCCGTGTGCAAAGGTTGGTGTAGAGCCAGTCGTGTGCTTTGAGACCCTATCCAGGGACCCTCGGGACCCCATAGGTCTCGGTGCCAATATAGTAGTAGGAAGGGATGGGAAGGATTTTGGGGATCCTTGAACCACTGGATTTGTACTATCAGCATAAACGTGTACGAATCGGTGTTGTGTGGCAACAGTTTGTGTTGTTGTCTGACGTCAGACCAGAGCTCAGTAAGCCTATATTAGTCTGTGCTCTCTGTAATGTTGTATTATTCAATGACGGAGGTAGTTGTTGTTAATGTTGTGAATTAATGCAATATAATTTACTAACTCTTAAAGCCGCAAAATGTCAGACATCGAAGACAACTTCGACGACGGCGACTTCGATGACGCCGAAGACGAGGGCCTGGAGGGGTTGGACGACCTGGAGAACGTAGAGGACGAGGACCAGAGCGCTCAGACCCTGCCGGCAGGAGAGGGCCAGCAGGCCAACCAGAAGAGGATCACCACATCGTACATGACCAAATACGAGAGGGCCAGGGTGCTGGGCACCCGGGCCCTTCAGATAGCCATGTGTGCCCCGGTTATGGTGGAGCTGGAGGGCGAGACGGATCCCCTGCAGATCGCTATGAAAGAGCTGAAGAGCAGGAAGATCCCCATCATCCTCCGACGGTACCTTCCTGACGGCAGTTATGAGGACTGGGGCTGCGATGAGCTCACTATTAATACAGACTAGACCAGTGGTTCCACCAGGCACCAGCCCATGTTTGGGTCGTGGGACCATTCTTATGGGTAGTGAGTACATTTCACCCTTTTTGAGCAGTGCTAACCGCTCATACGTTTGGCTTTCTGTGTCCGTATGATCACAGAACTCCATGTATGGAGGTACTGTAGTAACCGACATCATGGACAGAACGGCCCATACATGGATATGCATGTGTGTCATGTTTGATACCATGCGGTACCATTGCTCACTTAGCACACGTGCGGTTTCTTTGTTTCCTACATTTAAAAATATAATATATATAATATAATTTAAAAAGTTGAAACAAAAGACTCTATAAAAAGCAATTCCCACATAAATATTTTCAAAAGTATATGTGATAAATTATAGAGAGATGCAATTCTGGGAAACTGCGAGTGTGGTTGCCGTTTTTGCATGTTCCCATTAAGTCAATGGGGTTACTTTATAGAGTAACTTTTAGCCAAGTAGTGAAAATAGTAGATCAAAAGGAAAAAAGTGATCCAGGCACTCAGGTAAAAAAGGGAGGAACAAACTTTATTAAAGTCTAAAAGCCGTCATGTTTCGACCAGAGGCTGGTCATCATCAGGGCATACTGAGTGAAAATAGTAGATCTACAAGCTCACATTACAAAGCTAGTTTGGCTCCCGTGCAAACGTCTAATTTCTCTTTGAGTTTGGGAACCACTGGACTAGAACATTGTAAGGAACTCCAATGTTATGAATCTATATAATGTATATACTAGGCACCAGTGCCTACTCGAGAACGATTCAAATAGGGAGTGCATGCTGCACCTGGTTTTGCAATACCCATTGTACCCGTTGTAGTACCAGCTGTCTGCCTTTCAATGCCCATATATGGAGATCTATCAGTCTGTTCTTGTCACTTTTATACCCATGTAAGGAGACCCCTGATGTCATCAGCATTATGTGCATTATGTAGGCTATAGGGCATATGTCGGTTGGATTGGTGATGTTGGACAACCGATCAGAAGGGCTCAATGCCGGGCAACACACTTCCTCATGTCCTCACCAATGCGCGTGTCAGGTTTGAAGTCGATTGGTTGCCATATATACGCATGACTGTATGGGCATAGTGGTCGCATCTGCGCTTCTAGACAACCAGTTTAACATTTATGCCTATATATGGGAATATCAGTCTAGTCGCCAGGTCCGGCTGTCCATCCAGGAGTAAATAATCCTTGTGCAGGTCTTAAACTTGAACCTTGCTTGCCTATTCTTTTGGCAAAAATAGCTCTCCTGAAGCTCACAGCGTGTCGCAACACAAAGGGTTGTGAGCTTGTATAGATTCTGTTCTTTTAGGAGAAGATGTTAGTGTAGAGAAGAAAAAAAAAAAAACAGGAGCAGGACTAGTATAATATGAGCCTTGGAAATCCGGTCGACTAAGTATGGTTACGACTAGGATTTTCAAGATTTGGTTTTGGAGTATATACTGTCTCTGTGCTGAGGATCAGACCCTCATTAATGCACAAACTCACTGGGCTGAAACCTAGGGGCCTGAACCTCCAGAGGGCCCGGTCGGCAGGCAGACTGAAAGCGCCAATCAATCTGTTTCTTTTTTCCCCCTGTATTTTTGTGCCTCCACAGTCTTTTCCAGCCTGTGTGTGTGTGTGTGTGTGTGTGTGTGTGTGTGTGTGTGTGTGTGTGTGTGTGTGTGTGTGTGTGTGTGTGTGTGTGTGTGTGTGTGTGTGTGTGTGTGTGTGTGTGTGTGTGTGTGTGTGTGTGTGTGTGTGTGTGTGTGTGTGTGTGTGTGTGTGTGTGTGTGTGTGTGTGTGTGTGTGTGCGTGCGTGCGTGCGTGCGTGCGTGCATGCGTGGGTGCGTTTTCCTGACATATCCAAGATACACCTGTGATAATGTAACAGTGATTATGAGACGTCTCCCCTGAAGGTGCCATTGAGAAGCACTTTGGATTTCTTCCAATTGCAATCACACAGGCAAATCATTGTATTATGCAGTTACAGCAGCATTGGAAAGGAAGAGTATTGATATTGCAAATTGCAGGGGACAAAATTATGCTACATCACTTCACAGTAACAGACAAAACTCGTATGGGGAGGAATTAATGTGCATAGCGACTAAATTGGGTAGAAAAGTGGGGGAAAAATAATACAATAAAAACGATTGGTTAGAATTGGCATGGCATGGTTAGAATTTACCAGACATCTAATAAAATTACCGGTCATACTGTATCTGAACAGTATGTGCCGGTATAAGCAGGTCCGTAAATGCAGCCTAACACAGCCATTAGCATTATAGGCCTATTTTGGATTGAACTGTTTGAACATAAATAAGTATACACAAATGTTAGGGCCAACTTGCACAAATAGATTAATTACCCACATTACACGTGCGTAATGGTTGCTCAATAATCTGAACCGCATTACTTTGAGAACACATTTCCTTCACAATAACAAACACAGGGTGCCTGCTTTTGTGCCTGCTGCACAAAAATATGTACTTAGGATTAATCTTTCAAAATGTGGCGCAGCTGACATGTTAAGCTAATAAATTAGGCTACTCACATGTTATGCTGTGGATACTGGCAGTGGATGCCGCTGTCCCAGCATCTGGTTTAATAGGACAGCTTTTTGGGAAAGTTGACATATTTGTGGGGATATATAGGACTACTCCTCAGATATATTCCATTCAAGGTAACGTTTTAACGTGTCCAGCAGCTGTCCACATGATTAACGTCACATTCATCTGGATGCGTCAGACCAGTGTTGTTCCACCCATGTTTGTTGTTTTCATCTTCAAATCCGTGTGCATTGTTACATTGCTAACGCGACCTGTGATATATACCGGTATATATACAGTATACAGTATATATATATATATATATATATATATATATATATATATATATATATATATATACAGTATATATATATATATATATATATATATATATATAGTTGTAGTTTTATGACTCAAAAAGACTACAAGGCACTACCCGACTCTGATACAGGCTTTAGCCTCTGACTACTGGGACCTTGAAACAACGGGACCTCAGAATAGTGCTAAGCGCCCATATTACTTACACATTGATTTAATTATTTTCCAGATATTGGTCTGTGTCCAAATACATGTGAATTTAGCGGTCCTTGACGTGCAAATGTTTGAGGACCACTGCCCTATGAACCCTGGGTAGAACAGCTGGCTTCTGTGAGATCACATTCAATCCCAGTCAAGCTCCCTCCAGACTGACTGCAGGTGATCTTGTCATTTCCTCCCTCTAACTGTGGATCACATTTCTCAAACCAAAAGCCCGGTGCTGAAGCAGTGCCTTGTGGGTAGGTACGTGTTGTGGCACTCCTGTTCTCTCATACAGGTGCAAAGAGGCATCAAAATTTCAAGCATTTCACGGATATTCAATCATTCCTATTTCCTCTGTGGATAGCTCTAAAGCACAGCTCAATACCTATTTTCAGCTAAAAGCTCTTTCCTTTACAGTAGGTGATATTTAAATCCCTGTGCTGCTATTCATGTCTGCACTGTTTCTTTCTGTTTTATTGTTTATTTTCGAAACATTTGCCCATACCCCAAATACGGATGACAACAATCTTATGAATTTCATTTGAAGGGAGAGCTGCATGAAGAGCTGATGTAGAACAGTGGTTCTCCACCGTTTTCATTTCAAGGACCCCCAGTGTGTTACTGTACTGTATGCATGAGGGCCACAGGCACCCCTTTTGATCCCATTTGTATATCTCTGGGATCTACACTGTAAAGTCCTAACTCTGAGAGTGTATACATGGAACCAAATGGACCCGCAAGAGTTACATACCTGTAATTCCCCAGGACTCCTGGGAGTCCCCAGACTCAACGTTGAAAACCAACGATGTACAACTGGGCCTATACTCTGCTTTGCACACATATAGCAGGATCAATCCAAATGGCGGCAAATGGTCCTAAGCTCCATAAAGGGCTTTAAAGGCATTAGAAAATGGCGTTAGCCAACAGTATGTCTCGACTCTCGAGGGACTATTTGGTTCCATCTGTACTCTCTGTGAATTAAATGAACGCCACGGAGGGATTTGAATGGGTTGTGATCCTCCAGAGAGAGAGAGGAGTTGAATTACCGTAGGTTAGAGAGGTGAGAGGAGGTTGTAGCGTGTCTCACAGTGTTTTTTGTTCTCTCTGTTTTTCTTCCTCCGCATGCTGAAGAATTCCTTTCGGCACCCATTAGTTATGAGAGAGACTGACAGATGAAAAGAAGCCTGAGCGAGGAGAGGAGAGGGGGCAAGAAGAGGAGGCACGGGAATCATGATATGACAATGAGAGAGAGAGAGACAGACAGACAGACAGACAGACAGACAGAGAGAGAGACGGGGGAAGGGAGGGTAGAGGAGACGAATCGTGATGAGAGATTGAGAGAGACAGGGGAGAGGGAGAGAGAGGGAGACAGAGGAAGCGAGAGGAGAGAGAGATGTGATGGAGAGAGGAAGAGAGAGATACCGAGAGGGAGAGAGAGAGAGAGAGAGGGAGAGAGGGAGAGGGAGAGAGGGAGGGAGGGAGGGAGAGAGAGAGAGAGAGAGAGAGAGAGAGAGAGAGAGAGAGAGAGAGAGAGAGATCACGTGGTAGTAAATCTCTGAAATGTCATACTTGCAATTTGAGAAAGAAGGAGATGACTCGGTCATGCGCCCACTCTTAGAAATCTTCCTCTCATCAAATTGCATGTGGGTTTGCTGAGCTCAAAACACAAATTGGATTTCTCTCCTTGGGAGTGATAGTGTCACCGGCGGGACTCGTTGAGCCTCAACACATGATGGAGCTGAAATTGGAGGGTTGTTGAGGTGAGTTTTGGTCAACAAACAGTTGATCATCTGTTTGCTTCAAGCACTGGAGTGTGATTTCACTTTTTCGTAGTTTTTCTTTTTTTTTTCTCTCACACACACATATTACACACGCACGCACGCACGGACGGTCGGACGGACGTGCACACGCACGCACATGCACACACACACGCACACACACGCACACACGCACACACACACACACACACACACACACACACACCATCATCGGCAGTCACTCGTAGTCGAGTATGACTGTCCTCCCTCTTGGTCCTTGTGGGTCTTCAGATGGGCATAGAGGCCGATTCTGGATCCGATTATTCTGCTGCAATGTGGTAGTGTGGTGGGTTTGGGTTGGACCTGCTTGGTGGTTGCTCTCTCCTTTCTGAGTCTGCGCTTGTCTTGTGCAGCATGGCGGAGGTCATCATTGTACAGTGCAGCACCCTCACGGACAATGTTTCTCCAGGTCGCCCTGTCTGCTGCCATGTCCTCCCGAGATTTAAAGTCTATGTGGCACTTCTTCATGTTTGTCTTGATGTTATCCTTAAACCTCTTCTTCTGGACAAAGGCACATGAACATATGCAATTTAAAATGATTTTGATGACTTATTTTGATGCCAATACTTTTGTACTTTTACTCAAATAAATGTTGAATACCGGACTTTTACTTGTAACATTATAATATTATACATTGTGGTATTTGATGAGTATTTCTGCATTGCGGTACTTGATTACTTTTTAGTATGTCTGAAAGCTTGGTAGCTTCTAAATAGTATGTGAGATGGGCCCCGACGGAAATCACAGACAGTACTGTTTAGAATACCAAATTACTTTAAGACCACCCTTGGGGGGATTTGTCTTAAGTGTTATTATGGATTTTAGTCTTCAAAACATGCTTGGCAGTAAAGAGTAGGCCACCCTTGGAGGGATTTAAACTCAGGACCTGGGGAACATGTAGCAAGCTTCTTAACACAGTGAGCATGCTCCATGTTTCAAAGCACTTTACCTTGTGGCTTAAGTGTTATTATGGATGTTAATCTTCAAAACATGCTTTGCGGGGCGCCCACTGGCCTACCAGTCCAGTCGCATATTAGGCTCTGATGCCAGACAGTGTGTCACAGGTTTCGAGTCCCAATCCAAACAACCTTTGCTGCGTGTCACTCCCCATCTCTCTCCCCATTTCCTGTCAGTCTACTTCCTATCCATAAAGGCATAAATGCCCCTAAAGAGTGGACCCTGGAACATGTAGCAAGCTTCTTAAAGGAGTAGTTCACCCCCAAAATGACTTTTTTCCTATTGATTACTCACGCCATGGCGGCCATGCAGACTTGAGTTCAATAATTGCGACCGTAGGTCGCACTTTACTATCAAAACCACCACAAAGTGTAAGTAACTCCCTCCGTCTGTCTGTCACACCCAAAAGTGTAAGTAACTCCCTCCGTCTGTCTGTCACACCTCACACGTCACACTCTTGCCCTGCTCATATCTCCGCAACCGTTGCCCCGATCCATGCCAAATTTTGCACACACGTTCCTTGCCTGCCAAACTACAACCTCCAAGGACCCCCGGAGCTCCAGGGACCCCCAGGTCCCTGGGGGACCCCCAGATGTAAAAAATGACCAAATGTGCTAAACTGACCAAATGACCACCCCAACGGGGCTGCTCACGGGGAATTCCCGGGGACCACCGACTCCTGGTGCTCCAGAACGGATGCAAAAGTGGTGGCGCCCCCAGTGGAGGACCCCCTACACTGCAGCTCACATAAAATGCCGTAACTCCGGCTAGGAGCGACCGGGACAGCCGGGGCCGGTACCTATTCGTCCGCCTTGCCGGCGCGGAGACCCCACCCCTCATTTCTCACATGGCCCTCTTCTAGCGCCACCATGAGGCCGATTCTTGCAAAACACATTTTTGGACACTGCTCCTACAATTTTTGCCCTAAAATCACGCAAATCGGTACACAGTATGTCTACACTCATCCCATCAACATGAATCTGTCCCATATAGCGCCACCTCCAGGCCGATTTTTAAAAACACATTTTTGGACACTGCTCCTACAGATTTTGCCCTAAAATCACGAAAATCACTACACAGTATATGTCTACACTCATGTCATCAACATGGCTCAGGAAGATCTTGGCAAAACACATTTTTGCCCTATTTGTGGAGATAAGTGACCTACGGTCGCTTATCTCCCGATTAGGGAGCCTTACTGGTATACATATATCGTCGTTGTCGGGTGGAAATCTTGTATGTCCAAAACCGTTCGTTTTCTATTTATCATCTATAAAATGTACTAAACTAGTGAAAACAGGCAGATCTACAAGCACACAATGCCTTGCATCGCGACAGTCTTGTATAATGAAGCAGGGCTTTGCTTTACCAAAAGACGTACACATTTGAAACTTGGAGATACAAGGTTTCTGCCCGACAGTGACGATATACAATAATATATATATTTTTTTGTTAATTTGTCGCATTCCTAAGACAAAGATTTTATTATAGTAAATTTACCCCCATTGATTCCGGATTTGGGTCCCCTTCCGGAGTAATCAATAGAAAAAAAGTAATTAACCCTTGTACTGTATCTGCAATTTTCAGAAAATGTTCCCCCCTGTAGTAACTAGACACATGGGGAGAGCTCAAAAGACCTGTGACACAGTTGTACAGCACTGAAGAATACATGCAGTGACAAAATGTCCTTCTATACAGCCAATTAGCAGCAATCTCTCCATTTCAAACCCAAATTAGTCATGAGTGGTTCCAAACCCCCCCAAGGTTAATAGTGACTGTCCTACTGTCCTGCTGTGTTCCCCGCTTAGCCATGCGCTAATGGCAGCAAACCTGGCTCGGTTACATGATGCAAAACACAATGATGTGGTAATTTGCTGTCGACTTATTCACGAATAAATTTCATGTGTTGGCTGTCACTACAGTAATAGCTTGAGATTAGAATAATCCTTTGAAATTGACCACAAGGGTAAGAAGAGAAGTGATTCTCAAAGTGAGGGTGCATGTCCTTGAGGGGGTTCCAGGGGGTCCCCAGCTAAATGACTGTAACTCTGAGAGTACTCTACAGTATGGAGGTCTGTCGCCTACAGTCTCAAACTGTGGGTCTGATTTGAGAGGGGGGGGGGGGGGAGTCCCCAGATGACAGTAAAGTGAGAATCTATTCTATCTATTCTAAAAGAAAACTATCAAATCAATCAACAAACAATACAATAAAAATGTGTCAAACTGTCAAATAATAGAAAAGAGGCATTTTTGGTGTGAAAATAGCTTATTCAACACCTCCTAACATGAGGCGTTGTGAGATTGTAGATCGTCTATTTTCACAAAATGTATCTGGTGAAACGGAGTGCTTGTCAGGGTGTGGGGTCCCCAGTTCAAAAAATATTATTTTGGGACATCCCCAGTTCAAATATGATTATTTTGAGGCGTCCCCAGTTCAAATAGCATCATTTTGGGGCGTCGCGGCCTGACAATGTTGAGAACCACTGGCCTAATGCATTGTAAATAGGGGTCCTTGAAATGAAAGCTTGAGAATCACTGCATTAGAGGGCGTCTATAATATTAAACACTAGGCCACAGTGATAGGGCTCTGGATGTGAGTGTTTGTATTTGAAATGGTTAATCCAAGTCATTATATTGTCACACAGCAGGAAGCCGCCAGGGTCCATGCAGCGGGCAGTAATGTGACAGGTATTAATGGAGGTTGTACACAAACCCAGGCAAGAGTGGCATGCATGTCAACTGCTGGTGGAAGTTGGTGGAGTTTTTTCTTTATTTATGTTAAGTAGCTAAATAAATAAAGTAGCAATATCACAATGTAAAAAAGACTGTATTCAGAATTTGACCTGAGTAAAAGTACTGACACCTTGTAGATGTGCTATTTCTTTTATCTTTCAAACTGCCAAAGTATAGGGTTTCAACGGTTAATGCATGTTTTGTATAATTACTCTTAAATTATACAAAACATGCATATTTTACAGCTTTAACTAATAACTAAAGCTGTAAAATAATTGTAGTTTACAGAAGAAAGAAAAAGAGAAAGAAAAGGGGGAGAAAAAAGAAGATAAAGATTGTTGTGACCTACGTTGCATGCTACTCTTGAAACAGGATTTAATGAAAAGTGACATGACCCTGCACACTGAGCATGATAACTATAACTATAATGATAACCATAACTGTCCACATCCACACTGAAGAATGATAATATTATTCTGTAAACAATATAGCAACAAGCGTACTGTGCCGTCCAGCTGTGGCAAAGCCCACACAGAGAGAGATCTCTGGGAAAGACTTACTGTATGCAGTAGGAGATTGACAGTGAGATTGATGATTTGATTATTAAAATAATTATAAGGATGTGAGATAGTTGCACCCCCTACCTGAGGTAAAGGTTAACCCACCAGCTAGCGTTAGCTTCATAATATTCTCCTCATCCATTAATAACAAAACCTTCTAAGTCCGATGGACTTTGAATTCAACAATTCTATCGTCCATAAAATCACGCTGAAAGTGATCCAAACAATATTGTCCGTGACTATTACAGTTGTAGCGTTCACGCTGCCAGCCATTTGAGTTAGAACGATATTTAAAACAGAGTTATCGTCATCAATATCGTGCTTAGTGTGAATGGCCATATACCTTCTAATCCCATTGTCCAGAGGTAGGAGGTGGGGCCATCTGGTTGGTTGTCAAATTTAAAGCTATACTATGAAACTTTTCCAATAAAACTAATCTTAAAATTGTCCTAACTATTAAATCGCTAAAGTTTTAGAACACCCACTCCGTTAATTTCAGCCCCTAAAGCCTTCTGTTAATATGTTTTCTATGATCCTGGCCGGGGACCAGATTTCGCGGCAAAATTACGCCATCTGCATCTTCCGTATACGTTGTATATACGTTGGCCAATCACAGCGCGGATCATACACTACCGGCCAATCACAGCGCGTCTTGCCGTCTCTTCAGGAAGTAGCTTGCCTCAGCAACAGTGTTTACGCTGGTGTAGGAGTCTTGCTCCCCAACTCCCCAACGCCTGGTCGCAAAGGGACGTGAGACCCCTCTACGGATGCGTATCGGCGAGGTGGAGGCGGTCGCGGTGGTTTGCGGCCCCGCTCGAAAATTGGCCGAAAAAAGCAATACCGCTACTGACCAGTAGTTGAGCAACTTCCATAGTATAGCTTTAAAGCTCTACTGTTTTGGATTTAACCACTTGAACCCTAGTGTGGCATCTACAGTATATTATGGGGGCGAGCATTTGTTAAAATAGAAGATCTAAATGCTCACAACGCGTTGCAACGTGCCGTGTTGTGAAATTGTAGATCTGCTATTTTCGGCAAAGAGATTTGGAGTAGACTCTACACACCATAGAGGGAAATACTAGCAGTATTATTATAGAGCCCTGGGGGACCCCAGTCAACTAAGTGTAAAGGTTTAAGTGGTTTTAAAGGTGAAGGTGGAGGAGGCTAAACATCCTCCAGAAAACAATTCTCTGTGTGAGAATCGACCATGTCTGCCTGGTTGCAATAGGACTTCTAAGGTGCATGCAGTTTAGTGAGAAAATTAGATGGAATACTGGAAAGAAAGGATTTCCCGGAGAGGGACTTTAATGAGCTTGACATGGCGATTCTTCATGGTGGGGGCCTGGATGGAGCACCGGGCCAGATGGAGATTAGGCTCTGGGAGCAAAAGGCCGGGGTAGGGGACACAGGAAACAGCCGGACAGAACCGCAGGTGTTCCTCCGGAGTGATGGAACGCCTGCTTCTCTCCCTACACTGTGGATGTGGGAAAGAGGGATGAGGGGAGAAGGAGGAGAGATTGTCCAAGCAGCGGCTCAAAGAGCGAGGAAAACGAGCGTCCATTTGTCCTCCTGTCAGCGCCCGGTATGCCCCACTGCTTCTGCTTTTATCGGCCTTGTCAAGGGCAGAGGTGGCAAAAGGTTTGTGTAATATGAAAAGCTGCCATGTTTGTGACTGATGCACACTGTCTGACACTGTATTTAATGGTGAGGACAGAATATTTAAACACTTTCATCCAAGTATCACAGACGAGAATGATGGGAGAGTAAGGGAGAAAGGGCCTATGCACGCTCCACTTTTCGAATTTATTTTGGTTCGGTCCGCACAACCTTTGACTGTAGGGTGTCTAACTTGGAGGCTTCACATACTTTCAAGTACAGTTGCAAGTATTTGGGATTAGCCAGTTTTCTGTTTATGTAATTATCTTTCCTGGAGGAAGGAACATAGATATGATAAAAAAGAGTGTGAGGAAGAGAGTGAGAGCGCGCACACACACACACACACACACACACACACACACACACACACACACACACACACACACACACACACACACACACACACACACTGGTGGAGATAATATTCTAGATGGAAGGTTGTGAATGCGTGAATGACCACCAAATTTGTAGCAGACAGGAAGCATTTGATCTTGTCGAACTGATTTAACGGATTTATCCGAGGTGAGATTATCAAAAAGAACATCCCATCTAGTCACAATAAATGCTTCATATTTACACATAACAGTGCTCTTATATTTATCTTTCAAAATATCAACTTCTACAATCTACTTGTACACCAAGGACACCAAGTGACACAACCAAGTTCTTTAGAAAGTTTTTCTTCAATCTGTATGATAGAGAATGTTAATAGTATACTATATAATTTATACAATTGGGGTGAATATATGTTGTCTCCCTACTCCATTGAGACATTTAGATTGTGTCAAAGGTCATTTCTCACCTACAGTAGACACAGGATTTTGACCTGAAGGTCAATTTATCCCCTGAGCAAGCAGGCCATTGAGCTAATAGAGGAGGCTATTAGCTCAATGGTGAAGATTTATGGTTGCAGCTTTAAGAGTATAAATTCATCATTTATTTCTTAACTAATTTAAAAAAAATCTACACTTGACTCTGTCTGTCATCTGTTCACTATTCAAATACTAAATAAGGGCTTATACTGTACCTTGTATTCCAAATAGTACGAAATAAGATTTTCTATATTTTCCATATTTTCATATTTCAGTGCATGCGGACCAGTATGTGCAAATGTTCACTATAACTGCAGCAACCATGTCCTTGTCAAAACTCTGTCCATTTGTTCACAAACTTCAATTGTAATCAATGGTATTCAGTACTAATAATTAGCAATCCTTAAGTTATTTAATAAGAGTGGAAAGGTCAGAAGATTGAGTCACAGGGGAAATCATATCATCTCCCACAACCTGTGTCCTTTAATTGTTCTTGAGATATTCTAATGGCTTGATTAATTCATTGATCTTCGTATGTCCGCACCGACCTGGTTAGTGGCGATAACATGAGCCAGAATAACAGTCCTCTGGCTCTTCCTCCAGTGGCCTCTATCATAAACTGTAAAACAGTGTTTCTCAAAGTGGCGTCCCCCAGGGGTCCCGTGGGAGGGTTACAGGGGGTCCCCAGCAAAGCTATACAGTATAATATTCTAGCATCAAAATCATTTTAACCATACGTTGGCTATTCAAAAATAGCAGATCTACAAGCTCACAGTGCGTCACTTGCGCTGCGAGCTTCTATATCTGCTTTTTTTAATTCTTGAAAAAATATAAAAGATGTTTGGAACATTTTCTGGGCCAGGGATTCGATCCCAAGGCGCAGGGCTTGATAGTTAATGCTTAACATTGACGCCACGGTGCCGCGTGATTATGGATCCAACTGGGAAAGATTGATGGAAACGGCAAAGAGCGCTCGTTTTCAGTTATTGTCCACGACATTGCAAGCGGCGCAAAGGCCAGCAGACCTTGGTCCTGCTCTTCGCCCCCGAGCGCCGCAGGCGCGAGTGGCCGCGGAGAGCGGGCGCCGGCCGCGCGAGTTATGAAGCCGTGGTGAATGCAATCGTTATATTTATGCCCAGGCCGTAAGGCCTGGGCAAGCGCCTCGCGCGGTCCAAGTGACTACAACGGAGTGCTCCCTACGTCCGGTTCAGCCAATCACAAGCTTCAAAAATGAGTCCGGGGCGTGGTTATCCATCTTTCCCAGTTGGATCCATAATCACGCCACGGTGCCATCTGGAATAAGAGGTGTTCTGGAAGTTATTTGAAGCGGTCCACTCATGTGAGAGGCAGTTCCGCCTGCATCATAAAAAGGGGTGTCGACAATTTTTACTGAGACTAGGGAGGAAACATATTGTGCACGTCATACACAATGGCCGTGTGCAGCAAGCTTCAGACCACACTCCTTGATCTTTTCTGTTACTCTCAGCATGCCGTTGCAAAGGTCAGTGTTCCGTACGTGCAGGGCCTGCCATGATCCATCAAGGGCCATGTGCAGTATTCAGGTGTAGCAGCCATCTGGTGACTTCTTGGACTTGGTCATAAGGGTACATGGTTCCGATTTCGAGAGTAGGACTGACTGGATTTTCGTTTTGGTGATATCGCCTTTATTGATAGTCCACAGTGAAGAGAGACAGGGAACAGGGAGAGAGAAAGAGCCGGGGAGTAACATGGAGCAAAGTTGTGCTCGGGAATCGAACCCGGGAATTTCTGTCTAATCACTCCACTATCGGCACCCTCCACTGATTGGCTTATTGAGAGACACCATTGTGCCAGTCCTCGTCTAGATGAGGGCATTTTGGGACCTGAAAAGGTTGAGAACCACTGGTCTAGACTCTAGTGCCATGCTTTTATTTTCTAGAGAGTCAGTGTGCCATGTCAACATACATTTTAATTACACACCATCAAAAATTCCAACATACAGTATTTTGATTGTCAGGACATTGTTATAATGATCATTAGACTCAAGCAATAACCCACCTACTATCTCCCTGACTCCCTCCCCAGTCAAAGTTCAGGGTTTTATTGAATGTAGAATTCACACTTCTGCCAGTGTAGAATTCACACTTCTGCCAGTGTGCATGTTTGTTGGCACCCGTGTCTAAGGTTGCCTACCACTGCTCTTAACCAAAATAATCATATGGGTACCCACGAAAATAATCATTATTTGAACCTGGGACCACTGAAAATAATGAACTAATGAACTGGAGACCTCCCACCCTGACAAGCCGTTGGAATTGTAGGAGTTGAGGCACAACATTAAGTTTGACTTGGTCCCACACTTTATATGCCAGCTTGGTTTCCCCCTGCAATCATACAGTATGTTGCATACTACCAGTGGTGTAAAAGTACTCACATTTTCTACTTAAGTAAAAGTATCAATACTGCAATGTAGAATTACTCTGTTACAAGTAAAAGTCCGGAATTCAAAATATACTTGAGTAAAAGTACAAAAGTATTATTGGCATAAAAAAATTACTTAAAGTACCAAAAGTAAAAGTACCAAAAAAATCGGCTATTTTCAAAAAGCGGTAGATTAATTTATGTTCTATAATATAATCATTTATATCTGCAAAGTAACTAGTAACTAAAGTGTTCAAATAAATGTAGTGGAGTAAAAGTATTGTACAATATTTGGATCTGAGCTGTAGTGGAGTAGAAGTAAAAGTATTGGAAATTGGAAATACTCAAGTAAAGTACAAAAAACAGTACTTAAAGGAGTAGTTAGTCACGCCATGGAGACTAGAGTTCAATAATATTTTTTGGTTTTTGTCACATTCCTAAGACAAAACTTTGATTCGAGTAAATTTACCCCCATTGATTCCGGATGGGGACCCGTTTTGAAACGGGTCCCCATCCGGAACGAATGGGGGTAAATTTATTGTTATCACATTTTTGTCTTAGGAATGCGACAAAAAACTAAAAATATTATTGAACTCTAGTCTCCATGGCGTGACTAATCAATAGAAAAAAAGTCATTTTGGGGGTGAACTACTCCTTTAAGTAAATGTACTCAGTTGATTTTGTACTGCCATGAGTGTGTTTGGGATGGGGGGAAAAAAAAAAGACATCTATATTTGTACAATTTATTTCTCAATGTGAAAACCAATAAAGACATGTTTAAAAAAAAAAAAATGTACTCAGTTACTTTGCACCACTGCATACTACGCATGTTCCAGGTCCTAAGACCAAACACTTGCTGACCCCTGATCTATGCTGTCAACATCCAAGACATTTTTAAAGACTGGATCCAGGAACAGAGAACATAAAGGTCACCAGAATTCAGCTTTAAGTAGCTATAGCCATTCTCAGCAGCCATGACTGTTCGTCTGGAGCATTCCTGCTCTCAAATTGAGTTCTATGCAGATTCAGGTTTTGTTTTTCTGTCGGTGGGATGGGGAAATGGCTGATTTAAGCACTAAACCTAATTGGTGTGTGCCTTGTGCTAATCGATGCACACAGGGACCCGAGTGTAGTTGCCAGATGTTTTGATTAGTGTGAACACTTGTACCATGCCCGGATCAACATTGTGCTGTGTATATTTCTCTCATCCTCCACTGACAATAGAAGAGTTCAGGCCTTGCTACACTGTGAGTGAGACCAACACGGTTATTTGATAATCCGGCACAACGGGCAGAGTGTGACGTAGTGTGTTTCTATTCCGGGGTGTTTTATGTGACAGTTCTTTAATAAAACACAAATAATGCATAATTCTTATGAAAAAAGTGCTGTGTTTGCCACAATGAGCTTGGCTAGTGGAACCAAAAGGCGAAAGAATTGGCTCCTGAGTGAATTATGTCTCCATACCAAATTGAAATGATTTCCCCGGAGGCACTGAGTTGGGCGCAGAGCATTTTATGCAAACTGACTATTAGTTTCAGATTGCATTCATCTCCTGATCGGCATGTCAGCTTGGCAGGGCACGTACCGTACGCCTTCTCCTTCATCTGAATATTGCCTGAAAGTATCTCATTCAAACTATCATACTGAACACAGACCTTAAGTTGATCAAAAACCTCAGTTTTAATTATCCTGAAGAGAGAGAGCACAGTACTTCATCTCAACAGCCTGCTTTTCTGTGTGAAAAAGTAAGTTGATTGTAACATTGTTATGGTTTGGAGGATAGTTTGTTGGCGGGGTAAGGGTTTTCATCTGTACCATCATGATGATGATAAGGATGATGATGTTGATGATGGTGGTGGTGGTAGTAACTCTAGTGATGAACATGGTTGTGATCATGACAATGACACTTTTCAATGAAGACAATGACAAGACAAGGACCACAATTCTCAAATATCTTTTCCACATTCATCAACCGTGTTATTTTTGTGAGTTAATGTCACAGTCACAGTCCATTTGAACATACTGTACGTCAGTGGTTCTCAAAGTGGATTTCAGGGACTCTCTAGGTTCCTTTAAGGGGGTCTAAATTGACCCTTACAAGTCTGTAACTTTGACAGTGTACAAATGGAACCAAATGGACCCTAACAGGTCCATTTGCTTCCATTTGTACACTGTCAAAGTTAAGGAACCACCACAAGTTTGAGAACCACTGTTGTACGTGAAATATGTCCTATGCATTTACCAATACTAACTTTAGGAGCTGTGCCATTAACACCGTGCTGCCTGGGAGCAGTTAGGTGTTAAGTGCCTTGCTCAGGGACACTAGCCTGGCGTGGCCCGACGTCATACTGCGTTCACTCACGCATTCCTTCTACTGTGGAAGGAATGAGTGAGTGAACGCAGTATGACGTCGGGCCCCGCCAGGCTACAGGGACACCTGACCGGGGCCAGGGGTTGAACTCAGGACCTTTTGTTTCCCAGAGGACCTCTCTACCTCTCTGGTGAATGCTAACCCAAAACCTAAACCTTAACATTAACAATAAACCTAACCCTTATACCTAACAGGACTACTGGAACCTCGAAACAACTGGCCATCGAAATATCGGGATTTTGCCATAAATCCAAACAGAAAAGTCCTATCTGATTGCATTAAACAATTAGTATGGTAATGAACTGTCAAGGATAATTGAACTAATTTCATATAATATTCCTAGCTAGTATGGAGATGTTTTCAATGTGGACAGAGAACATGGCAGGAAAGTAGAAGAAGAGGAAGAGGGGAGGGAAATAAGCAACCACGTATATGAACACAATCCCAGAAGAACCGACTTGCCTACGGCTAATTGAAAACAGACAATCTACAGATCTGCTACTTAAAAAAAGTTTTCTTTCCAGAGATGGGGGATCTGCGGAAAAATACATAAATAAAGCAGTTGCAGCATTGTAACAGCTACCCTTGTACCAAAAAAGAAATACAATAATAGAGGGTATGCGCATGCATGAAGTGAATGGCAAATCGAGTGGCAAAGAAGTCCATGTAATGGGCAACATACTGTAACTCACAGTAAGGCATGTCTATAAAATACATTCAGTAGAGCAAGTCCTTCTAAAACCTTGAGGGTCTGCTGTTAAAGACCTGGTCATCTTTAATGTTAAGCACTCAGTCCAGTGCTTAATGTTAAGTCACAGTCACAGTCCATTTGAACATACTGTACGTCAGTGGTTCTCAAAGTGGATTTCAGGGACTCTCTAGGTTCCTTTAAGGGGGTCTAAATTGACCCTTACAAGTCTGTAACTTTGACAGTGTACAAATGGAACCAAATGGACCCTAACAGGTCCATTTGCTTCCATTTGTACACTGTCAAAGTTAAGGAACCACCACAAGTTTGAGAACCACTGTTGTACGTGAAATATGTCCTATGCATTTACCAATACTAACTTTAGGAGCTGTGCCATTAACACCGTGCTGCCTGGGAGCAGTTAGGTGTTAAGTGCCTTGCTCAGGGACACTAGCCTGGCGTGGCCCGACGTCATACTGCGTTCACTCACGCATTCCTTCTACTGTGGAAGGAATGAGTGAGTGAACGCAGTATGACGTCGGGCCCCGCCAGGCTACAGGGACACCTGACCGGGGCCAGGGGTTGAACTCAGGACCTTTTGTTTCCCAGAGGACCTCTCTACCTCTCTGGTGAATGCTAACCCAAAACCTAAACCTTAACATTAACAATAAACCTAACCCTTATACCTAACAGGACTACTGGAACCTCGAAACAACTGGCCATCGAAATATCGGGATTTTGCCATAAATCCAAACAGAAAAGTCCTATCTGATTGCATTAAACAATTAGTATGGTAATGAACTGTCAAGGATAATTGAACTAATTTCATATAATATTCCTAGCTAGTATGGAGATGTTTTCAATGTGGACAGAGAACATGGCAGGAAAGTAGAAGAAGAGGAAGAGGGGAGGGAAATAAGCAACCACGTATATGAACACAATCCCAGAAGAACCGACTTGCCTACGGCTAATTGAAAACAGACAATCTACAGATCTGCTACTTAAAAAAAGTTTTCTTTCCAGAGATGGGGGATCTGCGGAAAAATACATAAATAAAGCAGTTGCAGCATTGTAACAGCTACCCTTGTACCAAAAAAGAAATACAATAATAGAGGGTATGCGCATGCATGAAGTGAATGGCAAATCGAGTGGCAAAGAAGTCCATGTAATGGGCAACATACTGTAACTCACAGTAAGGCATGTCTATAAAATACATTCAGTAGAGCAAGTCCTTCTAAAACCTTGAGGGTCTGCTGTTAAAGACCTGGTCATCTTTAATGTTAAGCACTCAGTCCAGATGACATCAGACCCGCGAGAGAGAGCCAATCCCAACGCATACAGTAAGTAGTATTATGTGTCCTGTCCTGTCCTATCCTGTCCTGAAGAAGCCCTTCAGTTTTAAGCAATTAAGTCATCAGTGATTCTCAGCCCCCTCGTTCTGTTATGCCTTCCAGCTTCCTCTGGCCCCCGCATCTGTCCTGGCGCCAACTTGATGGGGCACGTTGGGATTTTCAAGCTATCACTTAATGAGGCCTTTCTGTCCATCTCTGGCAAGATATCTTTTTTTCTTCTTCTTTTTTGCATATTTCTATCTGACAGATCAAGAATTCCTGTCTGAAAACAGGCGTCTACCACTGGAACTCTGCCTAACAGCTACACAAACGTGTTATATGCTAAATAGCACAATTATGGCATGAAGCATGATGACTCCATTTATCATAACCAGGCTGTATTATCTATTGTAAGGTTTTCCTATGTTTTAACCATTGTAACTACCGGTATGTATTGTTCAACTATACTATGTCGAGACCCCTCATAAAAGGAGACCTGCACTAAAGACCCCCCCCCCAGCAGCAATAGCAAGCTCTCGTCCAAATGGCCAGAACTGAAAATATGTAGAGTCTCTTCTGCTAGCAGATAAAAAATGCCAAATGTGAATGCACAGCACAGAATTGACACTTGCGCCTCATCACGTAAATACACAGTGCTTCCATTATATAATCAAAAACATCAGGGAAAAAAACACCTTGGTGGACACAGCCTGAGACAACCTACAGGATCAAGTGCTCACCTCAATGTGTGACTTTAAAGAGGTGGTGCCATAGTTTTGTACGTTTTCTGGTTTTCATGTGTCTAGGAGGTTGACAGTACTTCATTAGACCCCCTGGCGTGGTTGTTATGAGCAATTATGTATTCCCTTTGTATTTTGGGTTTCTTCCTCAAGGCTGCCACCTTTTGGGTCAAAAGTGCCAATCCAAAAACTCAGATAGAGTGACATCATATACTCATCCCCTCCCCTTTACCATTCACCCAACACTGTGGGTGTGGCTTCAGCTGGGTGACCCACCCACCATGACAACCAGGCATACTTAATGAATTGGTGGGTGTGGCCACATAAAAACCTAATTTTGACTGATCTGTCCTCGACAACACCCAGGCTCTTGGCAGATGAACAGAAGCTACCAGGGAGTCGTCAATGGAATAGGTGAAATACTGCAGGGGGCAGGACTTAACCTGGGAGGACATTCAGTCAGTATTGTCTGCGTTGAGCTTGTGGTTGTGGGCTTTGTCAACAAATTCACAGGAAGTACAGTATGGTGGGCCAGAACTGGGATAGACATCCAACAAAAAATGCTTATGAACATTTCATATGAAGTTCCACTGAATCAAATAATGACTGAATCTGCTCGGCAGGGCATAACCTAATAATCTAGACCGTGGAACATTACCGAGCGAATTTAAAAAGGCCATTCTCCTGTTCTCATTACCAGCACGACTTCTTCCTCTCTCGGCTGTTGTACAAGTCAACAATTTCACAGCTGTCCAGAGACACTTTGGGTTTTAATGCAGCAGGGAGCGATGTGAGAGACCTCCTGCTGAGAAGCTCTCAAATATACTTTAGTCATGGCAGGCAGATGGCTGGGATCGCAGGCCTTACTTCTTACGTCTGCTATCTCTATTTCCTTTTCAATGTAATTTTAAGCTCTGCAGACTGAAGGGATGACAGCCAGGAAGGTCAACTGGTGGGCAATAAAGTTATCAATGTCAAAATGTTTTTTTTTGCCACAAAATATGATCAAGGACACGTCTCTTTATTGCATAAGTGTCTGTATTGTCAAATGTGTATGAGTTTGATCTAACTATATTTACATGTGAGATGCACTGTATTTATTAACATTTATTAGCACTGACCCATCATATATCTTTAATTGCTTGTTATAATGTCAGCTACAGCTGGAATGTATTCATTCCCGTCTCAGCCAGCTGTCATGGTGAAACATTAGTCTGCATGAGAGGAATAATCATGCACCCAGGGGAGGATAAGGAATCGATGAACTGTGTAATTGTAAGTTTTAATAAGTAACCTCATGGGAGATGCTGTCAGAGACCTCTCACCTCGGCCATCAGCCAGAGGTCTCATTTGTTAGATAATGTGACCTGAACAGTTTCTCTCCCCTCCAGTTTGAACTTCATTATAGGGCAGTAAGACAACAAGGTTTGTGATCACTGATATCCAACATCCTCCCTTCTCAAGAATCATTGTGGTATTCTTATTACTATATTCAACCCATTAAAACCGTGAAAGCATCTGTGTCACTTTTTTAACCACTGATTTTATACTTTGTCGAAAATAGCAGATAAGCTCATGCTGCATCCAGCTGAGCATACTGTGTCAGCCACGGTCACTCATAGTCAGGAGGAGTGAGTGCATTCTCCGGCAGCGGCAACAGCCGCGGCGTCACCGGTAACTGCCGGTAACTGCCGACTACAGCCGCGGCAGGCACCACCACACGGTGATAATGACCAACACGTCACGGACACAACACCAATTCTTACGGCAATAAGCCATAGTAATAGCCTAGAATCTGTTGTCCAAACATGAATTTAGAAAACACTTAAGATAGTGCTGTCAAACAAGTCTATGAAACCCTGCTACATGTCTTTCTCAGCCAGGGGGTCCTTGGCCTGAAAAAAAACATTGAAGGCCGTTGCTCTACAAATCTACGGGGCAGATTCTTTTTTTTGTAAAGATATTTTTATTTAGACAAAAGTCACAATTTCTTTTTTTGATTTTACACAACAACAAAGACAAAAGACAAGAACAAGAACAATAAAACAAAACAAAAAACAACAAACAAATAACCCACCCACCCAAACACACCCCAGGTACAGTATAGTTTCTTCCCCTACATTTGTATTATTAACAGCACATTACATATTACAATATCCCATTTAGTTACAAGGGCGCAATGATGGTAACAAAGACATAAAAGGGCCCCATATTTTCTTATATGTTGCTGGTTTCCTCCTGACATTATACAGGATCTTTTCAGGAGTACAGTAGGAAGTTAATTCGTTCAACCAATGTCTTTGAGAAGGAGGATTTTCAGCTTTCCAATTTTGGAGAATACACTTTTTCCCAGCTGTACCTGCCAGCAAAATGAAGTACTTCTTGTATTGACTTAACGAAAGTCCCTGTACGTCTCCCAAAATCCAAATCCTAGGGTCAGGTAACAAGTCAGACTCTACTATTTCTGAAGTTGTTGTAACTATATATTTCCAGAACTCCTCCAAACATGGGCAGTTCCACAGCATATGGAGTAGATCACCATCAGAGACTTTACATCTCTGACAATTGGGGGAATCATTATTGTAAATGTTATGTAACCTGTGTGGAGTATAGTAGGTTCGATTAAAAATATTAAACTGCATTTGTCTGTGTTTAGTGGAGATCAAGACAGTCTGAGAACCCTCAAGCATGTTACGCCAGTCAACATCATCATAGATGCACCCCAGATCAGATTCCCATTTTTGTTTTATAGGCATGGTGTTATAGAGTGGTAAATTATTAATCAATATGTTATATATAGAAGATATCAAGCCTTTAGTGTTAGAGTAATGTCTACTGAGAAGCCGAGTCTCAAATGGGGAATCGGGTGGCATGTTTGGAAAGTCTGAAGAATTAGAGCGAACCCAATTTCTGATCTGGAAGTATTTGAATTGAAATTGCCTTGGAAGGTTGAATTTTTGACAAAGTTGTTGGAAACTTGCGAAGATGTTATTGCAATAGAGGTCTTCAACTGTTTTAATTCCCTTGCTAATCCATGTTTTCAAGGTGTTGTCTGATCCGGGGTAGGGGATTCTTGGATTATCCCAAAAGGGAGTTTTTCTAAGTAATGAAATATTTAAACCAATGATGGAATGGGATTCGTGCCATGCATTGAAGGAGTTCTGGATTATAGGGTTCTTTGTTGCTTTCAAAAGGATTTTTTTAGAACCTAAAAAAGGAATTATTTTTAAAGGAATGTTTTTTAATTCCTGCTGTTCAATTGATAACCATCTATTCTCACCACCCACCGGATGCAACCAACACCAGATTGAGCGAAACTGAGCAGCTAAATAGTAAAGTCTGAAATTAGGGAGTTTTAATCCTCCCTTAGCATAAGGTGCCTGAAGAGTGGAGAGTTTGACCCTAGGGACTTTACCTTTCCATAAGAAGTTTTACGGGGCAGATTCTAATGAAACTTGCTGAGCACATTCACACTCCCTATAGAGCAGGGGTTCTCAAACTTTTTTGAGCCGTGTCCCCCAAAATAAACATATATGAACTGGGGACCCCCACCCTGACAAGCACTTGGAATTGAAGGTATTACATTTAATGTGACTCGATTCCACAGATATTGTGAAAATAGCAGATCTACATGCTCACAACGCCTCGCAGTGTGAGGCGTTGTGAGCATGTAGATCTGCTATTTTCACAATGTTCGCCTCTTGCTTTCTTAATATTTTACAGTTTGGGCAGTTTGGTATTAAAACGGTCTTGAAAGTCCTTAAATTGTCACTTTATAAATGTGCAGATACCTTGTATACACTTATGTAGGTTTGTTTACCGTTGAGTGAGACATTTTTTTTTACATTAAGCTGATCATCTGGGGACCCCACAAAATAATTTGGGGACCCCACTTGGGGTCCCGACCCCAAATGTGAGAACCACTGCTATAGAGAATGTGTTCTTTTAACTGTTAAATGTGCGCACCGATAGGAAGCACTATTAGAAGACAGAGAAACACCATAACACCACAGAATACAAGGAAGCACCATAGCAAGCACCATAGGAAGCACCAAGTGTCAGTATTAATTGTTTATGATTATATTATTATTTATTATTTAGTTGCTTTTTCTGCCCTCATAGGAAGCCATAGACTTAGAGCAGGGGTCTTCAATGTTTTCAGGCCAAGGACCCCTTAGTTGAGAGAGCGATGAAGCAGGGACCCCCACTACCTGTTCATAGATTCCATATACTGTAGTTTCATCGTTTGACAGCGCAATCATCAGTATATTTTGGATTCGTGTCAATTTGTGTTCTCAGATATTTAACCACCTGGGCCGTTATTACCTAATACACTTGATCTTTTACTCTGTACTTAGTGTGCTCTTTTTCCCCTCTACACCAAACCTATTTGCGAGGCGTTGTGAGTTTGTAGATCTGCTATTTTTGGCTACAGTTCTCAGAATATGGACACTAGGGTTCAGGCTGTTAATATAAAAAGTATTGGAAGATTTGGAGGACCCCCTGTAGTAACTCTGAGGACCCCCTAGGGGTCCCGGACACCCCATTGAAGACCCCTGACTTGAGGGGAGTAGAGACATGATGAAGGTTGGAGAGAAAACAATGCATGGGGGGAAGGTAGGAGAGTGGAACAGCAACAGAATACCATACAACACAGGTCAGGAGTCAAACTGGTGACATTATGAGTACATCCAAGTTAATGTGCTGTAGTTCTGATCTCCCACAACGCCTCGCCAGAGGCTGTTTTCTTACTGCAACACACAATTCCTTTGAGGAGGGTTGGCAACTGAAAAGGTCAACATAAAAACAGTTCATAGTTCAGCTAGAACATAAAGCCTGCACACTCAGGGCAGATTCACACTGCAATCCGATTGATTAGAACTGTTTCTGAAAACAGTTAGCCCTATTCACGGCCTGCCCACTCAGCATCCCCCTGGTGCTGAAGTCACGTTTTGAAGGGTAAAACCCTGCTAAAAGCCCATAGAGTTAACACAGAAATCGCAAATTTAATGCAATTTCCGAATAGTACAGTATAAAATACGGCTAGCATGATCAAGAACACAAGATAGTAAAAGGCACAACGCATTATAATTTACTTTACCGTTCGAAATAATGATTTGTTGGCTTTAAGTCCAGCGATTTCTGTGTTATTTTACCCTTCTAAACTGACGTCAGCACCAGGAAGTTGCTGAGTAATTTGCTGAGTGGGCGGGCCGTGAATAGGGCAAGCTGGTCCCCGCTGAACAGCATTCACATTGGCCAAAATTCTCCTGTGCCTGGACTCCCTGGAGTACACTTCATTCAACTGTAATGGTATTCATGTGCCTCCCGGGGGCGCTTGTTGACCATGGGGCTTTGGGAGATATAAAATGTCATGTCACAGAAGAAGAGTATCTTGTCAGAATTTAGAGCGAATAAAAAGTTTTACAGTGTTCCTGACGTTATCTTGAGTTGTAACAATAACAGAACAACAATACACAACCAAAGCAGTGTGTGCTGACTGTCTTTGAAACATCACAACGTAACGCCATCTGTAATCATCGCACCACAGTAACGTCACTCGAGACGACCTCCGGAGGTGGTCTCGAGGCTGCCGTTTCTGAGGAGAACCGCAGGCTTCACACTGTCAAAACATCTGCCAAGCAGTCTCGAGAACGCACCGGAGACCGTAGTGTGAAACCGCCCTGAGTATCACAGAGCTAACAGCAATAGAAGTAAATGGCCTGCATTTCTATAGGACCTTTATCCGAAGGGCTTTACAATGTGCATTACATGAACCCATCCACACACCGACGGCAGAGGCAACCATGTATAGCACAAACCTACCCATCTCAAGCAGTTACTGACCCCTCTTGTCCACACTTGGTCCTAGCTTGATATATTATGGCCTTCTGTGTTCCTGCAGGTCTTTTCGCAGTGACACAACCCTTCCTGGGACGGGTCTCCATTCCGACACATCCCCATTCCGATCACCAGGTTAGCATTCACCAGCGTCGGCAGGTTAGCTACTCAACAGGTTAGCATTCACCAGCGATGGCAGGTTAGCTACTCACCGGTTGGCATTCACCAGCCTTAGTTTTACTGAGGTTAGGGTTAGGGTTAAGGTTAGGTTTAGGTGGTCGGTGTCGGAGTGCTGACTTGACTTTAACCTTCACTTCCAATCTTTACTTCACTTATCTGAATTCTTGACCGTTACCGATATGTCTGTATTGTTGAATTGTGAAATGCTCTGACGACTTCTGGTTTTCAGCAATAAAACTACATTGCTGACAACATCTGAACAATATATGGGGCAGAGGGGCAAATGCCGGAGGGGCACTTTTAATTGCAATTGTAATTTGTATGATGATGTAGAAACTGGGTTTGTGTGCATGTCAGTTCAGGGGGAACAAGGTTTAACAACGCCCAAGGCGACAGCTGCTGGGTTGGCGACTCACACCTGTTAGATCAAACACACATGCACCTGCGTATATGCAAGAACCTCATTATCATGAAACTTCTGTAAAACAACAGCTCCTCTACACCAGTGGTTCTCAACCTGTTCTCAACCTATCAACTTGAAAATGTCTAAAGCGTTTGCGGCCCACCATCTCATTAGCCGCCGTGCGAGAGAACTCATACAGGAGGATACAATAAAAACAAGTGAACTTGAAGTGGTGACACAAAAAATTAGTAGACTAAATTGTATATGAACACTATTAAATCGAAGTTGATAAACGTGTATTCTTTCCTGATTGGAGAGAAATTGGCAACCCACTTGTTTTCTGTTTATTAAAGATGTTCTGTTACTGAACAAACCCAAACTGACTCCCAAACTGATGGGGAGATGGAGCAGGGGCCCCCTACCACCTCGTAGGGTGGGGGGAGGGCAGTGCTACAACATTATTGTATATTTACAGTATGTATATTGTGTTTCATATATTTATAAACATATTCATGCTTTTATTTTAAACAAGGTACAGCAGTAGGGTGACCATACCACTGCCATTTCTAAATCTTATTAACTGAGAACGAACGTCAAGACTATCAACAATCGATCAATTGCACAGTAATCATGTATACAAGCTATTCAAACAAGATTCTTTTTCATAAATGTGGAAAATGTTAAAATATTTAAAGACAAATGGTTGAAGACTTCTACTCGAGCAATTACTATGAGAATATACAGTAGAGCTTTAACCTTTTAACAAAAAAACAAAAAACCTTTTTGTGGTGCCCGCTGGCCTGACGGTCCAGGCACACATACCACGAGTCCCGATCGCGGCACGTGTGTGCGTGCGTGCGCGTGCGTGTGCGTGTGTGTGTGTGTGTGTGTGTGTGTGTGTGTGTGTGTGTGTGTGTGAGTGTGCGTGCGCAGGTTATAATGCTGTAGATGTTTGCACAGCATGCGTACATGTGTACCTTACTTACTTGCAAGGAAATACTTTGTTTTGTTACTTTTAGGGCAATTTATGAATTAATGTATTAAGTAGTCAGAAACGTCTAGCTTACCAGTATTACAACTGCTCATAATAAACACACATTACACTGTCCCTCTCAGAGAGCTAATCCACAGGCAAAACAAAAAGTTAACGTGGGTTAATTGTTTATTTATCTCAGAGAGCGTGACAGAATGCTAAATTGCTATGTAATCAATCTCTGTTGAGCTACATGCTACCAGAACCCAGCTTCCTTGATCAGGGGTCCTTTGTTTATCTGTCTTTTCAAGTCCACGTTATCGTAAAAATAAAAACTTGAATGAACACACACACACACACACACACACACACACACACACACACACACACACACACACACACACACACACACACACACACACACACACACACACATATTATTCATACAGCTAAGACCATGTGTCTTTGATCATAAAATGTGTATAATTACATGCCAGCTTCCCATTCAGTCCTGTACTGGAGAGTGGATTAGATTGGGTGTTAGCGTATCATCTTGTGTTCCATTGAGTCTTACAGAACAGTCACTGTCTCTGTCCGCACTGATGGTGTTTACATTTCATCACATGAATAAGTCTGTGTGCTTCTACGGCATGTTCTGTCAGGCTGGGAACACATTTTAGTGTAGTACAGTACAAGCAACATATTTGTTTTTGTAATTTTTGAATAATATTTGACTTTTTTCAGAAAACTTAGGTCAGGCTTAAACGGATTAACCACTAAAACCCTCTATTCTTAGTGAAAATGGACCTGAGTTGCAACTGTACTTGGTGCGCTCTTTTTAACCTTTCAAATCTATTTAGGGTAAATAGCCGATACAAGCTTACACCGTGTCACAACTAATCATTGCTATCAAGAATGTTTTTGAAAACATTTGAAGCGAGAAATATACCATGCAGTAACCAAGAAATGGATTCAATTTGATCATCACTTCCTTGTTTTCCGAGGCAACACACGTTTCGCTTGGCAGACGGCCAGTGCAACAAAATGCGTTCATTTCCATAAGCAAGGAAATACTTTGTGTTGTTGTTACTTTTGGCTCAATTTATGAATGCATTTATTAAGTAGCCGTGTAATAAGCGGGATAATTGTCAGTGTGCTGGTCGCTGTTTAAAAATAATCCTCTTCAGGATCATTAAACAAGTTTAGTCATCCTGTCGGATATATGTGTATGACACTCTCAGAGTTATGCAAGATAAACTGGAGGTCCCAAAAATGAGAAAGTTTGAGAACTGTTTTAGAGCATAAATCAAGGAAGTGAGAAGGATGGAGCCCTGCTAAGACTCATAACCTGTGGTGCTGATGAGAGAGCAAGGCCTCTGACAGCACCATCTGCATAATGTCTATGCCAAGCATTCTGGAGCCTCTGCATCTCTGTGATAAAGTGACTGCTCTCATGTCATTTGAGGGGAACTCATGGCTGACGGATCTGTTCAGAATTCACTTTGCTCCTTCGATGTGTGCTGCAATTTGAAGGCCCAGACCTGTGGGGTTTCTTTCACCACGGAGGGACAGCACTTTGGATAGCAGGGTTGTCTTTGCTGGCTAGAGCACTATAAGTCACTGCATAGGACTAAATGTGCACACACTGCACAGTGTGCATACGCCTCTCTTATGCTGCATTCACACTGAGAGAAGCCAAGCTAATGGTTGGCTTGGTAAGTCAATGTAATATCTATGCAAACCAGCTTTAAACATTTCCAAGCTTTTTTTCCAGCTTGGAAATATTAAAAGCTGGTTTGCATAGAGATAACATTGAATTACCAAGCCAAGCATTAGCTTGGCTTTTCTGTATGTGAATGAGGCATTACAGTTAACTTGACTGACCATGTTAGCAGTTAAAAACAGTGGTAAATGCCTGAAAAGGAGTATTGATTACCAGTGCAGA
>NC_137816.1:29808619-29968619 GCF_963921795.1 Nannobrachium achirus | reverse complement strand
GTTGTCTGCACAATAACCTCGCCAATGCTGTTATTATTTTAATAATAATGTAGCTACTGTATCCTATATATAGGATTAAAAAAAGGACATCCTGACATTTCTATAAGAATCATCATCTTTATTCTTTCACTAACAGTGTTATCAAAGGCATTATTAAATGGAAAATGCAATTACTTTAATTTGCTTTACACCAGTTAGCCTACATACTTTGTCAAACAGAGCCTTGAATGATGATAATTTATTTTCTTAAACTGATCATCCCATCTGCTACTTATTATTTTGTGTGACGCTGTAGTATGATCAATTAAGTAGAGGGTTAATTTACAAAACACACACACACACACACGCACGCAAGCACGCACGCACGCACGCACGCACGCACGCACGCACGCACGCACACAGACACACACACACACACACACACACACACACACACACACACACACACACAGTTATAATATATGGCAGGGGTCTTCAACGTTTTCAGGCCAAGGACCCCTTAGCTGAGAGAGAGATGAAGCAGGGACCTCCACAACTATTGTATTTTGGATTCATGTCCATTTGTGTTTTCAGATACGTATTTTACACATTTCACTCTTTACTTAGTCTGCTGTTTTTCCCCTCTACGCAAATGCTGAAAATAGCTGATCTACAAATTCACAAGCGTTGTTAGCTTGTAGATCTGCAATTTTTGTCTAAAGTTCTCAGGATATGGACACTAGGACACAAGTGGTTAATATAAAAAAGGAGAAAAAGGTTTCTACCACACAAAGATTTGGAGGACCCCCTGTAGTAATTCTGAGGACCCCCTGTTGAAGACCCTTGATATATGGAGATAAGCGGTTTCTGCCTGACAGCAACGTTTTACAACTTGTACAGTACAATCCAACCTGTCTGTCAAGCAATATGAGATAAAGGTCAACCACACTGGAAAATACAAATTTAAACATCTAGTAATGTGGGATCCACATGGAACAGCAGTGGCTCCAATGTTAATCTTTGATGACTGGGCTTCACTCCTGTTCGCCTGTTTCCCCAAAATGTAGCCCTTCACACGTCTTCCTCAAAGTCACAAAAGAAGCCTGTTGACATGATGTCATTTTGTTGAACTTGAGACCATCTCATCACATTGTCCTCATTATTGTGAGACTCAAAGTAATATTATATCACTATTTATCCATACTCATCATCAGCAAATTGTCTTATTTTATGATACCCCATCATCACCACCACATCATTGATTCTGACACATTTATTGGTCAAATAACCATCCAAAGACCTTGATAATGAATGGTGTCACTGTTATTTAAGGCTTATTTGTGTCGATGTGTTCCTACACTTAGTCACACGTCTTTAAAGACTTTTGTAGAAAGGACAATAACCCGGCTTTTGAGGCTAAAACTGGGTGGGAACCCTTCTAGAGTCTGTAAGGCATTACTCCTCAAAGTGGGGTCCGGGGACCCCCCCCAGGGGTCCTTGGCTTGGGGTGGGGTTCAGGGGGTCTCCAGCAAAAGTAGTTAATACAGCATCACAATCATTTTAAACACATTATTGCTATTCAACAATAGCAGTTCTACAAGCTACAATAGCAGATCTACAAGCAAGCTTGTATGTACATCTGCTATTTTAGAAAATCTTTGCAAAATATAAAACAAAAATCAGATGGGGGCCTGCAGCCAAATATCAATTTGGGGGTTCTTGGCACGCCCTACAAAGGCAGAGTGCAGTAACTACATACAAGAATGGGTTTAAAAGTGTTACAGATGATCAGTCAAATGAGATAAAGGCATAAAAGTGATATTACACTGATTGTATAACTGTTCTTGAGCTAATTGTTCATCCACCAATATCATGAAGGCTAATTTGACCATTGGGCGACACAAATAAGTCGGTGTGTCTGAAAACGTAGTTACTGCACTCTGCCTTTGTAGGGCACTGTTGTAGGGCACTGAGGGCAGTCCTTCATATTGGTGATTAGCCCTATTAGACTGATACCACATTGTAGAAATCGCTGTTCTCGGGCAGAAACATCTTATCTCCATATTTTGACTTTGTGAGTTTGTGTTTTTCTGTAAATGAACGCCCATACTACAGAATCACACCAAAGCATCAAACGTAGCAGATCTAGAAGCTGGAAAGGTGGCATGATCTGTTATTTTTGATACTTTTGTGTGACGCTGTAGTATGATCAAGCGTTAATTTATGGAAAAACACAAAGAAGTTACGACATGGAGATAAGAGGTTGATGTCCGACAGCAATGAAATGCACTTGGTTCCTTTCCAGCACATATCGGTAGGTGGAGATCTCTGATCATCTGTCAGCACTAGACTACACTGTGGATGATACAGCATCCCTGCTGCAGGCAATGTGCACACAAGCACAGCATCCATGCATGATGTGGGCAGTGCTATCACATGATAAGATACTGTAGGAAACCTATAAAAAGTAGTAGGGAAATATCCATTAGTACTCTACACACACACACACGCACGCAAGCATGCACACACACACACACACGCACTTGAGCACGCACACACGCACGCATGTATTCCTGCTTGGCCACACACAGGCCCACGTGCACTTGTGCACGTACAGTCCCTTGTTGCAGGCAGTAATTCTGTGTTTTGCTTGATTGATTTTAGATTAGCCGTATAATGAAAACAGACTGTGTTTGAAGAAAGTGCCTTGCCGCCGTCACTTTATCAAAGGATCTGTCATGGTGGGAATGAACTGCGTGTGTGTGTGTGTGTGTGTGTGTGTGTGTGTGTGTGTGTGTGTGTGTGTGTGTGTGTGTGTGTGTGTGTGTGTGTGTGTGTGTGTGTGTGTGTGTGTGTGTGTGTATATTTGAAAGCAATTTCAAATGTTGTGTGTGTGTCTGTCTTCCAATGGACGCATGTGCAGTTCTATACAATTAATCTGGGGTAGATGTAGATGTTTGTGTAGCCGGTCTGGGCTTATCAGTACAGATGGCCCTTGCTGCTGCTACTAATGATGATGGGACTAGACGTTTATAAATCAGTGTGACGCTGCAAAAAATCTAATCACGTAGATCATGGGATCCACATGGGAACAGCATGTCTCCAATGTGGATATGGGACTCATGTGGACAGCCTGTGACGTCAATCATCTATCTGATAGATTATTATGCATAGGACTTCTTTTTGCTGTGTCCTTTTAGCCATATACTGTATGTACCACATGCTCAGTCAGTCAATCAATCTCAGTCAATGTATGACGTGTGACTCTAAATTTGGGAAAAGTTTCAGCACGATCACAATCCCATCCATCAAGCATGGAAAAAGAAAGTGAAGATACTTCTGTGGCCTACGGACAGTTGGCACAATCAAATGGGGGCTGGAACTTAAAACGTTGCATGCTTTCTCAGCAACGCTGCTGTCGTTCAGATTGTTGTAATGGGGGCACAGGTGGTGGGACGGCCGTTTGCTTGAGCCTAAAACAAGTGGCAGCATGCAGGCCGGGGAAGTCTCGCTCTTTCGATGTGTCATTCTTTCGACAACCAGTGTCGGCAGGTTAGCTTCTCACCTGCGTCACGGTCAGAGGTTAGGGTTAGGGTTTGGTTTAGGTTTAGGCATAGAGGTTAACATTCACCCACGTCGGCAGGTTATCTACTCACCCGCGTCGGCAGGTGGACTGTCGAATGGTCCACCTACCGAATGGTGGACCAAGAATGGACCGTCGAACAGATGCTATGTCGCAATATCGACACGCTCCCATGTAAGTCAGCAGTTGGATGCAGGGTCCATGACCTAGTGATTCTTAACCCTTTTCTTTTCAAGGACTACCAGGTTGTTATCATCTCTGTCGGTTGGAAATCTCATTATGTCCAAAACGTTTACTTTTCAGGATTCAAATACAACATTCAAAAACAACATAAAAAAAAACAAAAAACAAAAACAACATTCATAACCACAAGCTTAAAATGTGTTTTGAGCTTGTAGATCTGCTACTTTTGATGCTTTTTTGTGATGCTATCTAGTTAGATCATAGCGTCACACAAAAGCATCCTACTAGATACTAGTTCGATTCTAGCTCGATTTTACTTTTTTTACATAAATCTTCTCTTCTGGGGGTCACTGGCACAAAAAAAAATCCGAATGTGGCCTGCGTCCAAATACATATCATTCGGGTACAGGACAATCACTACAAACAGCACAGTAGGCAAACATCCCTCATCAAAAAACACTATTGTTCACTATACTATGACGATTCTTGCAAACACCTTCCCCAGCCTCAATAAAAACGCTTACCTTTTTCTCAATAAATACATTTGGGGCTGATCAGTCCAGTGACTCCAGTCCAAGAATATTCAAACAAATATGTTTAAGCACAATAGGATCTGCACTTTTTAAGTATAGCTCTACACAGGGGTACAGATGAGGTTATTAAAATGTATTTTGTTTTGATTTAATCTTTTATTCATTAAACTTAACAAAGTAGAACATTTAACAAGACTGAAGGCAGGGACATTCACAACAGGAGCGTGCAGCTGTTTGGCTTTGCATAACCTCTCTGTCACCTTTATTATAAGTTCCTCCTGCAATTGTTCTCAAAATCTACACCACCTTCCCATACTAATACAGGTACCTGCTTCAACCTTTCAAAATGTAACTTTGGGTTTTTATTAATGAACCTCTTGTCATGCAGAGTCTGACAGCCCTCACATTTCTGAGGTTGGCATCTGAGGTAGATAATGCCCTCCAGCTCCTGTTGTCCAAACACCTTCACTAGGATGGAGTGTCAGTCCTTGACCGTTCTATTGAGTTGATACATCCCAAATCAAACAATTTCATTGAAATAAATGTAGCTGTCACTGTCGATGGAGGGCTCAAACACATCATCTGGAACAGGTTATACTGACTGTTTGCTTTGTGCTCCCAACGTTGATGCTCCGCCACTTCCTGCCCACAGGTTCAGGGACCAACTGCCAGTCCTGGTTTGCCGACGGTAAACCCTCACAAAGATGAACTTTTCAACAGTGATGATAGCCCCATAGATAGCAGCTTCACTCGAACTGTTCTATGTTGTTGAAGTACTTGATGAACCTCTTCGCTGCCATCCTATGATAATCATTACTTCTGCTGACAAAGTCTGTCTGTCCAACATGTCTGCTGCTTAATTTACATCCCTTCCATATACATTTGATGAGTCTAATTAAACATGCTTCGGCTTGGTTTACACAGTTAAACAACTCCAAGCCGAACACAGGGAATCGATAACACAAAAGGAGCACATCACGATACTAATTGCTTGCATGTGTTGAGTGCTGGCTAAAGTTGGCAAATGGTAGATCAATTAGGTAATGGAATAGCTTTCTCACCCTCTCTGTGATGTCTGCTACAAACATGTATCATGCTATCATCAATGATTATAGGCTGGTGTCTTTATGTACTGCCAGTGAGATGTGCCTCCAACACTACACATCCAGTTAGCCACTAACAGAAAGGTGCTCAAATCTACAAAACACTCTAGTGTCTATGATGTCTATGACATCTGACATCATACCATTTTATGCCCATACATGGAGATCCCTGTCTGTAGAACCAGCCACACAGATATGGGCTGTCTTGGCCATCTGTCTATATATGGATTCTGTTAGTGTGGTATGTGGCCGATGTGGCCTCCATATATGGCCATTCCCATATGAAGTCCTGTTAGATATGGGCGTAATATTGATGACATCAGGGAACTCCATATATGGGCATAAAAGTGACTCTATTAGTGTGACATCACAGTGAAGCCAGAGTGTGATGTCAGAGCGGCAAACCCATTCTGTTAAGAGTGGTTCCCCTGACATCACAGTGATGTCAGAGCATGATGTCAGAGCGACAAACCCATATACCGTAAAAAAGTGTACACGTCCGGACGGATGTCTATGGACAAGCTGTGACGGTTCTGATAGTAAACTTTTGCAATAATAACACTAACACCAACACATTAAAATACAATAACTTTGTTTTGTTGACTAATATGGACAAAAACTAATCTCAAAGGATGAGGTAAAAAATATTTTCATTGCTTTTTTATTGCATACCAGACTATAGTACTTGTCCTACTTTATTTCCAGATAAACTTTATTTTGCCCCGCAACTACTCCCACAGTTTTATATATATATATATATATATATATATATATATATATATATATATATATATATATATTCCCAGAATGGCATCTTTCTAGTTTATTTTTTATTTTTTAGTGTAAGGGAGGATGTTTATGTGAAAAACCTTCAACAGTTTGTGTGTTCATACAGTTTGTGTGTTCACACTTCAAATATTATGTATTCAAAATAGAATAACGTAAGAGAAAAGGACATCATTTCTTTATTTGATTTAATTTAAATGCTTAGCCTTACACTGAAGGACATTTTATGGGGTACATTTATATGAATATGAATGACCATAAAATACAATTAATGTCTTTATTCGTGAAAATAATATTGTTAGGGAATAGGTGACATTAAAATCTCTTTTAGGGAATTGTAATATGTAAAATATTTGATACCTAGAAAACCTTATATGTCTATATACCGGTATGTGTGTGTGTGTGTGTGTGTGTGTGTGTGTGTGTGTGTGTGTGTGTGTGCGTGCGTGCGTGCGTGCGTGCGTGCGTGCGTGCGCGTGTGTGTGTACAGTATGTATGTATAGTTTTGTTTTGCTTTGTTTGTTTGTTTCATTTTCTCCTTTCCTTCCAATTAATTCCTTCCCCTGTGGGGGCCACTGCCTTTGACAACCACTGAACTAAACCATTGTCTTTGTATCTTGGATGTTAAACATGGAGGGGTCAAACTGCTGCCCTTTGTAGGGTGAACCTTCAGCATCCCAGCCCTTCTTCAGCATCTCATGCACGTTCATCTCGTGGCTCTGTGGCTTGCCCTGCATCTTCTGATAGTTGTCAAATCGAAGTTTGTCCAGAGTAGCACGCTCCTCTTCATCAACAATTGTCTCCAGGGGGCGCTCGCATTGAATCTTGTTCAAATCAATTTCCGGTTCTCCTTTCAATACTGCAGTCCACCAGATCTCTCCGCACTTACTGAGAGACAGAAGAACGCAGCGTCCAGGTTCAAGGCTCCACATTGAGTCTTCGGTGTTAATTTTGTTTGTTAACTCTCCCTCCATCATTACTTTCTCTTGTGCTCCATCCCTCAAACAGACACGCACACTGTTGCTCTGCAGGCTGACCACCACCTGTGAGCCCCTGACAACCGTTTTAGGGACTTTTACACGAACGTCCACATCTGAGTAGTCTTGAGACCAGCTGTACTTGTCCCTCACAGCACCATTGTAACTTTCTGGATTGGACTGAAATTGCTCCTGACCCACCGTCTTGGTTGCAGTTGTCTGTTCTGGCATGGCACCTGATGTAGAGGTGGTCTCTGTGTGGACATCCATGGCATTCTGTTCCAGTGCTGTCCGCTGCTGGGCACACTCTACCTCAAGCTCTTTTACTGCTGCGGGAGGAACAGCTCTGGTTGTTTCCTCTCTCAGCCGCCTCTCTCTGTCCTGCTCCGCCATCCGCTCAAATGACTTGAACGTCCTCAGGACCACCTGCTCTGCCACACCAGGACGGAACCCCACTCGGTCGTTGGGACTTGACAAGAGTCGGTAGAAGTCTGTCTTGCGATAAAGGAACCCAAAGTAGATCTGTAGAAAGTCTTCTATGTTTCCCACATTCTGCAAGATGCCAAACAAGGCGTTGTCGTACATTTCGGTCAGTTCCAGTGGGGTTGCCATTGCAAATTAATCTAATTGTACTAATAAGTACTCAAAGAAATGGTTGACTGGTAGGCTGGTTGACTGATTGATCTGTGGAGAGTGCAAGTCACTGAGAGTCCTTTTATACCGATTGAAATCATGATGAGGTCACGATGAGTCATCTATGTCCAAATATAGATTTCTAGGTCAGATGTGCCCATGGGGTTTGTGATGTCAGACCTGGCAACCTAATATAAACAAACCTGATGTCAGACCTGAAGTACCCTTTTATACCCATATATGGAGATAGAGAGATCTCCATATATGGGCATATACTGATGACATCAGGGATATCCATATATGGGCATAAAATGGACAAGGACTTACAGTGAAGAGATCTCCATATATGGGCATAAAAGGAACAAGGACTGATACAGTAGATACAGAGATGTCCATACATGGGCATAAATGGACAAGGACTGACAGACACTGAGATTTCCATACAGCCTATATGAGAATAAAAGGGACGAGGACTGACAGATACAGAGGTCTCTATATATGGGCATACACATACAGAGATCTCAATATATGGTCATATCATTCGGATTGGTGGTGCGACTAGGTGTAGCTCTCATAGTGTTTGAAAATTGTTCAATAATCTTTGAGCAGTGCTAACCGCTCCTACATCTGGCTTACCAGATCTCTCCGCACTTACTGAGAGACAGAAGAACGCAGCGTCCAGGTTCAAGGCTCCACAGTGTTAATTTTGTTTATTAACTCTCCCTCCATCATTACTTTCTCTTGTGCTCCATCCCTCAAACAGACACGCACACTGTTGCTCTGCAGGCTGACCAACCATAAATGATGATAAATGATTCATATTACATTTTAAACTGTTCAGTATAAGTTAAAGTAGGTAGGTAGTGTTCATGTATTTAAGCAATAAGCACTGTTACAATTTACAAGTGAAGTTCAGGAGGGAATTAAACATTTCACACATTTGACAATTAGGCTAATTAGGGTATTAATAACAAGGTCTTAAAAGTCATTGTCACTTTATAAATGTGCAGATCTGTATACACTTATATATTGTATGTTGGTTTGTTTACTGTTGAGTGAGAAAACAATGTTTTACATTTAAGATAATCATTTGTGGACCCCCAAAATAATTTGGGGACCACCTATGGGAGGCCCGACCCCCTAGTTTGGGAACCACTGCTCTACCCTGAAGCTTAATTGAAAATAGCCGATCTACAAGCTCAGTAGATCTGCTATTTTTGCTGAATGCTCCCCCCCCCAGAATAGGGATGCTATAAGGTTCATTTTATTCTCACTGCATGGATCTCTGGGCTGGAATGTTATTGGCTGGCTGAGTTCACTCATACTGATGACTGGATCAGTCAATAGCTGTGTGGAAAACATAGAGTGGACAGAATAAATGTGTGTGTGTGCTCCTACATCTGGTTTTGTCTGTATGTATGTCCTGCGTATACAGACGTAGGACATCCCATCTCATCCCACATTGGCCATGCTTCTCGAAACGCTTAATGAAATGAACTCATAAATAGTACCTTTCACTTCACACTGGGTGTTTTTTCTTCTTTTCTGGGGGTCCCTGGCACAAAATATTTTTCAGATGGGGGTCTGCAGAAAAATATCAATTCGGGGGTCCTTGGCACTAAAACGTTTGAGGACGTGAAGAATGGTCTTTAGGTCTTAATAAGTACATCTGTTGATGTTCACTACAAATAAACATCTATGCCAACATATTCTCACCTCTAAAGCGTCATACAACCGACGCGTTGATGCTTGTAGTCAGTCTGCAGCCAGTCAGTTGTAGATCTGGATCAGCATCATGGTGGGCAGCGCCGTGGCTTTCTGGCATTCATGGACTGTTTTACAAGGGACTGGCTGGCTCTCAGAGCAGAGTGTACTTTCCTTCTATACTGTAAATTCACGAAATCTATGCATGTGTGCATGCGTGCATGCATGCATGAGAATGTGCACTGTCCTTTTATGCCCATATATGGAGATCTCAGTGTCTGTCAGTCCTTGTCCATTTATGTCCATATATGGACATACAGTATCTGTATCTACCGTATTGCTAGTCCTTGTCCTTGTCCCCCTTATGCCCATATATGGAGATCTCTTCACTGTAAGTCTTTGTCCCTTTTATGCCCATATATGGATATCCCTGATGTCAGTATACTGTATGCCCATATATGGGCATTCTGATATGCCCATATATGGAGATCTCTGTATCTATCAGTCCTTGTCCCTTTTATGCCCATATATGGAGATCTCTTTATCTGTAAGTCGTTGTCCCTTTTGTGCCCATATATGGAGCTGAGTGATTTGTTAGCACCTGATGCCATGACGACACAATTGAGGTTAGACAAGACACTCCATATTTGGGCGTAGCTGCATTGGGATATTAGAGGTCCGCCGGCCAGCCGGGCCTCCCATAAACCAATTTTTGTGACAGTAGGTCGCATTTACTATGAAAACCTGCAGCTCATGTGCGTTAGTCAGTGACGCCTCATGTCACGCTCCATATATGGCCAATACAGAATTCATTTGCAAGTGTGACTCGCGTCACGGCAACCACACAATGCATTATGTCCTTGTCCCCTTTATGCCCATTTATGGAGATCCCTGATGTCATCAATATTAAGCTCATACATGTATATGGGAATGTCCACAGGCTATATGTGATATTGTGTCAGTCTCATGATAACCAGTGTGGTTGTCGCGACGCAAGTCACACTTGCAAATTAATTCCGTCCTTGTCCCTTTTATACCCATATACCGGTATGAAGATCCCTGATGTCATCAATAATAAGGCCATAATATGGGAATGCCCATATAATGACATATTGTGCCAGTCTCTGTTGTTTCAGCACAACCTCGCTCTCGCCCTCGCAAATTACTATGAAAACCTCCACCGACTGTCTGTCAGTCAGTCCCTCCGTCAGTCAGTCTGTTCCCCACGTCACGTAACACTTTTGGCCCTACTCTTATCTCCGGCACCGTTGCCCCTATCCATGCCAAACTTTGCACACACACTCCTTGGCTGGCAAACCACAAACTCCGCCCCTGATTTCTCACATGCCCCTCTTCTAGCACCACCATGAGGTTGCTTTTTGCAGACAACATTATGCAACCTGGCCGGCGCTTATCTCCTGATTAGGGAGTCTTACTGGTAATATACTGTTTGTAGGATGTTCAAAAGCTTGTGGCGTGCTGCAAGCTTGTACAGTACATCTGCTATGTTTGAATAGCCAACGCTAAAATCTAAAATGACACTGATGCTTCCCTGGTTTTAATGGGTTAAAGACTCTTGAGGTCACCTGGGACAACATGACTCCCAAAATAGAGTGGCGAACTATAGGTGGTAAAGTTCTTATACAGACAGACTGACATAATCTTAAGGAGATCTAGACGTACCTCCTCACACTTTGGTGAAATATGCTATGCTGAACAGAGCTCTGTAGACAGGCTGGCAGACAGGATGTTCCCAAGAGATCAGATAGACAGACAGCAGCAATGAAAAGCGGCCTTGAAAATGGAAGCTCATGCCATTTGCAGAATTTATTTATGTTTTTTTTTCTTTCTATTATGTCTTGCTGCAACAACATTGAGGAACGATCAAATCTTGAAACTTGCATGATATGCTGTTACACATTCAAACAACTCCTTACCTACAGCATACTGACAGGAAATCCCGGTCCAACTTGACAGAACCGAGGTCCAGAAACCAGAAGCACATAAATATAAGTGTGTGCGATGGTACTGGATTCATGGGAAGAGCATTACCATAAATGATGATAAATGATAAATGATTCATATTACATTTTAAACTGTTCAGTATAAGTTATAGTAGGTAGGTAGTGTTCAAAATCATTTGGGGACCACCTATTGGAGGCCCGACCCCTAGTTTGGGAACCACTGCTCCCCCCCCCCCCCCCCCCCAGAATAGGGATTCATTTTATTCTCACTGCATGGATCTCTGGGCTGGAATGTTATTGGGCTGAGTTCACTCATACTGATGACTGGATCAGTCAATATTAGCTGTGTGGAAAACATAGAGTGGACAGAATAAATGTGTGTGTGTGTGTGTGTGTGTGTGTGTGTGTGTGTGTGTGTGTGTGTGTGTGTGTGTGTGTGTGTGTGTGCGCGCGCGCGTGTGCGTGCATGTCCGTGCATGTCCGTGCTTGTGCTCTCATGTATTTCTGGTCTTCTTTAATCATTAGCCTTCAGAGTTTGTGTGAGGTCATAATATCTTTATATTCTGGATGTGGATCCTTAGAAAAATAAAAATGGAGAGAGAGAGAGAGAGAGAGAGAGAGAGAGAGAGAGAGAGAGAGAGAGAGAGAGAGAGAGAGTATGCCATAACTACGTTACTGTACTGTACCACTACACTGATCTATATAGTTTTCATAACTCAAGTGCATGGCGTCCACACCACACCACAACTATAACAGTGGGGAACTAGTTATAGTTAGTTATAGTGCCAGCATGGGCAAGATCCCCGACTAACTGCGACAGGTCGGTGGGCCGGTCGGCAAACGGTCGGCAGCTGGTTGGTCGGTCGGTCGGGGATCTCGGACAGCGAGATCATCTCGCAGTCTCTCTATAGTCTCTCTATAGTGCTTGGGTGTGAATGGCCTTTAAATCTGCCTCCTTCAGCTTACTAGCGACAGTGAGTTGGTGTCTGTATGTGAAGGCATGCACTGTGACTCTTATTTCATTTTCTCATTTACAACAGGGATTTGTGTCCTCTGGGCTTTCATGTCATTTCCATTTGATTCTACTCTGGTGGGAAATGACTGCCTCTTATTAGCAAGCGGCTCCCAGAGTTTATTTAGTGGTGATTGCTGCAGGACATCCTTTCTTCTCTGCCTCTCATGGCCTCTCATGCAGATAATATAGTTCAAATTATTCATTTATTTTAAATTTATATGAAGAAATTGACAGTTGTGTTGCAGTTACAGTAGCCCTATTGCAAAAGAAACCAATTTTCGTACAATTGCAGTCACGTATAAGTCCTCTTGCTGCTTTCATTCATTGTTATTGAAGATATACAAAAGTTTATATTCTCAATATTTTTTGAAAGATAGCTTTTTCTATGTGTTTTGGAGGGTTAGTCCTATAAATAGACTTTTGGATAAACTCTGGCCACAGTGAGGATTTTTTTAAACAGCATGTTTGCGTTGTCATGTGGACAAGGTTCAAGGTTCGAGGTTGTGCTTTCTTGTTACATTTTGTGTACAGGTACATAAGAGTAATTATTTTTACAGACAATGCAGCAGCATATAGATAACTAAACAATAGTTTAGTAATAATGATGAATCCGCAAAAAATTCAAGTGCAAAAAAATAAAAGAGACACTGAGTTTTCTACCTTTCACGTCATGCTGCTCTTTTACATCGTCTCACGCCATTATCGCCTACGGTATGTTTACACCAGTAATGTTTTCATCAGTAATACATTATCCGGGCGCTATATTTCTTTCCCAAGGTAGGTGAGTGTAGAGGGCGTGCTCATGCACTCCTCCTCCTACGTAAAAAATAATATCGTATGACGAACATGGATAAAATACATCAGTTTATTAATTGATTATGAATTGTGCTTATGAACTCATTTGTTCTTTACCCTTAAATTCTTTACATCATCTGCTGTTGGTGGTCTGTTTGTGGTCCTGGTAGATTAGTTTTTGACAGCACTGCATCCCACCGCACAAGGACATCAGTTTTATGGCTTCAGAGGCTTCGTTTCCATCTACTTAATGTCCAGTCTGCCGTTCCATGCTCTGCTCTTAAAGATAATGAACAGAGATAATTGGTTTGGTCATGATGGAATCCACCTGCAACACACCCACTGATTGTACAGTATATCCAACCAAACAACCAAACAACCTAACCACTTCATGTCTGTCTGTCTGTCTGTCTGTCTGTCTGTCTGTCTGTCTGTCTGTCTGTCTGTCTGTCTGTCTGTCTGTCTCTGTAATTGGACACCCACCCTAGAGTGTGGTTCTGCTCGAGCGGGGAATCATCAGGTCCCTGATCTAAAGTCAAATCAACTTGCTGTGATCTGGCATTATAATAAAATTGAATTGAATTAAATTGAACTGTGGAGTCTGCCTTACTTCTTCTGTCTCCCCATTTCTATCAAAGCCTCTATTTGTCAGCCAATCGAAGCACAGCTTCTGTTTGCCCACTCTCCCAAGGGCACTTAAAGTGTGAAGAGAACCAATCAATCTAAACCAACAATGGAAAACTGTTTTCTTTTTGGTTATTTTTCTGGGTTTATCTCTTGTGAAGCAGAGTCTCCCGTAAATGTCAATATCGTCATGAATATACACTGGATGTAATGTCTAACTACGTGCATTTGTAAGGACAGGGGCATTCGTTACATAACATCTATTTGTAAGTAGATATTGGGGCTTATGTAAATACTCGAGGTTCAGGCCGCTATGTGGCCCTACGTTGCACAGCCGCGAGAAATCTCACTATTTCTACGTGTCATTATTTCGACTAAGGGTTAGGGTTAGGTTTTAGGGTTAGGTTTAGGCATAGTTTTGTTACAGTTAGGGTTTGAGTTAGGTTTAGGCATAGTGGTTAACATTCACCAGGTTAGAATTCACCAGCGTCGGCAGGTTAGCATTTCACCAGGTTAACATTCATATCGACACGCTCCCAGATAGCCGATCCGACTGATATGCAGCATGCGTGCGTGTTGGAACTGCAGGTACCAAGTACAAAGTTGCTCTACACCCATGATATACTGTGTGTGCACAGTGCACAACCCAAACTCTGCACACACTTTGGGTGCTCATATCTTTGAACGGGTATGGACTAGTAACTGAAATATTCGTAGGTTTAAGGTGGTGCAACTGACCTATGCATGTACTTAGTTTAAACATGGTCTAGATTAGAATGATTAACAATTATCAAACACTATGTTTAGCCCAGTTACAACAGTGTGGATAGACTGGAAAACATGATTTTTCTGTGTAAATATATTATTTTTCATCTTGACGTTCTTGTGCTACTTATTACTCCCTGCTCAGCATAATTCGAGACAGCCATTTTAGAGCTGGGAGATCTATCACCACCCACTCACAACCCACATAATTCACTGAGGATAATCATAACCCATTATCGTATTTTTTTTAAGCATTAGCGTAGAGATTTGGGGATACATCTTCTTAACTTTATATTTAGAACAGGGGTATATCAAACTCATTTTAGGTAATAGGCCAAATTGGGCAAAATCAGACTTTTTGTGGGCCGAAACGATTGTGCAACCGCGAACGGACGCATGCTTGCACACATCTGCACAAGTCTACACAAAGGCAGCATATGAGAATGCACACAGTCCATTGAGTTCTTTTTTCTGTGTCCAATCAGACAGGATTGGTGGATTGGTGAAGCTTCACATTAAATCACGTGACATTTATATCATGTAATATAAATGGTAAGACAGATTTCATCAGGAACAATACAAAATGTTTCCCCAGTGAATTCCTCGCGACTCGTGTCAGGGCAACCACACTTGCAATTTCCCACAATTGCACCTTTCTAGTTGCCTTTGTGCTCACATGCCTCAGTCTCTGCTGTAACTACGGTACAAAAAGTTTCCCTTTTTCGAATACAGATTCTTATGAAGAGTATTGCCAAGCAAGCATTACTTTTATGATCAGTACTGACTTACAGCCATGTGATGAGAGGTGCTAAAATATGCTATTTTATGTTTTGCTACCCCCCCCCCCCCTTTTCCATTAATAAATTTAACATTAGCAGACACAAATGTAGAACTAACAAAACAAATTGTAGAGAGAGAGAGAGAGAGAGAGAGAGAGAGAGAGAGAGAGAGAGAGAGAGAGAGAGAGAGAGAGTGCGTGTGTGTGTGTGTGTGTGTGTGTGTGTGTGTGTGTGTGTGTGTGTGTGTGTGTGTGTGTGTGTGTGTGTGTGTGTGTGTGTGTGGCAATTTGTTTGAACATGGCACTCATGATAGCTTCTCATTTATTGTTCACTCAAGTCAAGATAAAAATAATTCTGAAACTCAACTTTTCAGACATAACCTTTTGACAACCTGGCAATGTTCAATTGTATTGAGCGACACACTAAGATTGCAATGAGGATAAATGTACTTTATCACTCTGGGACTAGTCTTCCGTGGCAGACTTCTATTCCATCTCAGAATGCTATAGAGTCTGGAACTGGAACTACACCTTCCAAAAGCTGAGAAAGGAAGCTGTCATCTGTTAGAATAATTTGATTTACAGTAGGACAACTTTATACCACTGCAATGACGAGATTGAAGCCGGGGGGAGGCAGGAAATCCGCTTTACCCCTGGTCTGGATCATTTTCAGGTGGTCCAGACTGTATGATGGAAGCTGTCACGGAACCTTCTGGCAACAGTCTGGCTCACGAGACTACTCTGGGACAAACACATTTCTTTTGCTGGGACAGTCTGGGGGTTGAGTGGAGTGCCATTAACTATTGTGTTCTTAACCCACAACTGCCTGCAGCGGCATTGACAGTACAAATCCAAACTAAAAAAAATGGTTGTTTGGTCGTGAATAATTTTGAAAGCTACTGTATGATTATTAAAGAGAAAAGAAGTATTGTTGTTTATGTATGGAACAAAAATTCAAAGTTAAAGTTGTACCCCAAGCTGGAGCTCTCAAGAGATGTATTTTAATATTTCTTCATAAATGTATGAGTCACATTAAACTTATCGTGTCAAAATATTAATTCTTCTCTCAAAGACGTATTTTGAGCTGAGGAAGAGTGAAAATCCTAAAATCAGAGTCAAAACTGTGAAGCCAGATTTCTCAGACCTTTCATTTTCAGATAAACATGCTTCTTTAAGCTGTAGTTTCAAATGACAAATCTAAATGAGTAAACATCCAGTAGCTCTGGTCATCTATTTTCATATGAAGTGAAGAATTTTCAATCACAGGATAGTTGCTGACAGGCATTTATTTGAGGATTCTTTGAGTGTTTTTCATCAGTTTCAACCAAAATGAGATTACTCATTGTTGTTGTCACCTGTCTTGTGAGCTGCCATGTGATGGCCACCTGTTTGCTGCACTGGCTCACATATCAGCTGCTGTGTTCCATTTCCTGACAGCAAAAAGGAGGGGTGTGCGTGTGTACAGCACTGTATGTGTGCACACATGCACGTGCATTCCATTTCGATCTTTAATGACATTCAGAAGATATGGCTCTCAGAGTGGAAGAGAAGTTCATTCATTCTCTCTCTGCATCTTGGAAAACATGAATCCTTTTCTTTCCATACTATGGAGTATCTCAGGGGAATGACATGGACAATTCCACAACAATAGACCCAGTAATTAGCTGCAAACTACTTTCCTTTATCGTGTGTGAATGGTAATAGCAATGGAAAGATCCATTAGGCTGTACGATTGTTCCCACTAGAACTGCATGGTTTCTCTGGACAAGGGCTAAGTTGATTTTCCAACCTCTCATGTGCTCTCTGTCTGTACATGTGCATGGCTGCATGCATGCGTCTTCTTTTTCTTTTACCTTTAAGAGGTAATGTCCACGGCAGGTTATAAAGAAGAGAAAACCCCTCCCAAGTATGTACATGATGTCTCTATATTAGTGTTATGGGTTTGATTTAGGGTGCTTTCACACCTGGGACTCGCTCTCCAAACTAATTCCAGTTCATCATGGTATGAAGCAATCATACCTAAGGTGAAAGCAGCCTATAGTGTTGGTTCTGTTTTCTCGTGTGATGGAATAGAATCTGTGAGCTGAGGTTCGTGAAAATAAAACGAATGGTAGAATAAAAGGCAGAGCAATATAGGATCGAAATATATGGATGGATGGATGGATGGATGGATTGATGCAGGAGAGCAGGTCACTGACATACTTGAGTCAGTGGAGCAGGAACCTGTGCGTGTGCGTGCCTGTGTGTGTGTGTGTGTGTGTGTGTGTGTGTGTGTGTGTGTGTGTGTGTGTGCGCGCGCACACACATGCGTGTGTGTGTGTGTGACACGGTGCAGAAGGCAAGAAACACCCCACCTGGTACTGAGACAGTCTCGGTTACTGATGCAACATTTTCCTTCATCAGACAGAGCAGTGGAGACAGACACATACGATGGTTTTAAGTCAATACATCACTGTTGTGTTACTTACAGTATGTGGTATGCATGCAGTATGTGGTACTGTATGTGGTATGCATGCTACCTGTGTGTGGCACCATTACGCTCAGCAGGGGCATAGCAAATGACTCATATCCTTTAAATAGACCTTTTGATGTATCAGTTTAGATGTGAGATTTAAAAACAAATACAGGTCATTGATGTACAAAAGCAAAACCTGTTTAACAAAACAGCATCTGTCAAAACTGATAAGGCAGAGAGATGCAGTAATATGGTCACAGCCCTGCAAGAGACGTCAACGTTGTCACAGTTTTATGGTCTGCTAAACTGTCATGGTGTCATACTCCATCTATCCAATGGATGTCAGAGTGTTTCCATCTTTCTCACTGTCAGCGTTGGGCGGAGGCGAAGGAGACCGCTGTACATCCGAGAGAGTCGAAGAGGCACTCCTGTCTCTAAAATGAAGATCAATCAACAACCAACACTGCATGAGAGCCATCATTCACTTTACAGAGAGGAGAAGCCGCTCCTTTAATTGACACGGCTTTCATGCTACATTTAACATACTGTACATACATATCATTACTAATATGTGATTTATGCATGCTTATACCCTGTATACTTTGTTGTACGTCAAATAGCAAAAAATATCTGATGTGCAAGCTTACCCTAGTTGCTCCCGGTGAGCAGGTTGGTGCCTTGCATGGTTTCCTCTGCCACCGGTGTATGAATGTGTGCGTGAATGGGTGAATGTAATCCACAATCTATGTAAAGCGCCTTGGATAAAAGCGCTATATAAATGCACCATTTACCATTTACCATTTACCAAGTCCACGTGACTTTGTGAGCTTGTACATCTGCTATTTTGCCTATTTTAGCTGAATTATATTTGTTCCAAATGTTCAACTAATTTTGCCAAATGTAGATTTCTTTTTTCACACACAATCCCTGGAGGCCAAGGAAAAACCTCTGCCCCACATTTTTCATAAATGTTTCATATTCCATCCTAAGTTTGCAGTGGCTCGTTTTGAACAAAATGCCTCGAATCATTAACACAACGTCCGATTGCCATGAAACTTTGCGTGCACATTCCCACTGGGCCATGGAAGAAATGCCACCAAATCAAATCTGCCTCATGGTGGCGCTATAACTGTTCAATTCACCTATTCACATTTTGGCCTATAACTCTTGAACTATAGGTCATAGAATAACAAATATATTTCCCTTGGATTCCTTGGATCATTACGGAACTCCTCAAATTAGATTTTGACTATGATTGCCTATTCAAAGTTTGCCGGACGGGCCGTTTTGCACAACATGCTAAGCACCGACTGATCAGCGAGAAACTTCGCACGCACACTCCCACTGAAGGACCTCCATCCCAAATGTTTCAAATCTCCTCCTGGTGGCGCCACAACAGCCCACTTCACGTTTTGGCCTATAACTCTTGGACCATAGGTCATGCAATATTTTTTTCCCCTGCATTCCTTGGATACATTTATAAACTCTGTTTGTTCCAGATTAAATCTTCTGCCACAGTGTTTTCACACTTTTTGCTACTTCAGATTGTGTCTAAAAACTCACACAAATCAGTACACATTACTTTGAAGTTATGTGATCAAGATGTATATGTTAGATTTTGTTCTAAAAGTAACGTGCCCTTTAAGTTTACAGAAGTCTAGTTTCCTTTCCTGCCAAGAAAAAGAAATGGACATCATCTTCTAAACGGTCCTATTAATTTGTCTGCCTGTCAACAGGTATAATGGAAGCAGCAAGAGGGTCCCCCCGAGTCAAGAAAAGTGACCTTTTAAGTTCTGTGATTCTGTCCCAAATGGGCCATCATGATCAATAGTTATCTACTCTCTCTCTCTCATTTGATCGATGGCAATAAAAGGCCAGAATGAAATGAACCAGTGATAAATCCACAGCACACTACTGTAGCTACAGCAGAGAACGATGCAATTCTTCCTGGACAGTGCAGCACTGATGCTCTGTCTACACACTATTCTGTATTCAGAGTTGTTTGAATTGTAAATGTTCCTGTGTCTATATAGTTATAAGTATAATTTACATGCATAATACAGCAGATGCTCCCTGGAGAACACTTCTGCTCTTTATACATACAGTATAACTAACTATAACTAGGATATTGACCGATTTTGCTGTTATGAAATCATTATTACAAAGTGTAGCTTTCCCACTTTTATGTCCTATACTGTAACTATTGGGGGCCGTAGCCTTTGTTTTAAATTGTTAAATTGTAAGTAAACATAAATATCAAACGTATCAGTCGTAGACAGTCTAGATTTCCCAAAAGGAAATGCACATATTTTAATTCCGTCTGACCAGAAGCAGACATCCACATAAAATGGCCCTCCCAGCAAATCCAACCCTCCTCATACTTATGTAGACAGAAAGAGATGGGATGTCAACAGACAACATCTTTGATTCTATGTCAGTGTTACAAACGCTTGTGAAATTGATTTGACCTTTTTGGGTGTGAAAACAACCATTATGTTTTCAGGTGATTCTGTACAGCTAGTCCATACACAGAGATGTGTGCAGTCTACACACCAAAATGATATGCAGACTTGAGACTGCATATCATTGTGGGCTCGCCTATAAGGCGAGCACACTTTAGATATTGTCATTATTGTGGGCTCGCCTATAAGGCGAGCACACTTTAGATATTGTCATTATTGTGGGCTCGCCAGTACCTGGCGAGCACACTTTAGATATTGTCATTATTTATTTATTTATTTATTTGTTTATCTAGTAAGTAGACGGGATTTTCGGTTCCTTTCTACTCCTACATACTTAGTGAGAAAATGAAAATAAAAACATCAATGTGTTCAGCTTACAGTGGTGAAGTGTGCTATTACTTTTTACAGCAATCGGCCAAATGGTGGCGCTGTAGGAAGCCTTCGAAAGTGCGATCTTTGAACAGGTATAGCTCATGCTGTGTTTGAGGTACAGCCATGAAACCTGTATACACTTATGCGTCTCCTCATGCCGAACAACTTTTACCCTCTAACTTTTGACCTCTGACCTTTAGGTCTCCCACAATTCGGAATTATATGAAAAACAGTAAAAATCTATCTCCTCCTGGGATTTTCGCGATACGCGCATAAAACTTTTTTCACATGAACTTTGGACCAATGCGGTCAAACTAATCTCGGCGGATTTCTTTTAAAGTGAAATATAATTTTTTAATAATTCAATCAATAGTGCGGTTTTATGCAAATTATTCTTCGGCCTCTAAATCATACATGCAAAGTTACACGTTCATGGCATTTGGCAAAGATGTGGAGGGTTAGTCAAAGTATCACTGAAACCAATTTTATTCCAATCGGCCAAAGGGGGGCGCTATACGAAGCGTCTGAAAATTCAAACTTCAAACGGGCATAAGTCATGACTCGTTTCGTTCGAAGACATGCAACTTGTTACACGCATGCTTTGACTCAAGCGGAAGACATCTGTGTCGTTGTTAAGTAAGCTCCGCCCTTTGATTTTCCGCCATTTTGAGCAGTTTGTAAAACGCGTAAACCCGCTTTTATTCTGGAATTTTCGCGTCACGTGCACAAAACTTTTTTTACGTGAACTTTGGACCGATATCTAAAGATCTGTCAGATCGGATTTCTTTAACATTGAAACATGCTTTTTTAAATAATTCAAACAATATTGCATTTTTATGCAAATTATTCTTCTGCCTCTAAAACATACATGCAAAGTCACATTTTCATGACAAAATAGTGTAGAGGGTTAGTTCAAATATCACTGAAACCAATCTTACCCCAAATGGCCAAAGGGGGGCGCTATATAATTTTGAGCAGTTTGTAAAACGCTTAAACCCGTTTTTATTCTAGGATTTTTTTTTGCAATTTGCATGAAACATTCTACACGCAATCTAAGGACCTTTATCTAACATGCCTATGAAGTGCACACAAAAAAATTATAAAATAATAATAATAAATATAGCTGCAAGCAGCGATAAAGTGTCCAAAGCCAAAAACACCTCAAATCATGAACACAGCCTGGGATGTGCGTGAAATCTTGCAAGCACATTCCCAATAGGTCAAGGAACAGATACCAACCTTCTCACATTGGCCTGTTATAGCGCCACCAGCGGGTCAACTTTTGCACAACACATTTTTGGAACAAAATGGACCAATCTTTGACGTCAGTAACGTCAAAGAGAGCACTGCCTGCGATCTTGACATTTTGTGCTTTTATAGCCATTGTTTTCCGGCTTGAAGCGAGCCCACTATTGTTTCGAAGGAACAATATTTTTCTAGTTTATTGTGGGCTCGCCTATAAGGCGAGCACACTTTAGATATTGTCATTGTGGGCTCGCCAGTACCTGGCGAGCACACTTTAGATATTGTCATTATTTATTTATCTAGTAAGTAGACGGGATTTTCGGTTCCTTTCTACTCCTACATACTTAGTGAGAAAATGAAAATAAAAACATCAATGTGTTCAGTTTACAGTGGCGAAGTGTGCTATTATTTTTTATAGCAATCGGCCAAATGGTGGCGCTGTAGGAAGCCTTCGAAAGTGCGATCTTTGAACAGGTATAGCTCATGCTGTGTTATACATACAGCCATGAAACCTGTATACACTTATGCGTCTCCTCATGCCGAACAACTTTTACCCTCTAACTTTTGACCTCTGACCTTTAGGTCTCCCACAATTCGGAATTATATGAAAAACAGTAAAAATCTATCTCCTCCTGGGTTTTTTTCGATACGCGCACGAAACTTTTTTCACATGAACTTTGGACCAATACGGTCAGATTTATCTCGGCGGATTTCTTTTAAAGTGAAATATCATTTTTTAATAATTCAATAAATATTGCGGTTTTATGCAAATTATTCTTCTGCCTCTAAATCATGCATGCAAAGTTACACGTTCATGGCATTTGGCAAAGATGTGGAGGGTTAGTCAAAGTATCACTGAAACCAATTTTATTCCAATCGGCCAAAGGGGGGCGCTATACGAAGCGTTTGAAAATTCAAACTTCAAACGGGCATAAGTCATGACTCGTTTCGTTTGAAGACATGCAACTTGTTACACGCGTGCTTTGACTCAAGCGGAAGACATCTGTGTCGTTGTTAAGTAAGCTCCGCCCTTCGATTTTCCGCCACTTTGAGCAGTTTGTAAAACGCGTAAACCCGCTTTTATTCTGGAATTTTCGCGTCACGTGCACAAAACTTTTTTTACATGAACTTTGGACCGATATCTAAAGATCTGTCAGATCGGATTTCTTTAACATTGAAACATGCTTTTTTAAATAATTCAAACAATATTGCATTTTTATGCAAATTATTCTTCTGCCTCTAAAACATACAAGCAAAGTCACATTTTCATGACAAAATAGTGTAGAGGGTTAGTTCAAATATCACTGAAACCAATCTTACCCCAAATGGCCAAAGGGGGGCGCTATATAATTTTGAGCAGTTTGTAAAACGCTTAAACCCGTTTTTATTCTAGGATTTTTTTTGCAATTTGCATGAAACATTCTACACGCAATCTAAGGACCTTTATCTAACATGCCTATGAAGTGCACACAAAAAATTATAAAATAATAATAATAAATATAGCTGCAAGCAGCGATAAAGTGTCCAAAGCCAAAAACACCTCAAATCATGAACACAGCCTGGGATGTGCGTGAAATCTTGCAAGCACATTCCCAATAGGTCAAGGAACAGATACCAACCTTCTCACATTGGCCTGTTATAGCGCCACCAGCGGGTCAACTTTTGCACAACACATTTTTGGAACAAAATGGACCAATCTTTGACGTCAGTAACGTCAAAGAGAGCACTGCCTGCGATCTTGACATTTTGTGCTTTTATAGCCATTGTTTTCCGGCTTGAAGCGAGCCCACAATTGTTTCGAAGGAACAATATTTTTCTAGTTGTGGGCTCGCCTATAAGGCGAGCACACTTTAGATATTGTCATTATTTCTATACTAGGCAGGCAGTCAGTGCAAGTATCAAAAAACTTCGGTTCCTTTCTACTCCTACATACTTAGTGAGAAAATGAAAATAAAAACATCAATGTGTTCAGCTTACTGTGGCGACGTGTGCTATTACTTTTTACAGCAATCGGCCAAATGGTGGCGCTGTAGGAAGCCTTCGAAAGTGCGAACTTTGAACAGGTATAGCTCATGCTGTGTTTGAGGTAAAGCCATGAAACCTGTATACACGTATGCGTCTCCTCATGCCGAACAACTTTTAGCCTCTGACTTTTGACCTCTGACCTTTAGATCTCCCACAATTCGGAATTATATGAAAAACAGTAAAAATCTATCTCCTCCTGGGTTTTTTTCGATACGCGCACAAAACTTTTTTCACATGAACTTTGGACCAATACGGTCAAACTAATCTCGGCGGATTTCTTTTAAAGTGAAATATAATTTTTTAATAATTCAATAAATATTGCAGTTTTATGCAAATTATTCTTCGGCCTCTAAATCATACATGCAAAGTTACACGTTCATGGCATTTGGCAAAGATGTAGAGGGTTAGTCAAGGTATCACTGAAACCAATTTTATTCCAATCGGCCAAAGGGGGGCGCTATACGAAGCGTCTGAAAATTCAAACTTCAAACGGGCATAAGTCATGACTCGTTTCGTTTGAAGACATGCAACTTGTTACACGCGTGCTTTGACTCAAGCGGAAGACATCTGTGTCGTTGTTAAGTAAGCTCCGCCCTTCGATTTTCCGCCACTTTGAGCAGTTTGTAAAACGCGTAAACCCGCTTTTATTCTGGAATTTTCGCGTCACGTGCACAAAACTTTTTTTGTGTGAACTTTGGACCGATATCTAAAGATCTGTCAGATCGGATTTCTTTAACATTGAAACATGCTTTTTTAAATAATTCAAACAATATTGCATTTTTATGCAAATTATTCTTCTGCCTCTAAAACATACAAGCAAAGTCACATTTTCATGACAAAATAGTGTAGAGGGTTAGTTCAAATATCACTGAAACCAATCTTACCCCAAATGGCCAAAGGGGGGCGCTATATAATTTTGAGCAGTTTGTAAAACGCTTAAACCCGTTTTTATTCTAGGATTTTTTTTGCAATTTGCATGAAACATTCTACACACAATCTAAGGACCTTTATCTAACATGCCTATGAAGTGCACACAAAATAATTATAAAATAATAATAATAAATATAGCTGCAAGCAGCGATAAAGTGTCCAAAGCCAAAAACACCTCAAATCATGAACACAGCCTGGGATGTGCGTGAAATCTTGCAAGCACATTCCCAATAGGTCAAGGAACAGATACCAACCTTCTCACATTGGCCTGTTATAGCGCCACCAGCGGGTCAACTTTTGCACAACACATTTTTGGAACAAAATGGACCAATCTTTGACGTCAGTAACGTCAAAGAGAGCACTGCCTGCGATCTTGACATTTTGTACTTTTATAGCCATTGTTTTCTGGCTTGAAGCGAGCCCACAATTGTTTCGAAGGAACAATATTTTTCTAGTGACAATATCTAACCGTCATATCAAGTTCTCCACAAAACTTCGGTTCCTTTCTACTCCTACATACTTAGACAGAAAATGAAAATAAAAACATCAATGTGTTCAGCTTACAGTGGCGAAGTGTGCTATTATTTTTTACAGCAATCGGCCAAATGGTGGCGCTGTAGGAAGCCTTCGAAAGTGCGAACTTTGAACAGATAGAGCTCATGCTCTGTTATACGTACAGTCATGAAACCTGTATAACCGTATGCGTCTCCTCATGCCGAACAACTTTTACGCTCTGACTTTTGACCTCTGACCTTTATATCCCCCAGAATTTTGAATTATATAAAAAACAGTAAAAATCTATCTCCTCCTGGGATTTTTGCGTTACGCGCACAAAACCTTTTTCACATGAACTTTGGACCAATACGGTCAAACTAGTCTCGGCGGATTTCTTTTAAAGTGAAATATAATTTTTTAATAATTCAATCAATATTGCGGTTTTATGCAAATTATTCTTCGGCCTCTAAATCATACATGCAAAGTTACACGTTCATGGCATTTGGCAAAGATGTGGAGGGTTAGTCAAAGTATCACTGAAACCAATTTTATTCCAATCGGCCAAAGGGGGGCGCTATACGAAGCGTTTGAAAATTCAAACTTCAAACGGGCATAAGTCATGACTCGTTTCGTTTGAAGACATGCAACTTGTTACACGCGTGCTTTGACTCAAGCGGAAGACATCTGTGTCTTTGTTAAGTAAGCTCCGCCCTTCTATTTTCTGCCATTTTGAGCAGTTTGTAAAACGCGTAAACTCGCTTTTATTCTGGAATTTTCGCTCCACGTGCACAAAACTTTTTTTACGTGAACTTTGGACCGATATCTAAAGATCTGTCAGATCGGATTTCTTTAAAATTGAAACATGCTTTTTTAAATAAATTCAATGAATATTGCAGTTTTATGCAAATTATTCTTCTGCCTCTAAATCATACATGCAAAGTAACATGTTCATGGCATTTGGCAAAGATGTAGACTAGAGTGTTAGTCCAAATATCACTAAAACCAATCTTACCCCAATTGGCCAAAGGGGGGCGCTATATCATTTTGAGCAGTTTGTGAAACGCTTAAACCCGTTAGGATTTTTTTTTGCAATTTGCATGAAACATTCTACACACAATCTAAGGACCTTTATCTAATATGCCTATGAAGTGCACACACACAAAAAATAATAATAATAATGAATATAGCTGCAAGCAGCGATAAAGTGGCCAAAGCCAAAAACACCTCAAATCATGAACACAGCCTGCGATGTGCGTGAAATCTTACAAGCACATTCCCAATAGGTCAAGGAACAGATACCACCCTTCTTACATTGGCCTGTTATAGCGCCACCAGCGGGTCAACTTTTGCACAACACATTTTTGGAACAAAATGGATCTTGACATTTTGTACTTTTATAGCCATTGTTTTCTGGCTTGAAGCGAGCCCACAATTGTTTCGAAGGAACAATATTTTTCTAGTGACAATATCTAACCATCATATCAAGTTCTCCTCAAAACTTCGGTTCCTTTCTACTCCTACATACTTAGACAGAAAATGAAAATAAAAACATCAATGTGTTCAGCTTACAGTGGCGAAGTGTGCTATTATTTTTTACAGCAATCGGCCAAATGGTGGCGCTGTAGGAAGCCTTCGAAAGTGCGAACTTTGAACAGATAGAGCTCATGCTCTGTTATACGTACAGTCATGAAACTTGTATACACGTATGCGTCTCCTCATGCCAAACAACTTTTGCACTCTGACTTTTGACCTCTGACCTTTAGATCCCCCAGAATTTTGAATTATATAAAAAACAGTAAAAATCTATCTCCTCCTGGGATTTTTGCGTTACGCGCACAAAACTTTTTTCACATGAACTTTGGACCAATACGGTCAAACTAGTCTCGGCGGATTTCTTTTAAAGTGAAATATAATTTTTTAATACTTCAATCAATATCGCGGTTTTATGCAAATTATTCTTCAGCCTCTAAATCATACATGCAAAGTTACACGTTCATGGCATTTGGCAAAGATGTGGAGGGTTAGTCAAAGTATCACTGAAACCAATTTTATTCCAATCGGCCAAAGGGGGGCGCTATACGAAGCGTTTGAAAATTCAAACTTCAAACGGGCATAAGTCATGACTCGTTTCGTTTGAAGACATGCAACTTGTTACACGCGTGCTTTGACTCAAGCGGAAGACATCTGTGTCGTTGTTAAGTAAGCTCCGCCCTTCGATTTTCCGCCATTTTGAGCAGTTTGTAAAACGCGTAAACCCGCTTTTATTCTGGAATTTTCGCTCCACGTGCACAAAACTTTTTTTACGTGAACTTTGGACCGATATCTAAAGATCTGTCAGATCGGATTTCTTTAAAATTGAAACATGCTTTTTTAAATAAATTCAATGAATATTGCAGTTTTATGCAAATTATTCTTCTGCCTCTAAATCATACATGCAAAGTAACATGTTCATGGTATTTGGCAAAGATGTAGAGTGTTAGTCCAAATATCACTAAAACCAATCTTACCCCAATTGGCCAAAGGATGGCGCTATATCATTTTGAGCAGTTTGTGAAACGCTTAAACCCGTTAGGATTTCTTTTTGCAATTTGCATGAAACATTCTACACACAATCTAAGGACCTTTATATAATATGCCTATGAAGTGCACACACACACAAAAACATAATAATAATGAATATAGCTGCAAGCAGCGATAAAGTGGCCAAAGCCAAAAACACCTCAAATCATGAACACAGCCTGCAATGTGCGTGAAATCTTACAAGCACATTCCCAATAGGTCAAGGAACAGATACCACCCTTCTTACATTGGCCTGTTATAGCGCCACCAGCGGGTCAACTTTTGCACAACACATTTTTGGAACAAAATGGACCAATCTTTGACGTCAGTAACGTCAAAGAGAGCACTGCCTGCGATCTTGACATTTTGTACTTTTATAGCCATTGTTTTCTGGCTTGAAGCGAGCCCACAATTGTTTCGAAGGAACAATATTTTTCTAGTTTATTTATCTATCAGGCAGGCAATCAGTAGACGGGATCTTCGGTTCCTTTCTACTCCTACATACTTAGTGAGAAAATGAAAATAAAAACATCAATGTGTTCAGTTTACAGTGGCGAAGTGTGCTATTATTTTTTATAGCAATCGGCCAAATGGTGGCGCTGTAGGAAGCCTTCGAAAGTGCGATCTTTGAACAGGTATAGCTCATGCTGTGTTTGAGGTACAGGCATGAAACCTGTATACACGTATGCGTCTCCTCATGCCGAACAACTTTTAGCCTCTGACTTTTGACCTCTGACCTTTAGGTCTCCCACAATTCGGAATTATATGAAAAACAGTAAAAATCTATCTCCTCCTGGGTTTTTTTCGTTACGCGCACAAAACCTTTTTCACATGAACTTTGGACCAATACGGTCAGATTGATCAACCAGATTTTTTTTAAAGTGAAATATAATTTTTTAATAATTTAATCAATATTGCGGTTTTATGCAAATTATTCTTCGGCCTCTAAATCATACATGCAAAGTTACACGTTCATGGCATTTGGCAAAGATGTGGAGGGTTAGTCAAAGTATCACTGAAACCAATTTTATTCCAATCGGCCAAAGGGGGGCGCTATACGAAGCGTCTGAAAATTCAAACTTCAAACGGGCATAAGTCATGACTCGTTTCGTTTGAAGACATGCAACTTGTTACACGCGTGCTTTGACTCAAGCGGAAGACATATGTGTCGTTGTTAAGTAAGCTCCGCCCTTCAATTTTCCGCCATTTTGAGCAGTTTGTAAAATGCGTAAACCCGCTTTTATTCTGGAATTTTCGCGTCACGTGCACAAAACTTTTTTTACGTGAACTTTGGACCGATATCTAAAGATCTGTCAGATCGGATTTCTTTAACATTGAAACATGCTTTTTTAAATAATTCAAACAATATTGCATTTTTATGCAAATTATTCTTCTGCCTCTAAAACATACATGCAAAGTCACATTTTCATGACAAAATAGTGTAGAGGGTTAGTTCAAATATCACTGAAACCAATCTTACCCCAAATGGCCAAAGGGGGGCGCTATATAATTTTGAGCAGTTTGTAAAACGCTTAAACCCGTTTTTATTCTAGGATTTTTTTTGCAATTTGCATGAAACATTCTACACGCAATCTAAGGACCTTTATCTAACATGCCTATGAAGTGCACACAAAAAAATTATAAAATAATAATAATAAATATAGCTGCAAGCAGCGATAAAGTGGCCAAAGCCAAAAACACCTCAAATCATGAACACAGCCTGGGATGTGCGTGAAATCTTGCAAGCACATTCCCAATAGGTCAAGGAACAGATACCAACCTTCTCACATTGGCCTGTTATAGCGCCACCAGCGGGTCAACTTTTGCACAACACATTTTTGGAACAAAATGGACCAATCTTTGACGTCAGTAACGTCAAAGAGAGCACTGCCTGCGATCTTGACATTTTGTGCTTTTATAGCCATTGTTTTCTGGCTTGAAGCGAGCCCACAATTGTTTCGAAGGAACAATATTTTTCTAGTTATTTATCTATCAGGCAGGCAATCAACAGTAGACGGGATTTCGGTTCCTTTCTACTCCTACATACTTAGTGAGAAAATGAAAATAAAAACATCAATGTGTTCAGTTTACAGTGGCGAAGTGTGCTATTATTTTCTATAGCAATCGGCCAAATGGTGGCGCTGTAGGAAGCCTTCGAAAGTGCGAACTTTGAACAGGTATAGCTCATGCTGTGTTATACATACAGCCATGAAACCTGTATACACTTATGCGTCTCCTCATGCCGAACAACTTTTACCCTCTAACTTTTGACCTCTGACCTTTAGGTCTCCCACAATTCGGAATTATATGAAAAACAGTAAAAATCTATCTCCTCCTGGGTTTTTTTTGTTACGCGCACAAAACTTTTTTCACATGAACTTTGGACCAATACGGTCAGATTTATCTCGGTGGATTTCTTTTAAAGTGAAATATCATTTTTTAATAATTCAATCAATATTGCGGTTTTATGCAAATTATTCTTCGGCCTCTAAATCATACATGCAAAGTTACACGTTCATGGCATTTGGCAAAGATGTGGAGGGTTAGTCAAAGTATCACTGAAACCAATTTTATTCCAATCGGCCAAAGGGGGGCGCTATACGAAGCGTTTGAAAATTCAAACTTCAAACGGGCATAAGTCATGACTTGTTTTGTTTGAAGACATGCAACTTGTTACACGCGTGCTTTGACTCGAGCGGAAGACATCTGTGTCGTTGTTAAGTAAGCTCCGCCCTTCGATTTTCCGCCATATTGAGCAGTTTGTAAAACGCGTAAACCCGCTTTTATTCTGGAATTTTCGCTCCACGTGCACAAAACTTTTTTTACGTGAACTTTGGACCGATATCTAAAGATCTGTCAGATCGGATTTCTTTAAAATTGAAACATGCTTTTTTAAATAAATTCAATGAATATTGCAGTTTTATGCAAATTATTCTTCTGCCTCTAAATCATACATGCAAAGTAACATGTTCATGGCATTTGGCAAAGATGTAGAGTGTTAGTCCAAATATCACTAAAACCAATCTTACCCCAATTGGCCAAAGGGGGGCGCTATATCATTTTGAGCAGTTTGTGAAACGCTTAAACCCGTTAGGATTTTTTTTTGCAATTTGCATGAAACATTCTACACACAATCTAAGGACCTTTATCTAATATGCCTATGAAGTGCACACACACAAAAAAATTATAATAATGAATATAGCTGCAAGCAGCGATAAAGTGGCCAAAGCCAAAAACACCTCAAATCATGAACACAACCTGGGATGTGCGTGAAATCTTGCAAGCACATTCCCAATAGGTCAAGGAACAGATACCAACCTTCTCAAATTGGCCTGTTATAGCGCCACCAGCGGGTCAACTTTTGCACAACACATTTTTGGAACAAAATGGACCAATCTTTGACGTCAGTAACGTCAAAGAGAGCACTGCCTGCGATCTTGACATTTTGTGCTTTTATAGCCATTGTTTTCTGGCTTGAAGCGAGCCCACAATTGTTTCGAAGGAACAATATTTTTCTAGTGACAATATCTAACCGTCATATCAAGTTCTCCTCAAAACTTCGGTTCCTTTCTACTCCTACATACTTAGACAGAAAATGAAAATAAAAACATCAATGTGTTCAGCTTACAGTGGCGAAGTGTGCTATTATTTTTTACAGCAATCGGCCAAATGGTGGCGCTGTAGGAAGCCTTCGAAAGTGCGAACTTTGAACAGATAGAGCTCATGCTCTGTTATACGTACAGTCATGAAACTTGTATACACGTATGCGTCTCCTCATGCCGAACAACTTTTGCACTCTGACTTTTGACCTCTGACCTTTAGATCCCCCAGAATTTTGAATTATATAAAAAACAGTAAAAATCTATCTCCTCCTGGGATTTTTGCGTTATGCGCACAAAACTTTTTTCACATGAACTTTGGACCAATACGGTCAAACTAGTCTCGGCGGATTTCTTTTAAAGTGAAATATAATTTTTTAATACTTCAATCAATATTGCGGTTTTATGCAAATTATTCTTCGGCCTCTAAATCATACATGCAAAGTTACACGTTCATGGCATTTGGCAAAGATGTGGAGGGTTAGTCAAAGTATCACTGAAACCAATTTTATTCCAATCGGCCAAAGGGGGGCGCTATACGAAGCGTTTGAAAATTCAAACTTCAAACGGGCATAAGTCATGACTCGTTTCGTTTGAAGACATGCAACTTGTTACACGCGTGCTTTGACTCAAGCGGAAGACATCTGTGTCGTTGTTAAGTAAGCTCCGCCCTTCGATTTTCCGCCTTTTTGAGCAGTTTGTAAAACGCGTAAACCCGCTTTTATTCTGGAATTTTCGCTCCACGTGCACAAAACTTTTTTTACGTGAACTTTGGACCGATATCTAAAGATCTGTCAGATCGGATTTCTTTAAAATTGAAACATGCTTTTTTTAAATAAATTCAATGAATATTGCAGTTTTATGCAAATTATTCTTCTGCCTCTAAATCATACATGCAAAGTAACATGTTCATGGTATTTGGCAAAGATGTAGAGTGTTAGTCCAAATATCACTAAAACCAATCTTACCCCAATTGGCCAAAGGGGGGCGCTATATCATTTTGAGCAGTTTGTGAAACGCTTAAACCCGCTAGGATTTCTTTTTGCAATTTGCATGAAACATTCTACACACAATCTAAGGACCTTTATATAATATGCCTATGAAGTGCACACACACACAAAAAAATAATAATAATGAATATAGCTGCAAGCAGCGATAAAGTGGCCAAAGCCAAAAACACCTCAAATCATGAACACAGCCTGCAATGTGCGTGAAATCTTACAAGCACATTCCCAATAGGTCAAGGAACAGATACCACCCTTCTTACATTGGCCTGTTATAGCGCCACCAGCGGGTCAACTTTTGCACAACACATTTTTGGAACAAAATGGACCAATCTTTGACGTCAGTAACGTCAAAGAGAGCACTGCCTGCGATCTTGACATTTTGTACTTTTATAGCCATTGTTTTCTGGCTTGAAGCGAGCCCACAATTGTTTCGAAGGAACAATATTTTTCTAGTTGTGGGCTCGCCTATAAGGCGAGCACACTTTAGATATTGTCATTATTTATTTATTTATTTATCTATCAGGCAGGCATATCAAGTATCAAAAAACTTCGGTTCCTTTCTACTCCTACATACTTAGTGAGAAAATGAAAATAAAAACATCAATGTGTTCAGTTTACAGTGGCGAAGTGTGCTATTACTTTTTACAGCAATCGGCCAAATGGTGGCGCTGTAGGAAGCCTTCGAAAGTGCGAACTTTGAACAGGTATAGCTCATGCTGTGTTATACATACAGCCATGAAACCTGTATACACTTATGCGTCTCCTCATGCCGAACAACTTTTACCCTCTAACTTTTGACCTCTGACCTTTAGGTCTCCCACAATTCGGAATTATATGAAAAACAGTAAAAATCTATCTCCTCCTGGGTTTTTTTTGTTACGCGCACAAAACTTTTTTCACATGAACTTTGGACCAATACGGTCAGATTTATCTCGGTGGATTTCTTTTAAAGTGAAATATCATTTTTTAATAATTCAATCAATATTGCGGTTTTATGCAAATTATTCTTCGGCCTCTAAATCATACATGCAAAGTTACACGTTCATGGCATTTGGCAAAGATGTGGAGGGTTAGTCAAAGTATCACTGAAACCAATTTTATTCCAATCGGCCAAAGGGGGGCGCTATACGAAGCGTCTGAAAATTCAAACTTCAAACGGGCATAAGTCATGACTCGTTTCATTTGAAGACATGCAACTTGTTACACGCGTGCTTTGACTCAAGCGGAAGACATCTGTGTCGTTGTTAAGTAAGCTCCGCCCTTCGATTTTCCGCCATTTTGAGCAGTTTGTAAAACACGTAAACCCGCTTTTATTCTGGAATTTTCGCTCCACGTGCACAAAACTTTTTTTACGTGAACTTTGGACCGATATCTAAAGATCTGTCAGATCGGATTTCTTTAACATTGAAACATGCTTTTTTAAATAATTCAAACAATATTGCATTTTTATGCAAATTATTCTTCTGCCTCTAAAACATACATGCAAAGTCGCATTTTCATGACAAAATAGTGTAGAGGGTTAGTTCAAATATCACTGAAACCAATCTTACCCCAAATGGCCAAAGGGGGGCGCTATATAATTTTGAGCAGTTTGTAAAACGCTTAAACCCGTTTTTATTCTAGGATTTTTTTTTGCAATTTGCATGAAACATTCTACACGCAATCTAAGGACCTTTATCTAACATGCCTATGAAGTGCACACAAAAAAAAAAAAAAAAAAAATTATAATAAATATAGCTGCAAGCAGCGATAAAGTGTCCAAAGCCAAAAACACCTCAAATCATGAACACAGCCTGGGATGTGCGTGAAATCTTGCAAGCACATTCCCAATAGGTCAAGGAACAGATACCAACCTTCTCACATTGGCCTGTTATAGCGCCACCAGCGGGACAACTTTTGCACAACACATTTTTGGAACAAAATGGACCAATCTTTGACGTCAGTAACGTCAAAGAGAGCACTGCCTGCGATCTTGACATTTTGTGCTTTTATAGCCATTGTTTTCTGGCTTGAAGCGAGCCCACAATTGTTTCGAAGGAACAATATTTTTCTAGTGACAATATCTAACCGTCATATCAAGTTCTCCTCAAAACTTCGGTTCCTTTCTACTCCTACATACTTAGACAGAAAATGAAAATAAAAACATCAATGTGTTCAGCTTACAGTGGCGAAGTGTGCTATTATTTTTTACAGCAATCGGCCAAATGGTGGCGCTGTAGGAAGCCTTCGAAAGTGCGAACTTTGAACAGATAGAGCTCATGCTCTGTTATACGTACAGTCATGAAACCTGTATAACCGTATGCGTCTCCTCATGCCGAACAACTTTTACGCTCTGACTTTTGACCTCTGACCTTTATATCCCCCAGAATTTTGAATTATATAAAAAACAGTAAAAATCTATCTCCTCCTGGGATTTTTGCGTTACGCGCACAAAACCTTTTTCACATGAACTTTGGACCAATACGGTCAAACTAGTCTCGGCGGATTTCTTTTAAAGTGAAATATAATTTTTTAATAATTCAATCAATATTGCGGTTTTATGCAAATTATTCTTCGGCCTCTAAATCATACATGCAAAGTTACACGTTCATGGCATTTGGCAAAGATGTGGAGGGTTAGTTAAAGTATCACTGAAACCAATTTTATTCCAATCGGCCAAAGGGGGGCGCTATACGAAGCGTTTGAAAATTCAAACTTCAAACGGGCATAAGTCATGACTCGTTTCGTTTGAAGACATGCAACTTGTTACACGCGTGCTTTGACTCAAGCGGAAGACATCTGTGTCGTTGTTAAGTAAGCTCCGCCCTTCTATTTTCCGCCATTTTGAGCAGTTTGTAAAACGCGTAAACTCGCTTTTATTCTGGAATTTTCGTTCCACGTGCACAAAACTTTTTTTACGTGAACTTTGGACCGATATCTAAAGATCTGTCAGATCGGATTTCTTTAAAATTGAAACATGCTTTTTTAGATAATTCAAACAATATTGCATTTTTATGCAAATTATTCTTCTGCCTCTAAAACATACATGCAAAGTCACATTTTCATGACAACATAGTGTAGAGGGTTAGTTCAAATATCACTGAAACCAATCTTACCCCAAATGGCCAAAGGGGGGCGCTATATAATTTTGAGCAGTTTGTAAAACGCTTAAACCCGTTTTTATTCTAGGATTTTTTTTGCAATTTGCATGAAACATTCTACACGCAATCTAAGGACCTTTATCTAACATGCCTATGAAGTGCACACAAAAAATTTATAAAATAATAATAATAAATATAGCTGCAAGCAGCGATAAAGTGTCCAAAGCCAAAAACACCTCAAATCATGAACACAGCCTGGGATGTGCGTGAAATCTTGCAAGCACATTCCCAATAGGTCAAGGAACAGATACCAACCTTCTCACATTGGCCTGTTATAGCGCCACCAGCGGGTCAACTTATGCATAACACATTTTTGGAACAAAATGGACCAATCTTTGACGTCAGTAACGTCAAAGAGAGCACTGCCTGCGATCTTGACATTTTGTGCTTTTATAGCCATTGTTTTCTGGCTTGAAGCGAGCCCACAATTGTTTCGAAGGAACAATATTTTTCTAGTGACAATATCTAACCGTCATATCAAGTTCTCCTCAAAACTTCGGTTCCTTTCTACTCCTACATACTTAGACAGAAAATGAAAATAAAAACATCAATGTGTTCAGCTTACAGTGGCGAAGTGTGCTATTATTTTTTACAGCAATCGGCCAAATGGTGGCGCTGTAGGAAGCCTTCGAAAGTGCGAACTTTGAACAGATAGAGCTCATGCTCTGTTATACGTACAGTCATGAAACCTGTATACACATATGCGTCTCCTCATGCCGAACAACTTTTACCCTCTAACTTTTGACCTCTGACCTTTAGATCCCCCAGAATTTTGAATTATATAAAAAACAGTAAAAATCTATCTCCTCCTGGGATTTTTGCGTTACGCGCACAAAACTTTTTTCACATGAACTTTGGACCAATACGGTCAAACTAGTCTGGTCGGATTTCTTTTAAAGTGAAATATAATTTTTTAATAATTCAATAAATATTGCGGTTTTATGCAAATTATTCTTCGGCCTCTAAATCATACATGCAAAGTTACACGTTCATGGCATTTGGCAAAGATGTGGAGGGTTAGTCAAAGTATCACTGAAACCAATTTTATTCCAATCGGCCAAAGGGGGGCGCTATACGAAGCGTCTGAAAATTCAAACTTCAAACGGGCATAAGTCATGACTCGTTTTGTTTGAAGACATGCAACTTGTTACACGCATGCTTTGACTCAAGCGGAAGACATCTGTGTCGTTGTTAAGTAAGCTCCGCCCTTCAATTTTCCGCCATTTTGAGCAGTTTGTAAAACGCGTAAACCCGCTTTTATTCTGGAATTTTCGCGTCACGTGCACAAAACTTTTTTTACGTGAACTTTGGACCGATATCTAAAGATCTGTCAGATCGGATTTCTTTAACATTGAAACATGCTTTTTTTAAATAATTCAAACAATATTGCATTTTTATGCAAATTATTCTTCTGCCTCTAAAACAGTATGCAAAGTCACATTTTCATGACAAAATAGTGTAGAGGGTTAGTTCAAATATCACTGAAACCAATCTTACCCCAAATGGCCAAAGGGGGGCGCTATATCATTTTGAGCAGTTTGTAAAACGCTTAAACCCGTTTTTATTCTAGGATTTTTTTTGCAATTTGCATGAAACATTCTACACGCAATCTAACCACCTTTATCTAACATGCCTATGAAGTGCACACAAAAAACTTATAAAATAATAATAATAAATATAGCTGCAAGCAGCGATAAAGTGGCCAAAGCCAAAAACACCTCAAATCATGAACACAGCCTGGGATGTGCGTGAAATCTTGCAAGCACATTCCCAATAGGTCAAGGAACAGATACCAACCTTCTCACATTGGCCTGTTATAGCGCCACCAGCGGGTCAACTTTTGCACAACACATTTTTGGAACAAAATGGACCAATCTTTGACGTCAGTAACGTCAAAGAGAGCACTGCCTGCGATCTTGACATTTTGTGCTTTTATAGCCATTGTTTTCTGGCTTGAAGCGAGCCCACAATTGTTTCGAAGGAACAATATTTTTCTAGTTGTGGGCTCGCCTATAAGGCGAGCACACTTTAGATATTGTCATTATTTACTAGGCAGGCAGTCAGTGCAAGTATCAAAAAACTTCGGTTCCTTTCTACTCCTACATACTTAGTGAGAAAATGAAAATAAAAACATCAATGTGTTCAGCTTACAGTGGTGAAGTGTGCTATTATTTTATACAGCAATCGGCCAAATGGTGGCGCTGTAGGAAGCCTTCGAAAGTGCGAACTTTGAACAGGTATAGCTCATGCTGTGTTTGAGTTACAGCCATGAAACCTGTATACACGTATGCGTCTCCTCATGCCGAACAACTTTTACCCTCTGACTTTTGACCTCTGACCTTTAGGTCTCCCACAATTTGGAATTATATGAAAAACAGTAAAAATCTATCTCCTCCTGGGATTTTTGCATAACGCGCACAAAACTTTTTTCACATGAACTTTGGACCAATACGGTCAAACTAGTCTCGGCGGATTTCTTTTAAAGTGAAATATATTTTTTTAATAATTCAATCAATATTGCGGTTTTATGTAAATTATTCTTCGGCCTCTAAATCATACATGCAAAGTTACACGTTCATGGCATTTGGCAAAGATGTGGAGGGTTAGTCAAAGTATCACTGAAACCAATCTTATTCCAATCGGCCAAAGGGGGGCGCTATATGAAGCGTTTGAAAATTCAAACTTCAAACGGGCATAAGTCATGACTCGTTTTGTTTGAAGACATGCAACTTGTTACACGCGTGCTTTGACTTGAGCGGAAGACATCTGTGTCTTTGTTAAGTAAGCTCCGCCCTTAGATTTTCCGCCATTTTGAGCAGTTTGTAAAACGCGTAAACCCACTTTTATTCTGGAATTTTCGCGTCACGTGCACAAAACTTTTTTTACGTGAACTTTGGACCAATATCTAAAGATCTGTCAGATCGGATTTCTTTCAAATTGAAACATGCTTTTTTAAATAATTCAATGAATATTGCAGTTTTATGCAAATTATTTTTCTGCCTCTAAATCATACATGCAAAGTAACATGTTCATGGCATTTGGCAAAGATGTAGAGTGTTAGTCCAAATATCACTAAAACCAATCTTACTCCAATTGGCCAAAGGGGGGCGCTATATCATTTTGAGCAGTTTTTGAAACGCTTAAACCCATTAGGATTTTTTTTAGCAATTTGCATGAAACATTCTACACACAATCTAAGGACCTTTATCTAATATGCCTATGAAGTGCACACACACAAAAAAAAAATAATAATAAATATAGCTGCAAGCAGCGATAAAGTGGCCAAAGCCAAAAACACATCATATCATGAACACAGCCTGCAATGTGCGTGAAATCTTGCAAGCACATTCCCAATAGGTCAAGGAACAGATACCACCCTTCTCACATTGGCCTGTTATAGCGCCACCAGCGGGTCAACTTTTGCACAACACATTTTTGGTCCAAAATGGACCAATCTTTGACGTCAGTAACGTCAAAGAGAGCACTGCTAGCGATCTTGACATTTTCTACATTTATAGCCATTGTTTTCTGGCTTGAAGCGAGCCCACAATTGTTTCGAAGGAACAATATTTTCTAGTTGTGGGCTCGCCTATAAGGCGAGCACACTTTAGATATTGTCATTATTTCTATACTAGGCAGGCAGTCAGTGCAAGTATCAAAAAACTTCGGTTCCTTTCTACTCCTACATACTTAGTGAGAAAATGAAAATAAAAACATCAATGTGTTCAGTTTACAGTGGCGAAGTGTGCTATTATTTTCTATAGCAATCGGCCAAATGGTGGCGCTGTAGGAAGCCTTCGAAAGTGCGAACTTTGAACAGGTATAGCTCATGCTGTGTTTTAGGTACAGCCATGAAACCTGTATACACGTATGCGTCTCCTCATGCCGAACAACTTTTACGCTCTGACTTTTGACCTCTGAGCTTTAGATCTCCCACAATTTGGAATTATATGAAAAACAGTAAAAATCTATCTCCTCCTGGGATTTTTGCGTTACGCGCATGAAACTTTTTTCACATGAACTTTGGACCAATACGGTCAAACTAGTCTCGGCGGATTTCTTTTAAAGTGAAATATAATTTTTTAATAATTCAATCAATATTGCGGTTTTATGCAAATTATTCTTCGGCCTCTAAATCATACATGCAAAGTTACACGTTCATGGCATTTGGCAAAGATGTGGAGGGTTAGTCAAAGTATCACTGAAACCAATTTTATTCCAATCGGCCAAAGGGGGGCGCTATACGAAGCGAAAATTCAAACTTCAAACGGGCATAAGTCATGACTCGTTTCGTTTGAAGACATGCAACTTGTTACACGCGTGCTTTGACTCAAGCGGAAGACATCTGTGTCGTTGTTAAGTAAGCTCCGCCCTTCGATTTTCCGCCATTTTGAGCAGTTTGTAAAACGCGTAAACCCGCTTTTATTCTGGAATTTTCGCTCCACGTGCACAAATTTTTTTTTACGTGAACTTTGGACCGATATCTAAAGATCTGTCAGATCGGATTTCTTTAAAATTGAAACATGCTTTTTTAAATAAATTCAATGAATATTGCAGTTTTATGCAAATTATTCTTCTGCCTCTAAATCATACATGCAAAGTAACATGTTCATGGCATTTGGCAAAGATGTAGAGTGTTAGTCCAAATATCACTAAAACCAATCTTACCCCAATTGGCCAAAGGGCCGCTATATCATTTTGAGCAGTTTGTGAAACGCTTAAACCCGTTAGGATTTTTTTTTTTGCAATTTGCATGAAACATTCTACACACAATCTAAGGACCTTTATCTAATATGCCTATGAAGTGCACACACACACAAAAAAAATGAATATAGCTGCAAGCAGCGATAAAGTGGCCAAAGCCAAAAACACCTCAAATAATGAACACAGCCTGCAATGTGCGTGAAATCTTGCAAGCACATTCCCAATAGGTCAAGGAACAGATACCACCCTTCTTACATTGGCCTGTTATAGCGCCACCAGCGGGTCAACTTTTGCACAACACATTTTTGGAACAAAATGGACCAATCTTTGACGTCAGTAACGTCAAAGAGAGCACTGCCTGCGATCTTGACATTTTGTACTTTTATGGCCATTGTTTTCTGGCTTGAAGCGAGCCCACAATTGTTTCGAAGGAACAATATTTTTCTAGTGACAATATCTAACCGTCATATCAAGTTCTCCTCAAAACTTCGGTTCCTTTCTACTCCTACATACTTAGTGAGAAAATGAAAATAAAAACATCAATGTGTTCAGCTTACTGTGGCGACGTGTGCTATTACTTTTTACAGCAATCGGCCAAATGGTGGCGCTGTAGGAAGCCTTCGAAAGTGCGAACTTTGAACAGGTATAGCTCATGCTCTGTTATACGTACAGCCATGAAACCTGTATACACGTATGCGTCTCCTCATGCCGAACAATTTTTACGCTCTGACTTTTGACCTCTGATCTTTAGATCCCTCAGAATTTGGAATTATATGAAAAACAGTACAAATCTATCTCCTCCTGGGATCTTTGCGATACGCGCATGAAACTTTTTTCACATGAACTTTGGACCAATACGGTCAAACTAGTCTCGGCGGATTTCTTTTAAAGTGAAATATATTTTATTAATAATTCAATCAATGTTGCGGTTTTATGCAAATTATTCTTCGGCCTCTAAATCATACATGCAAAGTTACACGTTCATGGCATTTGGCAAAGATGTGGAGGGTTAGTCAAAGTATCACTGAAACCAATTTTATTCCAATCGGCCAAAGGGGGGCGCTATACGAAGCGTTTGAAAATTCAAACTTCAAACGGGCATAAGTCATGACTCGTTTCGTTTGAAGACATGCAACTTGTTACACGCGTGCTTTGACTCGAGCGGAAGACATCTGTGTCGTTGTTAAGTAAGCTCCGCCCCCCGATTTTCCGCCATATTGAGCAGTTTGTAAAACGCGTAAACCCGCTTTTATTCTGGAATTTTCACTCCACGTGCACAAAACCTTTTTTACGTGAACTTTGGACCGATATCTAAAGATCTGTCAGATCGGATTTCTTTAAAATTGAAACATGCTTTTTAAAATAAATTCAATGAATATTGCAGTTTTATGCAAATTATTCTTCTGCCTCTAAATCATACATGCAAAGTAACATGTTCATGGCATTTGGCAAAGATGTAGAGTTTTAGTCCAAATATCACTAAAACCAATCTTACCCCAATTGGCCAAAGGGGGGCGCTATATCATTTTGAGCAGTTTGTGAAACGCTTAAACCCGTTAGGATTTATTTTTGCAATTTGCATGAAACATTCTACACACAATCTAAGGACCTTTATCTAATATGCCTATGAAGTGCACACACACAAAAAAAATAATAATAATGAATATAGCTGCAAGCAGCGATAAAGTGGCCAAAGCCAAAAACACCTCAAATCATGAACACAGCCTGCAATGTGCGTGAAATCTTGCAAGCACATTCCCAATAGGTCAAGGAGCAGATACCACCCTTCTTACATTGGCCTGTTATAGCGCCACCAGCGGGTCAACTTTTGCACAACACATTTTTGGAACAAAATGGACCAATCTTTGACGTCAGTAACGTCAAAGAGAGCACTGCCTGCGATCTTGACATTTTGTACTTTTATAGCCATTGTTTTCTGGCTTGAAGCGAGCCCACAATTGTTTCGAAGGAACAATATTTTTCTAGTTTATCTATCAGTCAGTCATATCAAGTATCAAAAAACTTCGGTTCCTTTCTACTCCTACATACTTAGTGAGAAAATGAAAATAAAAACATCAATGTGTTCAGTTTACAGTGGCGAAGTGTGCTATTACTTTTTACAGCAATCGGCCAAATGGTGGCGCTGTAGGAAGCCTTCGAAAGTGCGAACTTTGAACAGGTATAGCTCATGCTGTGTTTGAGGTACAGGCATGAAACCTGTATACACGTATGCGTCTCCTCATGCCGAACAACTTTTAGCCTCTGACTTTTGACCTCTGACCTTTAGATCTCCCACAATTCGGAATTATATGAAAAACAGTAAAAATCTATCTCCTCCTGGGTTTTTTTCGATACGCGCACAAAACTTTTTTCACATGAACTTTGGACCAATACGGTCAAACTAATCTCGGCGGATTTCTTTTAAAGTGAAATATAATTTTTTAATAATTCAATAAATATTGCAGTTTTATGCAAATTATTCTTCGGCCTCTAAATCATACATGCAAAGTTACACGTTCATGGCATTTGGCAAAGATGTAGAGGGTTAGTCAAGGTATCACTGAAACCAATTTTATTCCAATCGGCCAATGGGGGGCGCTATACGAAGCGTCTGAAAATTCAAACTTCAAACGGGCATAAGTCATGACTCGTTTCGTTTGAAGACATGCAACTTGTTACACGCGTGCTTTGACTCAAGCGGAAGACATCTGTGTCGTTGTTAAGTAAGCTCCGCCCTTCGATTTTCCGCCACTTTGAGCAGTTTGTAAAACACGTAAACCCGCTTTTATTCTGGAATTTTCGCGTCACGTGCACAAAACTTTTTTTACGTGAACTTTGGACCGATATCTAAAGATCTGTCAGATCGGATTTCTTTAACATTGAAACATGCTTTTTTAAATAATTCAAACAATATTGCATTTTTATGCAAATTATTCTTCTGCCTCTAAAACATACAAGCAAAGTCACATTTTCATGACAAAATAGTGTAGAGGGTTAGTTCAAATATCACTGAAACCAATCTTACCCCAAATGGCCAAAGGGGGGCGCTATATAATTTTGAGCAGTTTGTAAAACGCTTAAACCCGTTTTTATTCTAGGATTTTTTTTGCAATTTGCATGAAACATTCTACACGCAATCTAAGGACCTTTATCTAACATGCCTATGAAGTGCACACAAAAAAATTATAAAATAATAATAATAAATATAGCTGCAAGCAGCGATAAAGTGTCCAAAGCCAAAAACACCTCAAATCATGAACACAGCCTGGGATGTGCGTGAAATCTTGCAAGCACATTCCCAATAGGTCAAGGAACAGATACCAACCTTCTCACATTGGCCTGTTATAGCGCCACCAGCGGGTCAACTTTTGCACAACACATTTTTGGAACAAAATGGACCAATCTTTGACGTCAGTAACGTCAAAGAGAGCACTGCCTGCGATCTTGACATTTTGTGCTTTTATAGCCATTGTTTTCTGGCTTGAAGCGAGCCCACAATTGTTTCGAAGGAACAATATTTTTCTAGTTGTGGGCTCGCCAGTACCTGGCGAGCACACTTTAGATATTGTCATTGTGGGCTCGCCTATAAGGCGAGCACACTTTAGATATTGTCATTATTTATCTATCAGGCAGGCAGTCATATCAAGTTCTCCTCAAAACTTCGGTTCCTTTCTACTCCTACATACTTAGTGAGAAAATGAAAATAAAAACATCAATGTGTTCAGTTTACAGTGGCGAAGTGTGCTATTATTTTTTATAGCAATCGGCCAAATGGTGGCGCTGTAGGAAGCCTTCGAAAGTGCGATCTTTGAACAGGTATAGCTCATGCTGTGTTATACATACAGCCATGAAACCTGTATACACTTATGCGTCTCCTCATGCCGAACAACTTTTACCCTCTAACTTTTGACCTCTGACCTTTAGGTCTCCCACAATTCGGAATTATATGAAAAACAGTAAAAATCTATCTCCTCCTGGGATTTTCGCGTCAAGTGCACAAAACTTTTTTCACATGAACTTTGGACCAATACGGTCAAACTAATCTCGGCGGATTTCTTTTAAAGTGAAATATAATTTTTTAATAATTCAATATATATTGCGGTTTTATGCAAATTATTCTTCGGCCTCTAAATCATACATGCAAAGTTACACGTTCATGGCATTTGGCAAAGATGTGGAGGGTTAGTCAAAGTATCACTGAAACCAATTTTATTCCAATCGGCCAAAGGGGGGCGCTATACGAAGCGTCTGAAAATTCAAACTTCAAACGGGCATAAGTCATGACTCGTTTCGTTTGAAGACATGCAACTTGTTACACGCGTGCTTTGACTCAAGCGGAAGACATCTGTGTCGTTGTTAAGTAAGCTCCGCCCTTCGATTTTCCGCCACTTTGAGCAGTTTGTAAAACGCGTAAACCCGCTTTTATTCTGGAATTTTCGCGTCACGTGCACAAAACTTTTTTTACGTGAACTTTGGACCGATATCTAAAGATCTGTCAGATCGGATTTCTTTAACATTGAAACATGCTTTTTTAAATAATTCAAACAATATTGCATTTTTATGCAAATTATTCTTCTGCCTCTAAAACATACAAACAAAGTCACATTTTCATGACAAAATAGTGTAGAGGGTTAGTTCAAATATCACTGAAACCAATCTTACCCCAAATGGCCAAAGGGGGGCGCTATATAATTTTGAGCAGTTTGTAAAACGCTTAAACCCGTTTTTATTCTAGGATTTTTTTTGCAATTTGCATGAAACATTCTACACGCAATCTAAGGACCTTTATCTAACATGCCTATGAAGTGCACACAAAAAAATTATAAAATAATAATAATAAATATAGCTGCAAGCAGCGATAAAGTGTCCAAAGCCAAAAACACCTCAAATCATGAACACAGCCTGGGATGTGCGTGAAATCTTGCAAGCACATTCCCAATAGGTCAAGGAACAGATACCAACCTTCTCACATTGGCCTGTTATAGCGCCACCAGCGGGTCAACTTTTGCACAACACATTTTTGGAACAAAATGGACCAATCTTTGACGTCAGTAACGTCAAAGAGAGCACTGCCTGCGATCTTGACATTTTGTGCTTTTATAGCCATTGTTTTCTGGCTTGAAGCGAGCCCACAATTGTTTCGAAGGAACAATATTTTTCTAGTTATTTATCTATCAGGCAGGCAGGCAGTCATATCAAGTATCAAAAAACTTCGGTTCCTTTCTACTCCTACATACTTAGTGAGAAAATGAAAATAAAAACATCAATGTGTTCAGTTTACAGTGGCGAAGTGTGCTATTACTTTTTACAGCAATCGGCCAAATGGTGGCGCTGTAGGAAGCCTTCGAAAGTGCGAACTTTGAACAGGTATAGCTCATGCTGTGTTATACATACAGCCATGAAACCTGTATACACTTATGCGTCTCCTCATGCCGAACAACTTTTACCCTCTAACTTTTGACCTCTGACCTTTAGGTCTCCCACAATTCGGAATTATATGAAAAACAGTAAAAATCTATCTCCTCCTGGGTTTTTTTTGTTACGCGCACAAAACTTTTTTCACATGAACTTTGGACCAATACGGTCAGATTTATCTCGGTGGATTTCTTTTAAAGTGAAATATCATTTTTTTATAATTCAATCAATATTGCGGTTTTATGCAAATTATTCTTCGGCCTCTAAATCATACATGCAAAGTTACACGTTCATGGCATTTGGCAAAGATGTGGAGGGTTAGTCAAAGTATCACTGAAACCAATTTTATTCCAATCGGCCAAAGGGGGGCGCTATACGAAGCGTCTGAAAATTCAAACTTCAAACGGGCATAAGTCATGACTCGTTTCGTTTGAAGACATGCAACTTGTTACACGCGTGCTTTGACTCAAGCGGAAGACATCTGTGTCGTTGTTAAGTAAGCTCCGCCCTTCGATTTTCCGCCACTTTGAGCAGTTTGTAAAACGCGTAAACCCGCTTTTATTCTGGAATTTTCGCGTCACGTGCACAAAACTTTTTTTACGTGAACTTTGGACCGATATCTAAAGATCTGTCAAATCGGATTTCTTTAACATTGAAACATGCTTTTTTAAATAATTCAAACAATATTGCATTTTTATGCAAATTATTCTTCTGCCTCTAAAACATACAAGCAAAGTCACATTTTCATGACAAAATAGTGTAGAGGGTTAGTTCAAATATCACTGAAACCAATCTTACCCCAAATGGCCAAAGGGGGGCGCTATATAATTTTGAGCAGTTTGTAAAACGCTTAAACCCGTTTTTATTCTAGGATTTTTTTTGCAATTTGCATGAAACATTCTACACGCAATCTAAGGACCTTTATCTAACATGCCTATGAAGTGCACACAAAAAAATTATAAAATAATAATAATAAATATAGCTGCAAGCAGCGATAAAGTGTCCAAAGCCAAAAACACCTCAAATCATGAACACAGCCTGGGATGTGCGTGAAATCTTGCAAGCACATTCCCAATAGGTCAAGGAACAGATACCAACCTTCTCACATTGGCCTGTTATAGCGCCACCAGCGGGTCAACTTTTGCACAACACATTTTTGGAACAAAATGGACCAATCTTTGACGTCAGTAACGTCAAAGAGAGCACTGCCTGCGATCTTGACATTTTGTGCTTTTATAGCCATTGTTTTCTGGCTTGAAGCGAGCCCACAATTGTTTCGAAGGAACAATATTTTTCTAGTTTATTTATCTATCAGTCATATAGTAGACGGGAACTTCGGTTCCTTTCTACTCCTACATACTTAGTGAGAAAATGAAAATAAAAACATCAATGTGTTCAGCTTACTGTGGCGCAGTGTGCTATTACTTTTTACAGCAATCGGCCAAATGGTGGCGCTGTAGGAAGCCTTCGAAAGTGCGAACTTTGAACAGGTATAGCTCATGCTGTGTTATACATACAGCCATGAAACCTGTATACACTTATGCGTCTCCTCATGCCAAACAACTTTTACCCTCTAACTTTTGACCTCTGACCTTTAGGTCTCCCACAATTCGGAATAATATGAAAAACAGTAAAAATCTATCTCCTCCTGGGTTTTTTTCGTTACGCGCACGAAACTTTTTTCACATGAACTTTGGACCAATACGGTCAAACTAGTCTCGGCGGATTTCTTTTAAAGTGAAATATAATTTTTTAATAATTCAATCAATATTGCGGTTTTATGCAAATTATTCTTCGGCCTCTAAATCATACATGCAAAGTTACACGTTCATGGCATTTGGCAAAGATGTGGAGGGTTAGTCAAAGTATCACTGAAACCAATTTTATTCCAATCGGCCAAAGGGGGGCGCTATACGAAGCGTTTGAAAATTCAAACTTCAAACGGGCATAAGTCATGACTCGTTTCGTTTGAAGACATGCAACTTGTTACACGCGTGCTTTGACTCAAGCGGAAGACATCTGTGTCGTTGTTAAGTAAGCTCCGCCCTTCGATTTTCCGCCATTTTGAGCAGTTTGTAAAACGCGTAAACCCGCTTTTATTCTGGAATTTTCGCTCCACGTGCACAAAACTTTTTTTACGGGAACTTTGGACCGATATCTAAAGATCTGTCAGATCGGATTTCTTTAAAATTGAAACATGCTTTTTTAAATAAATTCAATGAATATTGCAGTTTTATGCAAATTATTCTTCTGCCTCTAAATCAGTGTTAGTCCAAATATCACTAAAACCAATCTTACCCCAATTGGCCAAAGGGGGGGCGCTATATCATTTTGAGCAGTTTGTGAAACGCTTAAACCCGTTAGGATTTTTTTTTTGCAATTTGCATGAAACATTCTACACACAATCTAAGGACCTTTATCTAATATGCCTATGAAGTGCACACACACACAAAAATTATAATAATGAATATAGCTGCAAGCAGCGATAAAGTGGCCAAAGCCAAAAACACCTCAAATCATGAACACAGCCTGCAATGTGCGTGAAATCTTGCAAGCACATTCCCAATAGGTCAAGGAACAGATACCACCCTTCTTACATTGGCCTGTTATAGCGCCACCAGCGGGTCAACTTTTGTACAACACATTTTTGGAACAAAATGGACCAATCGTTGACGTCAGTAACGTCAAAGAGAGCACTGCCTGCGATCTTGACATTTTGTACTTTTATAGCCATTGTTTTCTGGCTTGAAGCGAGCCCACAATTGTTTCGAAGGAACAATATTTTTCTAGTTGTGGGCTCGCCTATAAGGCGAGCACACTTTAGATATTGTCATTATTGTGGGCTCGCCTATAAGGCGAGCACACTTTAGATATTGTCATTATTGTGGGCTCGCCTATAAGGCGAGCACACTTTAGATATTGTCATTATTTATCTATCAGGCAGGCAATCAGTAGACGGGATCTTCGGTTCCTTTCTACTCCTACATACTTAGTGAGAAAATGAAAATAAAAACATCAATGTGTTCAGTTTACAGTGGCGAAGTGTGCTATTATTTTTTATAGCAATCGGCCAAATGGTGGCGCTGTAGGAAGCCTTCGAAAGTGCGATCTTTGAACAGGTATAGCTCATGCTGTGTTATACATACAGCCATGAAACCTGTATACACTTATGCGTCTCCTCATGCCGAACAACTTTTACCCTCTAACTTTTGACCTCTGACCTTTAGGTCTCCCACAATTCGGAATTATATGAAAAACAGTAAAAATCTATCTCCTCCTGGGATTTTCGCGATACGCGCATGAAACTTTTTTCACATGAACTTTGGACCAATACGGTCAAACTAATCTCGGCGGATTTCTTTTAAAGTGAAATATAATTTTTTAATAGTTCAATCAATATTGCGGTTTTATGCAAATTATTCTTCGGCCTCTAAATCATACATGCAAAGTTACACGTTCATGGCATTTGGCAAAGATGTGGAGGGTTAGTCAAAGTATCACTGAAACCAATTTTATTCCAATCGGCCAAAGGGGGGCGCTATACGAAGCGTCTGAAAATTCAAACTTCAAACGGGCATAAGTCATGACTCGTTTCGTTTGAAGACATGCAACTTGTTACACGCGTGCTTTGACTCAAGCGGAAGACATCTGTGTCGTTGTTAAGTAAGCTCCGCCCTTCAATTTTCCGCAATTTTGAGCAGTTTGTAAAACGCGTAAACCCGCTTTTATTCTGGAATTTTCGCGTCACGTGCACAAAACTTTTTTTACGTGAACTTTGGACCGATATCTAAAGATCTGTCAGATCGGATTTCTTTAACATTGAAACATGCTTTTTTAAATAATTCAAACAATATTGCATTTTTATGCAAATTATTCTTCTGCCTCTAAAACATACATGCAAAGTCACATTTTCATGACAAAATAGTGTAGAGGGTTAGTTCAAATATCACTGAAACCAATCTTACCCCAAATGGCCAAAGGGGGGCGCTATATAATTTTGAGCAGTTTGTAAAACGCTTAAACCCGTTTTTATTCTAGGATTTTTTTTTGCAATTTGCATGAAACATTCTACACGCAATCTAAGGACCTTTATCTAACATGCCTATGAAGTGCACACAAAAAAATTATAAAATAATTATAATAAATATAGTTGCAAGCAGCGATAAAGTGGTCAAAGCCAAAAACACCTCAAATCATGAACACAGCCTGGGATGTGCGTGAAATCTTGCAAGCACATTCCCAATAGGTCAAGGAACAGATACCAACCTTCTCACATTGGCCTGTTATAGCGCCACCAGCGGGTCAACTTTTGCACAACACATTTTTGGAACAAAATGGACCAATCTTTGACGTCAGTAACGTCAAAGAGAGCACTGCCTGCGATCTTGACATTTTGTGCTTTTATAGCCATTGTTTTCCGGCTTGAAGCGAGCCCACAATTGTTTCGAAGGAACAATATTTTTCTAGTTGTGGGCTCGCCTATAAGGCGAGCACACTTTAGATGTTGTCATTGTGGGCTCGCCTATAAGGCGAGCACACTTTAGATATTGTCATTATTGTGGGCTCGCCTATAAGGCGAGCACACTTTAGATATTGTCATTATTTATTTATCTATCAGGCAATCAGTAGACGGGATCTTCGGTTCCTTTCTACTCCTACATACTTAGTGAGAAAATGAAAATAAAAACATCAATGTGTTCAGTTTACAGTGGCGAAGTGTGCTATTATTTTTTATAGCAATCGGCCAAATGGTGGCGCTGTAGGAAGCCTTCGAAAGTGCGATCTTTGAACAGGTATAGCTCATGCTGTGTTATACATACAGCCATGAAACCTGTATACACTTATGCGTCTCCTCATGCCGAACAACTTTTTCCCTCTAACTTTTGACCTCTGACCTTTAGGTCTCCCACAATTCGGAATTATATGAAAAACAGTAAAAATCTATCTCCTCCTGGGATTTTCGCGTCAAGTGCACAAAACTTTTTTCACATGAACTTTGGACCAATACGGTCAGATTGATCAACCAGATTTTTTTTAAAGTGAAATATAATTTTTTAATAATTTAATCAATATTGCGGTTTTATGCAAATTATTCTTCGGCCTCTAAATCATACATGCAAAGGTACACGTTCATGGCATTTGGCAAAGATGTGGAGGGTTAGTCAAAGTATCACTGAAACCAATTTTATTCCAATCGGCCAAAGGGGGGCGCTATACGAAGCGTTTGAAAATTCAAACTTCAAACGGGCATAAGTCATGACTCGTTTCGTTTGAAGACATGCAACTTGTTATACGCGTGCTTTGACTCGAGCGGAAGACATCTGTGTCGTTGTTAAGTAAGCTCCGCCCTTCGATTTTCCGCCATTTTGAGCAGTTTGTAAAACGCGTAAACCCGCTTTTATTCTGGAATTTTCGCTCCACGTGCACAAAACTCTTTTTTACGTGAACTTTGGACCGATATCTAAAGATCTGTCAGATCGGATTTCTTTAAAATTGAAACATGCTTTTTTAAATAAATTCAATGAATATTGCAGTTTTATGCAAATTATTCTTCTGCCTCTAAATCATACATGCAAAGTAACATGTTCATGGCATTTGGCAAAGATGTAGAGTGTTAGTCCAAATATCACTAAAACCAATCTTACCCCAATTGGCCAAAGGGGGGCGCTATATCATTTTGAGCAGTTTGTGAAACGCTTAAACCCATTAGGATTTTTTTTTTTTGCAATTTGCATGAAACATTCTACACACAATCTAAGGACCTTTATCTAATATGCCTATGAAGTGCACACACACAAAAAAATAAAAAATAATAATGAATATAGCTGCAAGCAGCGATAAAGTGGCCAAAGCCAAAAACACCTCAAATCATGAACACAGCCTGCAATGGGTGTGAAATCTTGCAAGCACATTCCCAATAGGTCAAGGAACAGATACCACCCTTCTTACATTGGCCTGTTATAGCGCCACCAGCGGGTCAACTTTTGCACAACACATTTTTCGAACAAAATGGACCAATCTTTGACGTCAGTAACGTCAAAGAGAGCACTGCCTGCGATCTTGACATTTTGTACTTTTATAGCCATTGTTTTCCGGCTTGAAGCGAGCCCACAATTGTTTCGAAGGAACAATATTTTTCTAGTTTATCTATCAGTCAGTCAGTCAGTCAGTCAGACAGTAGACGGGAACTTCGGTTCCTTTCTACTCCTACATACTTAGTGAGAAAATGAAAATAAAAACATCAATGTGTTCAGTTTACAGTGGCGAAGTGCGCTATTATTTCTTATAGCAATCGGCCAAATGGTGGCGCTGTAGGAAGCCTTCGAAAGTGCGATCTTTGAACAGTTATAGCTCATGCTCTGTTATACGTACAGCCATGAAACCTGTATACACTTATGCGTCTCCTCATGCCAAACAACTTTTACCCTCTAACTTTTGACCTCTGACCTTTAGGTCTCCCACAATTCGGAATTATATGAAAAACAGTAAAAATCTATCTCCTCCTGGGATTTTCGCGTCAAGTGCACAAAACTTTTTTCACATGAACTTTGGACCAATACGGTCAGATTGATCAACCAGATTTTTTTTAAAGTGAAATCTAATTTTTTAATGATTCAATCAATATTGCGGTTTTATGCAAATTATTCTTCGGCCTCTAAATCATACATGCAAAGTTACACGTTCATGGCATTTGGCAAAGATGTGGAGGGTTAGTCAAAGTATCACTGAAACCAATTTTATTCCAATCGGTCAAAGGGGGGCGCTATACGAAGCGTTTGAAAATTCAAACTTCAAACGGGCATAAGTCATGACTCGTTTCGTTTGAAGACATGCAACTTGTTACACGCGTGCTTTGACACAAGTGGAAGACATCTGTGTCGTTGTTAAGTAAGCCCCGCCCTTTGATTTTCCGCCATTTTGAGCAGTTTGTAAAACGCGTAAACCCGCTTTTATTCTGGAATTTTCGCTCCACGTGCACAAAACTTTTTTTACGTGAACTTTGGACCGATATCTAAAGATCTGTCGGATCGGATTTCTTTAAAATTGAAACATGCTTTTTTAAATAAATTCAATGAATATTGCAGTTTTATGCAAATTATTCTTCTGCCTCTAAATCATACATGCAAAGTAACATGTTCATGGCATTTGGCAAAGATGTAGAGTGTTAGTCCAAATATCACTAAAACCAATCTTACCCCAATTGGCCAAAGGGGGGCGCTATATCATTTTGAGCAGTTTGTGAAACGCTTAAACCCGTTAGGATTTTTTTTTGCAATTTGCATGAAACATTCTACACACAATCTAAGGACCTTTATCTAATATGCCTATGAAGTGCACACACACAAAAAAATAATAATAATGAATATAGCTGCAAGCAGCGATAAAGTGGCCAAAGCCAAAAACACCTCAAATCATGAACACAGCCTGCAATGTGCGTGAAATCTTGCAAGCACATTCCCAATAGGTCAAGGAACAGATACCACCCTTCTCACATTGGCCTGTTATAGCGCCACCAGCGGGTCAACTTTTGCACAACACATTTTTGGAACAAAATGGATCAATCTTTGACGTCAGTAACGTCAAAGAGAGCACTGCCTGCGATCTTGACATTTTGTACTTTTATAGCCATTGTTTTCTGGCTTGAAGCGAGCCCACAATTGTTTCGAAGGAACAATATTTTTCTAGTTATTTATCTATCAGTCATATCATACTGTAGACGGGAACTTCGGTTCCTTTCTACTCCTACATACTTAGTGAGAAAATGAAAATAAAAACATCAATGTGTTCGGTTTACTGTGGCGAAGTGTGCTATTATTTTCTATAGCAATCGGCCAAATGGTGGCGCTGTAGGAAGCCTTCGAAAGTGCGAACTTTGAACAGGTATAGCTCATGCTGTGTTTGAGTTACAGTCATGAAACCTGTATACACGTATGCGTCTCCTCATGCCGAACAACTTTTACCCTCTGACTTTTGACCTCTGACCTTTAGGTCTCCCACAATTTGGAATTATATGAAAAACAGTAAAAATCTATCTCCTCCTGGGATTTTCGCGTTACGCGCACGAAACTTTTTTCACATGAACTTTGGACCAATACGGTCAGATTGATCAACCAGATTTTTTTAAAGTGAAACATTATTTTTTAATAATTCACTCAATATTGCAGTTTTATGCCAATAATTCTTTTGCCTCTAAATCATACATACAAAGTCACACGTTCATGGCATTTGACAAAGATGTAGAGCAGGGCTACTCAACTTGAGATGGCTCAGGGGCCACTCAGCAAAATACCAAAAGTCCAAAGGGCCGCAAGCTAAAAATGACGGTCCTATTTTGGACGTTTACATTGATTTTGTACAGTACACAGTCTAATAATTAAGGAAACGCACAGAAAACAGCCACATTTCCATAAGCCAGGCCAAACCTCATTGAACCAAAAGATTGTCATGGATGGAATGATGAAATTGATGAAATTTGAATTTTTTATCAAATTAGGCTTTATTCACAAAATGTGAAGTGAAAATGAACAGTTCTGGTTCAACCTTTTTGTAACCTCCCCTGTGTCTGGGTATGCAAGGCTAGTGAACTTTGGCAATGTAAAGGTATGTTTTCTCATGCCACTAACACTCCTTTTCATTAATAGGACCGATTTAAAATAAATAAACGTTTATACTTATTATTCAATCACTCAAACCCCAGCATCCCTATTCTTGGGGGACATTCACCAAAAATATCCGATCTACAAGCTCACCACAAGATGCATTGTGAACTTGTAGATCGGCTATTTTTGGTGAAGAGAGTTATTGTATGGAAAAATAACTCAAGTACAGTTCAACTCCCCCTCAGATGCACTGTACTTGTAAAACAGTTTGATGCTTTGAGCTTTGTAAAACACAACAGCTCGTTGGAGGAGATTTGTGTTAATAAGCATAGTTCCTTGGCTGCAGCGCGATCTGTTGGAATGCTTGCACTGTCGGTGCCATAGAGTTATAGTCGGAGCTGACTGGCGGAGTCGCGGGGGGAGAGACAAGCAGCGGAGACAAGGGCTAGGTCTTCATTAGCCTGAAACATGACGATCGCGGGATTCGCGGCCGTAGGGCCGTTCATATCGCACGACCGTCATGCGTCTCCGCTCCAGTGAGCCCGACTGTGGTTGTCTGCTGCAAAATCTCCACATATTTGTCTGTCTGTCTGTCTGTCTGTCTGTCTGTCTGACTGTCTCGTTGTACTGTAGCTCTAGTGTAGCCGCCTGCATCTCTGCACTGCTACTGCATTCGCTTCCTGACTCTTATCCCTAACTACGGAGTGCACCGAGGGTCAAACATCACCGCGTTTCGCGTTAACTTTGACAGGCTTAGAAAAATCATATTTTCTTTGGCATGATCATGACGGGCCGCACAGACATGCGGAAAGGGCCGCATGCGGCCCGCGGGCCGCGGGTTGAGTAGCACTGATGTAGAGGGTTAGTCAAAATATCACTTAAACCAATCTTATTCCAATTGGCCAAAGGGGGGCGCTATACGAAGCGTTTGAAAATTCAAACTTCAAACGGGCATAAGTCATGACTCGTTTCGTTTGAAGACATGCAACTTGTTACACGCGTGATTTGACTCAAGTGGAAGACATCTGTGTTGTTGTTAAGTAAGCTCCGCCCTTCAATTTTCCGCCATTTTGAGCAGTTTGTAAAACACGTAAACCCGCTTTTATTCTGGAATTTTCACGTCACGTGCACAAAACTTCTTTTACGTGAACTTTGGACCAATATCTAAAGATCTGTCAGATCGGATTTCTTTAAAATTGAAACATGCTTTTTTTAATAATTCAATGAATATTGCAGTTTTATGCAAATTATTCTTCTGCCTCTAAATCATACATGCAAAGTAACATGTTCATGGCATTTGGCAAAGATGTAGAGTGTTAGTCCAAATATCACTAAAACCAATCTTACCCCAATTGGCCAAAGGAGGGCGCTATATCATTTTGAGCAGTTTGTGAAACGCTTAAACCCGTTAGGATTTTTTTTTTGCAATTTGCATGAAACATTCTACACACAATCTAAGGACCTTTATCTAATATGCCTATGAAGTGCATACACACAAAAAAATAATAATAATGAATATAGCTGCAAGCAGCGATAAAGTGGCCAAAGCCAAAAACACCTCAAATCATGAACACAGCCTGCAATGTGCGTGAAATCTTGCAAGCACATTCCCAATAGGTCAAGGAACAGATACCACCCTTCTTACATTGGCCTGTTATAGCGCCACCAGCGGGTCAACTTTTGCACAACACATTTTTGGAACAAAATGGACCAATCTTTGACGTCAGTAACGTCAAAGAGAGCACTGCCTGCGATCTTGACATTTTGTACTTTTATAGCCATTGTTTTCTGGCTTGAAGCGAGCCCACAATTGTTTCGAAGGAACAATATTTTTCTAGTTTATTTATTTATTTATCTAGTAAGTAGACGGGATTTTCGGTTCCTTTCTACTCCTACATACTTAGTGAGAAAATGAAAATAAAAACATCAATGTGTTCAGCTTACAGTGGCGAAGTGTGCTATTATTTATTATAGCAATCGGCCAAATGGTGGCGCTGTAGGAAGCCTTCGAAAGTGCGATCTTTGAACAGGTATAGCTCATGCTGTGTTATACATACAGCCATGAAACCTGTATACACTTATGCGTCTCCTCATGCCGAACAACTTTTACCCTCTAACTTTTGACCTCTGACCTTTAGGTCTCCCACAATTCGTAATTATATGAAAAACAGTAAAAATCTATCTCCTCCTGGGATTTTCGCGTCAAGTGCACAAAACTTTTTTCACATGAACTTTGGACCAATACGGTCAGATTGATCAACCAGATTTTTTTTAAAGTGAAATATAATTTTTTAATAATTCAATCAATATTGCGGTTTTATGCAAATTATTCTTCTGCCTCTAAATCATACATGCAAAGTTACACGTTCATGGCATTTGGCAAAGATGTGGAGGGTTAGTCAAAGTATCACTGAAACCAATTTTATTCCAATCGGCCAAAGGGGGGCGCTATACGAAGCGTCTGAAAATTCAAACTTCAAACGGGCATAAGTCATGACTCGTTTCGTTTGAAGACATGCAACTTGTTACACGCATGCTTTGACTCAAGCGGAAGACATCTGTGTCGTTGTTAAGTAAGCTCCGCCCTTCGATTTTCCGCCACTTTGAGCAGTTTGTAAAACGCGTAAACCCGCTTTTATTCTGGAATTTTCGCGTCACGTGCACAAAACTTTTTTTACGTGAACTTTGGATCGATATCTAAAGATCTGTCAGATCGGATTTCTTTAACATTGAAACATGCTTTTTTAAATAATTCAAACAATATTGCATTTTTATGCAAATTATTCTTCTGCCTCTAAAACATACATGCAAAGTCACATTTTCATGACAAAATAGTGTAGAGGGTTAGTTCAAATATCACTGAAACCAATCTTACCCCAAATGGCCAAAGGGGGGCGCTATATAATTTTGAGCAGTTTGTAAAACGCTTAAACCCGTTTTTATTCTAGGATTTTTTTTTGCAATTTGCATGAAACATTCTACACGCAATCTAAGGACCTTTATCTAACATGCCTATGAAGTGCACACAAAAAAATTATAAAATAATAATAATAAATATAGCTGCAAGCAGCGATAAAGTGTCCAAAGCCAAAAACACCTCAAATCATGAACACAGCCTGGGATGTGCGTGAAATCTTGCAAGCACATTCCCAATAGGTCAAGGAACAGATACCAACCTTCTCACATTGGCCTGTTATAGCGCCACCAGCGGGTCAACTTTTGCACAACACATTTTTGGAACAAAATGGACCAATCTTTGACGTCAGTAACGTCAAAGAGAGCACTGCCTGCGATCTTGACATTTTGTGCTTTTATAGCCATTGCTTTCTGCCTTGAAGCGAGCCCACAATTGTTTCGAAGGAACAATATTTTTCTAGTTTATCTATCAGTCAGTCAGTCAGTCAGTCAGACAGTAGACGGGAACTTCGGTTCCTTTCTACTCCTACATACTTAGTGAGAAAATGAAAATAAAAACATCAATGTGTTCAGTTTACAGTGGCGAAGTGCGCTATTATTTTTTATAGCAATCGGCCAAATGGTGGCGCTGTAGGAAGCCTTCGAAAGTGCGAACTTTGAACAGGTATAGCTCATGCTGTGTTATACATACAGCCATGAAACCTGTATACACTTATGCGTCTCCTCATGCCGAACAACTTTTACCCTCTAACTTTTGACCTCTGACCTTTAGGTCTCCCACAATTCGGAATTATATGAAAAACAGTAAAAATCTATCTCCTCCTGGGATTTTCTTGTCAAGTGCACAAAACTTTTTTCACATGAACTTTGGACCAATACGGTCAGATTGATCAACCAGATTTTTTTTAAAGTGAAATATAATTTTTTAATAATTCAATCAATATTGCGGTTTTATGCAAATTATTCTTCGGCCTCTAAATCATACATGCAAAGTTACACGTTCATGGCATTTGGCAAAGATGTGGAGGGTTAGTCAAAGTATCACTGAAACCAATTTTATTCCAATCGGCCAAAGGGGGGCGCTATACGAAGCGTTTGAAAATTCAAACTTCAAACGGGCATAAGTCATGACTCGTTTCGTTTGAAGACATGCAACTTGTTACACGCGTGCTTTGACTCAAGCGAAAGACATCTGTGTCGTTGTTAAGTAAGCTCCGCCCTTCGATTTTCCGCCATTTTGAGCAGTTTGTAAAACGCGTAAACCCGCTTTTATTCTGGAATTTTTGCTCCACGTGCACAAAACTTTTTTTTACGTGAACTTTGGACCGATATCTAAAGATCTTTCAGATCGGATTTCTTTAAAATTGAAACATGCTTTTTTAAATAAATTCAATGAATATTGCAGTTTTATGCAAATTATTCTTCTGCCTCTAAATCATACATGCAAAGTAACATGTTCATGGCATTTGGCAAAGATGTAGAGTGTTAGTCCAAATATCACTAAAACCAATCTTACCCCAATTGGCCAAATGGGGGCGCTATATCATTTTGAGCAGTTTGTGAAACGCTTAAACCCGTTAGGATTTTTTTTGCAATTTGCATGATACATTCTACACACAATCTAAGGACCTTTATCTAATATGCCTATGAAGTGCGCACACACAACAAAAAAATAATAATAAATATAGCTGGAAGCAGCGATAAAGTGGCCAAAGCCAAAAACACCTCAAATCATGAACACAGCCTGCAATGTGCATGAAATCTTGCAAGCACATTCCCAATAGGTCAAGGAACAAATACCACCCTTCTCGCATTGGCCTGTTATAGCGCCACCAGCGGGTCAACTTTTGTACAACACATTTTTGGAACAATATGGACCAATCTTTGACGTCAGTAACGTCAAAGAGAGCACTGCCTGCGATCTTGACATTTTGTACTTTTATAGCCATTGTTTTCTGGCTTGAAGCGAGCCCACAATTGTTTCGAAGGAACAATATTTTCTAGTTGTGGGCTCGCCTAAAGGCGAGCACACTTTAGATATTGTCATTATTGTGGGCTCGCCTATAAGGCGAGCACACTTTAGATATTGTCATTATTTATCTATCAGTCAGTCAGTCAGTCAGACAGTAGACGGGAACTTCGGTTCCTTTCTACTCCTACATACTTAGTGAGAAAATGAAAATAAAAACATCAATGTGTTCAGTTTACAGTGGCGAAGTGCGCTATTATTTTTTATAGCAATCGGCCAAATGGTGGCGCTGTAGGAAGCCTTCGAAAGTGCGAACTTTGAACAGGTATAGCTCATGCTGTGTTTGAGGTCCAGCCATGAAACCTGTATACACTTATGCGTCTCCTCATGCCGAACAACTTTTACCCTCTAACTTTTGACCTCTGACCTTTAGGTCTCCCACAATTCGGAATTATATGAAAAACAGTAAAAATCTATCTCCTCCTGGGATTTTCGCGTCAAGTGCACAAAACTTTTTTCACATGAACTTTGGACCAATACGGTCAGATTGATCAACCAGATTTTTTTTAAAGTGAAATATAATTTTTTAATAATTTAATCAATATTGCGGTTTTATGCAAATTATTCTTTGGCCTCTAAATCATACATGCAAAGTTACACGTTCATGGCATTTGGCAAAGATGTGGAGGGTTAGTCAAAGTATCACTGAAACCAATTTTATTCCAATCGGCCAAAGGGGGGCGCTATACGAAGCGTTTGAAAATTCAAACTTCAAACGGGCATAAGTCATGACTCGTTTTGTTTGAAGACATGCAACTTGTTACACGCGTGCTTTGACTCGAGCGGAAGACATCTGTGTCGTTGTTAAGTAAGCTCCGCCCTTCAATTTTCCGCCATTTTGAGCAGTTTGTAAAACGCGTAAACCCGCTTTTATTCTGGAATTTTCGCTCCACGTGCACAAAACTTTTTTTTACGTGAACTTTGGACCGATATCTAAAGATCTGTCAGATCGGATTTCTTTAACATTGAAACATGCTTTTTTAAATAAATTCAATGAATATTGCAGTTTTATGCAAATTATTCTTCTGCCTCTAAATCATACATGCAAAGTAACATGTTCATGGCATTTGGCAAAGATGTAGAGTGTTAGTCCAAATATCACTAAAACCAATCTTACCCCAATTGGCCAAAGGGGGGCACTATATCATTTTGAGCAGTTTGTGAAACGCTTAAACCCGTTAGGATTTTCTTTTGCAATTTGCATGAAACATTCTACACACAATCTAAGGACCTTTATCTAATATGCCTATGAAGTGCACACACACAAAAAAAAAATAATAATAATGAATATAGCTGCAAGCAGCGATAAAGTGGCCAAAGCCAAAAACACCTCAAATCATGAACACAGCCTGCAATGTGCGTGAAATCTTGCAAGCACATTCCCAATAGGTCCTGGAACAGATACCACCCTTCTTACATTGGCCTGTTATAGCGCCACCAGCGGGTCAATTTTTGCATAACACATTTTTGGAACAAAATGGACCAATCTTTGACGTCAGTAACGTCAAAGAGAGCACTGCCTGCGAACTTGACATTTTGTACTTTTATAGCCATTGTTTTCTGGCTTGAAGCGAGCCCACAATTGTTTCGAAGGAACAATATTTTTCTAGTTTATCTATCAGTCAGTCAGTCAGTCAGACAGTAGACGGGAACTTCGGTTCCTTTCTACTCCTACATACTTAGTGAGAAAATGAAAATAAAAACATCAATGTGTTCAGTTTACAGTGGCGAAGTGCGCTATTATTTTTTATAGCAATCGGCCAAATGGTGGCGCTGCACGAAGCCTTCGAAAGTGCGAACTTTGAACAGGTATAGCTCATGCTGTGTTTGAGGTACAGGCATGAAACCTGTATACACGTATGCGTCTCCTCATGCCGAACAACTTTTAGCCTCTGACTTTTGACCTCTGACCTTTAGATCTCCCACAATTCGGAATTATATGAAAAACAGTAAAAATCTATCTCCTCCTGGGTTTTTTTTGTTACGCGCACGAAACTTTTTTCACATGAACTTTGGACCAATACGGTGAGATTGATCAACCAGATTTTTTTTAAAGTGAAATATAATTTTTTAATAATTCAATCAATATTGCGGTTTTATGCAAATTATTCTTCGGTCTCTAAATCATACATGCAAAGTTACACGTTCATGGCATTTGGCAAAGATGTAGAGGGTTAGTCAAAGTATCACTGAAACCAATTTTATTCCAATCGGCCAAAGGGGGGCGCTATACGAAGCGTTTGAAAATTCAAACTTCAAACGGGCATAAGTCATGACTCGTTTCATTTGAAGACATGCAACTTGTTACACGCGTGCTTTGACTCGAGCGGAAGACATCTGTGTCGTTTTTAAGTAAGCTCCGCCCTTCGATTTTCCGCCATTTTGAGCAGTTTGTAAAACGCGTAAACCCGCTTTTATTCTGGAATTTTCACGTCACGTGCACAAAACTTTTTTTACGTGAACTTTGGACCGATATCTAAAGATCTGTCAGATCGGATTTCTTTAACATTGAAACATGCTTTTTTAAATAATTCAAACAATATTGCATTTTTATGCAAATTATTCTTCTGCCTCTAAAACATACATGCAAAGTCACATTTTCATGACAAAATAGTGTAGAGGGTTAGTTCAAATATCACTGAAACCAATCTTACCCCAAATGGCCAAAGGGGGGCGCTATATAATTTTGAGCAGTTTGTAAAACGCTTAAACCCGTTTTTATTCTAGGATTTTTTTTGCAATTTGCATGAAACTTTCTACACGCAATCTAAGGACCTTTATCTAACATGCCTATGAAGTGCACACAAAAAAATTATAAAATAATAATAATAAATATAGCTGCAAGCAGCGATAAAGTGGCCAAAGCCAAAAACACCTCAAATCATGAACACAGCCTGGGATGTGCGTGAAATCTTGCAAGCACATTCCCAATAGGTCAAGGAACAGATACCAACCTTCTCACATTGGCCTGTTATAGCGCCACCAGCGGGTCAACTTTTGCACAACACATTTTTGGAAAAAATGGACCAATCTTTGACGTCAGTAACGTCAAAGAGAGCACTGCCTGCGATCTTGACATTTTGTGCTTTTATAGCCATTGTTTTCTGGCTTGAAGCGAGCCCACAATTGTTTCGAAGGAACAATATTTTTCTAGTTTATCTATCAACCAGAGCATATCAAGTTCTCCTCAATACTTTGTCCGCATTCAACTCCTACATACTTAGTGAGAAAATGAAAATAAAAACATCAATGTGTTCAGCTTACAGTGGCGAAGTGTGCTATTATTTTATACAGCAATCGGCCAAATGGTGGCGCTGTAGGAAGCCTTCGAAAGTGCGAACTTTGAACAGGTATAGCTCATGCTGTGTTTGAGGTACAGGCATGAAACCTGTATACACGTATGCGTCTCCTCATGCCGAACAACTTTTAGCCTCTGACTTTTGACCTCTGACCTTTAGGTCTCCCACAATTCGGAATTATATGAAAAACAGTAAAAATCTATCTCCTCCTGGGTTTTTTTCGTTACGCGCACAAAACTTTTTTCACATGAACTTTGGACCAATACGGTCAGATTGATCAACCAGATTTTTTTTAAAGTGAAATATAATTTTTTAATAATTTAATCAATATTGCGGTTTTATGCAAATTATTCTTCGGCCTCTAAATCATACATGCAAAGTTACACGTTCATGGCATTTGGCAAAGATGTGGAGGGTTAGTCAAAGTATCACTGAAACCAATTTTATTCCAATCGGCCAAAGGGGGGCGCTATACGAAGCGTCTGAAAATTCAAACTTCAAACGGGCATAAGTCATGACTCGTTTCGTTTGAAGACATGCAACTTGTTACACGCGTGCTTTGACTCAAGCGGAAGACATATGTGTCGTTGTTAAGTAAGCTCCGCCCTTCAATTTTCCGCCATTTTGAGCAGTTTGTAAAACGCGTAAACCCGCTTTTATTCTGGAATTTTCGCGTCACGTGCACAAAACCTTTTTTACGTGAACTTTGGACCGATATCTAAAGATCTGTCAGATCGGATTTCCTTAACATTGAAACATGCTTTTTTAAATAATTCAAACAATATTGCATTTTTATGCAAATTATTCTTCTGCCTCTAAAACATACATGCAAAGTCACATTTTCATGACAAAATAGTGTAGAGGGTTAGTTCAAATATCATTGAAACCAATCTTACCCCAAATGGCCAAAGGGGGGCGCTATATAATTTTGAGCAGTTTGTAAAACGCTTAAACCCGTTTTTATTCTAGGATTTTTTTTGCAATTTGCATGAAACATTCTACACGCAATCTAAGGACCTTTATCTAACATGCCTATGAAGTGCACACAAAAGAATTATAAAATAATAATAATAAATATAGCTGCAAGCAGCAATAAAGTGGCCAAAGCCAAAAACACCTCAAATCATGAACACAGCCTGGGATGTGCGTGAAATCTTGCAAGCACATTCCCAATAGGTCAAGGAACAGATACCAACCTTCTCACATTGGCCTATTATAGCGCCACCAGCGGGTCAACTTTTGCACAACACATTTTTGGAACAAAATAGACCAATCTTTGACGTCAGTAACGTCAAAGAGAGCACTGCCTGCGATCTTGACATTTTGTGCTTTTATAGCCATTATTTTCTGGCTTGAAGCGAGCCCACAATTGTTTCGAAGGAACAATATTTTTCTAGTTGTGGGCTCGCCAGTACCTGGCGAGCACACTTTAGATATTGTCATTATTTATTTATTTATAAGTAGACGGGATTTTCGGTTCCTTTCTACTCCTACATACTTAGTGAGAAAATGAAAATAAAAACATCAATGTGTTCAGCTTACAGTGGGGAAGTGTGCTATTACTTTTTACAGCAATCGGCCAAATGGTGGCGCTGTAGGAAGCCTTCGAAAGTACGATCTTTGAACAGGTATAGCTCATGCTGTGTTATACATACAGCCATGAAACCTGTATACACGTATGCGTCTCCTCATGCCGAACAACTTTTACCCTCTGACTTTTGACCTCTGACCTTTAGGTCTCCCACAATTTTGAATTATATGAAATACAGTAAAAATCTATCTCCTCCTGGGATTTTTGAGTTAAGCGCACAAAACTTTTTTCACATGGACTTTGGACCAATACCTATACAGTCTATGTGGTGAGAAGTTTGTACGTTAAACCATTAATTTTTAATAATTCAATTCATATTGCGGTTTTATGCAAATTATTATTCTGCCTCTAAATCAAACATGCAAAGTGTTACTTTCATGGCATTTGGCAAACATGTAGAGGGTTAGTCCAAATATCCCTGAAACCAATCTTATTCCAATTGGCCAAAGGGGGGCGCTATACGAAGCGTTTGAAAATTCAAACTTCAAACGGACATAAGTCTTGACTCGTTTCGTTTGAAGACATGCAACTTGTTACACGCGTGCTTTGACTCAAGCGGAAGACATCTGTGTCGTTGTTAAGTAAGCTCCGCCCTTAGATTTTCCGCCAATTTGAGCAGTTTGTAAAACGCGTAAACCCGCTTTTATTCTGAAATTTTCGCGTCACGTGCACAACACTTTTTTTACGTGAACTTTGGACCGATATCTAAAGATCTGTCAGATTGGATTTCTTTAAAATTGAAACATGCTTTTTTAAATAATTCAATGAATATTGCATTTTTATGCAAATTATTCTTCTGCCTCTAAATCATACATACAAAGTAGCATGTTCATGGCATTTGGCAAAGATGTAGAGTGTTATTCCAAATATCACTAAAACCAATCATACCCCAATTGGCCAAAGGGGGGCGCTATATCATTTTGAGCAGTTTGTGAAACGCTTAAAACCGTTTTTATTCTAGGATTTCTTTTTAGCAATTTGCATGAAACATTCTACACGCAATCTAAGGACCTTTATCTAACATGCCTATGAAGTGCATACAATAAAATAATAAAATAATAATAATAAATATAGCTGCAAGCAGCGATAAAGTGGCCAAAGCCAAAAACACCTCAAATCATGAACACAGCCTGGGATGTGCGTGAAATCTTGCAAGCACATTCCCAATAGGTCAAGGAACGGATACCAACCTTCTCACATTGGCCTGTTATAGCGCCACCAGCGGGTCAACTTTTGCACAACACATTTTTGGAACAAAATGGACCAATCTTTGACGTCAGTAACGTCAAAGAGAGCACTGCCTGCGATCTTGACATTTTGTGCTTTTATAGCCATTGTTTTCTGGCTTGAAGCGAGCCCACAATTGTTTCGAAGGAACAATATTTTTCTAGTGACAATATCTAACCGTCATATCAAGTTCTCCTGAAAACTTCGGTTCCTTTCTACTCCTACATACTTAGACAGAAAATGAAAATAAAAACATCAATGTGTTCAGCTTACAGTGGCGAAGTGTGCTATTATTTATTATAGCAATCGGCCAAATGGTGGCGCTGTAGGAAGCCTTCGAAAGTGCGATCTTTGAACAGGTATAGCTCATGCTGTGTTATACGTACAGCCATGAAACCTGTATACACTTATGCGTCTCCTCATGCCGAACAACTTTTACCCTCTAACTTTTGACCTCTGACCTTTAGGTCTCCCACAATTTGGAATTATATGAAAAACAGTAAAAATCTATCTCCTCCTGGGATTTTTGCGTTAAGCGCACAAAACTTTTTTCAGATGAACTTTGGACCAATACGGTCAGATTGATCAACCAGATTTTTTTTAAAGTGAAACATTATTTTTTAATAATTCACTCAATATTGCAGTTTTATGCCAATAATTATTTTGCCTCTAAATCATACATACAAAGTCACACGTTCATGGCATTTGGCAAAGATGTAGAGGGTTAGTCAAAATATCACTGAAACCAATCTTATTCCAATTGGCCAAAGGGGGGCGCTATACGAAGCATTTGAAAATTCAAACTTCAAACGGGCATAAGTCATGACTCGTTTTGTTTGAAGACATGCAACTTGTTACACGCGTGCTTTGACTCAAGCGGAAGACATCTGTGTCGTTGTTAAGTAAGCTCCGCCCTTCAATTTTCCGCCATTTTGAGCAGTTTGTAAAACACGTAAACCCGCTTTTATTCTGGAATTTTCGCGTCACGTGCACAAAACCTTTTTTATGTGAACTTTGGACCAATATCTAAAGATCTGTCAGATCGGATTTTTTTTTAAATTGAAACATGCTTTTTTAATAAATTAAATCAATATTGCAGTTTTATGCAAATTATTCTTCTGCCTCTAAATCATCTATGCAAAGTAACATATTCATGTCATTTGGCAAAGATGTAGAGTGTTATTCCAAATATCACTAAAACCAATCTTACCCCAATTGGCCAAAGGGGGGGCGCTATATCATTTTGAGCAGTTTGTGAAACGCTTAAACCCGTTAAGATTTTTTTTAGCAATTTGCATGAAACATTCTACACACAATCTACGGACCTTTATCTAATATGCCTATGAAGTGCACACACACACAAAAATAATAATAATAATAATAATAAATATAGCTGCAAGCAGCGATAAAGTGTCCAAAGCCAAAAACACCTCAAATCATGAACACAGCCTGGGATGTGCGTGAAATCTTGCAAGCACATTCCCAATAGGTCAAGGAACAGATACCAACCTTCTCACATTGGCCTGTTATAGCGCCACCAGCGGGTCAACTTTTGCACAACACATTTTTGGAACAAAACGGACCAATCTTTGACGTCAGTAACGTCAAAGAGAGCACTGCCTGCGATCTTGACATTTTGTGCTTTTATAGCCATTGTTTTCTGGCTTGAAGTGAGCCCACAATTGTTTCGAAGGAACAATATTTTTCTAGTGACAATATCTTACCGTCATATCAAGTTCTCCTCAAAACTTCGGTTCCTTTCTACTCCTACATACTCAGGCAGAAAATGAAAATAAAAACATCAATGTGTTCAGCTTACAGTGGCGAAGTGTGCTATTATTTTATACAGCAATCGGCCAAATGGTGGCGCTGTAGGAAGCCTTCGAAAGTGCGAACTTTGAATAGGTAGAGCTCATGCTCTGTTATACGTACAGCCATGAAACCTGTATACACGTATGCGTCTCCTCATGCCGAACAACTTTTACCCTCTAACTTTTGACCTCTGACCTTTAGGTCTCCCACAATTCGGAATTATATGAAAAACAGTAAAAATCTATCTCCTCCTGGGATTTTTGCGTCAAGTGCACAAAACTTTTTTCACATGAACTTTGGACCAATACGGTCAGATTGATCAACCAGATTTTTTTTAAAGTGAAATATAATTTTTTAATAATTCAATCAATATTGCGGTTTTATGCAAATTATTCTTCGGCCTCTAAATCATACATGCAAAGTTACACGTTCATGGCATTTGGCAAAGATGTGGAGGGTTAGTCAAAGTATCACTGAAACCAATTTTATTCCAATCGGCCAAAGGGGGGCGCTATACGAAGCGTCTGAAAATTCAAACTTCAAACGGGCATAAGTCATGACTCGTTTCGTTTGAAGACATGCAACTTGTTACACGCGTGCTTTGACTCAAGCGGAAGACATCTGTGTCGTTGTTAAGTAAGCTCCGCCCTAAGATTCTCCGCCATTTTGAGCAGTTTGTAAAACGCGTAAACCCGCTTTTATTCTGGAATTTTCGCGTCACGTGCACAAAACTTTTTTTACGTGAACTTTGGACCGATATCTAAAGATCTGTCAGATCGGATTTCTTTAACATTGAAACATGCTTTTTTAAATAATTCAAACAATATTGCATTTTTATGCAAATTATTCTTCTGCCTCTAAAACATACATGTAAAGTCACATTTTCATGACAAAATAGTGTAGAGGGTTAGTTCAAATATCACTGAAACCAATCTTACCCCAAATGGCCAAAGGGGGGCGCTATATAATTTTGAGCAGTTTGTAAAACGCTTAAACCCGTTTTTATTCTAGGATTTTTTTTTGCAATTTGCATGAAACATTCTACACGCAATCTAAGGACCTTTATCTAACATGCCTATGAAGTGCACACAAAAAAAATATAAAATAATAATAATAAATATAGCTGCAAGCAGCGATAAAGTGTCCAAAGCCAAAAACACCTCAAATCATGAACACAGCCTGGGATGTGCGTGAAATCTTGCAAGCACATTCCCAATAGGTCAAGGAACAGATACCAACCTTCTCACATTGGCCTGTTATAGCGCCACCAGCGGGTCAACTTTTGCACAACACATTTTTGGAACAAAATGGACCAATCTTTGACGTCAGTAACGTCAAAGAGAGCACTGCCTGCGATCTTGACATTTTGTGCTTTTATAGCCATTGCTTTCTGCCTTGAAGCGAGCCCACAATTGTTTCGAAGGAACAATATTTTTCTAGTGACAATATCTAACCGTCATATCAAGTTCTCCTCAAAACTTCGGTTCCTTTCTACTCCTACATACTTAGTGAGAAAATGAAAATAAAAACATCAATGTGTTCAGTTTACAGTGGCGAAGTGTGCTATTATTTTTTATAGCAATCGGCCAAATGGTGGCGCTGTAGGAAGCCTTCGAAAGTGCGATCTTTGAACAGGTATAGCTCATGCTGTGTTATACATACAGCCATGAAACAAGTATACACTTATGCGTCTCCTCATGCCGAACAACTTTTATCCTCTAACTTTTGACCTCTGACCTTTAGGTCTCCCACAATTCGGAATTATATGAAAAACCGTAAAAATCTATCTCCTCCTGGGATTTTCGCGTCAAGTGCACAAAACTTTTTTCACATGAACTTTGGACCAATACGGTCAGATTGATCAACCAGATTTTTTTTAAAGTGAAATATAATTTTTTAATAATTCAATCAATATTGCGGTTTTATGCAAATTATTCTTCGGCCTCTAAATCATACATGCAAAGTTACACGTTCATGGCATTTGGCAAAGATGTGGAGGGTTAGTCAAAGTATCACTGAAACCAATTTTATTCCAATCGGCCAAAGGGGGGCGCTATACAAAGCGTTTGAAAATTCAAACTTCAAACGGGCATAAGTCATGACTCGTTTTGTTTGAAGACATGCAACTTGTTACACGCGTACTTTGACTCAAGCGGAAGACATCTGTGTCGTTGTTAAGTAAGCTCCGCCCTTCGATTTTCCGCAATTTTGAGCAGTTTGTAAAACGCGTAAACCCGCTTTTATTCTGGAATTTTCGCTCCACGTGCACAAAACTTTTTTTACGTGAACTTTGGACCGATATCTAAAGATCTGTCAGATCGGATTTCTTTAAAATTGAAACATGCTTTTTTAAATAAATTCAATGAATATTGCAGTTTTATGCAAATTATTCTTCTGCCTCTAAATCATACATGCAAAGTAACATGTTCATGGCATTTGGCAAAGATGTAGAGTGTTAGTCCAAATATCACTAAAACCAATCTTACCCCAATTGGCCAAAGGGGGGCGCTATATCATTTTGAGCAGTTTGTGAAACGCTTAAACCCGTTAGGATTTTTTTTTTGCAATTTGCATGAAACATTCTACACACAATCTAATGACCTTTATCTAATATGCCTATGAAGTGCACACACACAAAAACATAATAATAATGAATATAGCTGCAAGCAGCGATAAAGTGGCCAAAGCCAAAAACACCTCAAATCATGAACACAGCCTGCAATGTGCGTGAAATCTTGCAAGCACATTCCCAATAGGTCAAGGAACAGATACCACCCTTCTTACATTGGCCTGTTATAGCGCCACCAGCGGGTCAACTTTTGCACAACACATTTTTGGAACAAAATGGACCAATCTTTGACGTCAGTAACGTCAAAGAGAGCACTGCCTGCGATCTTGACGTTTTGTACTTTTATAGCCATTGTTTTCTGGCTTGAAGCGAGCCCACAATTGTTTCGAAGGAACAATATTTTCTAGTTTATTTATCTATCAGTCATATAGTAGACGGGAACTTCGGTTCCTTTCTACTCCTACATACTTAGTGAGAAAATGAAAATAAAAACATCAATGTGTTCAGCTTACTGTGGCGCAGTGTGCTATTACTTTTTACAGCAATCGGCCAAATGGTGGCGCTGTAGGAAGCCTTCGAAAGTGCAAACTTTGAACAGGTATAGCTCATGCTGTGTTATACATACAGCCATGAAACCTGTATACACTTATGCGTCTCCTCATGCCGAACAACTTTTACCCTCTAACTTTTGACCTCTGACCTTTAGGTCTCCCACAATTTGGAATAATATGAAAAACAGTAAAAATCTATCTCCTCCTGGGTTTCTTTCGTTACGCGCACGAAACTTTTTTCACATGAACTTTGGACCAATACGGTGAGATTGATCAACCAGATTTTTTTTAAAGTGAAATATAATTTTTTAATAATTCAATCAATATTGCGGTTTTATGCAAATTATTCTTCGGCCTCTAAATCATACATGCAAAGTTACACGTTCATGGCATTTGGCAAAGATGTAGAAGGTTAGTCAAAGTATCACTGAAACCAATTTTATTCCAATCGGCCAAAGGGGGGCGCTATACGAAGCGTTTGAAAATTCAAACTTCAAACGGGCATAAGTCATGACTCGTTTCGTTTGAAGACATGCAACTTGTTACACGCGTGCTTTGACTCAAGCGGAAGACATCTGTGTCGTTGTTAAGTAAGCTCCGCCCTTCAATTTTCCGCCATTTTAAGCAGTTTGTAAAACGCGCAAACCCGCTTTTATTCTGGAATCTTCGCGTCACGTGCACAAAACTTTTTTTACTTGAACTTTGGACCAATATCTAAAGATCTGTCAGATCGGATTTCTTCAAAATTGAAACATGCTTTTTTTTTTATAATTCAATGAATATTGCAGTTTTATGCAAATTATTCTTCTGCCTCTAAATCATACATGCAAAGTAACATGTTCATGGCATTTGGCAAAGATGTAGAGTGTTAGTCCAAATATAACTAAAACCAATCTTACTCTAATTGGCCAAAGGGGGGCGCTATATCATTTTGAGCAGTTTGTGAAACGCTTAAACCCGTTAGGATTTTTTTTCCGCAATTTGCATGAAACATTCTACACACAATCTAAGGACCTTTATCTAATATGCCTATGAAGTGCACACACAAAAAATATACAATAATAATTATAAATATAGCTGCAAGCAGCGATAAAGTGGCCAAGGCCAAAAACACCTCAAATCATGAACACAGCCTGCAATGTGCGTGAAATCTTGCAAGCACATTCCCAATAGGCCAAGGAACAGATACCACCCTTCTCACATTGGCCTGTTATAGCGCCACCAGTGGGTCAACTTTTGCACAACACATTTTTGGAACAAAATGGACCAATCTTTGACGTCAGTAACGTCAAAGAGAGCACTGCCTGCGATCTTGACATTTTGTACTTTTATAGCCATTGTTTTCTGGCTTGAAGCGAGCCCACAATTGTTTCGAAGGAACAATATTTTCTAGTTGTGGGCTCGCCAGTACCTGGCGAGCACACTTTAGATATTGTCATTATTTATTTATTTATTTATCTAGTAAGTAGACGGGATTTTCGGTTCCTTTCTACTCCTACATACTTAGTGAGAAAATGAAAATAAAAACATCAATGTGTTCAGCTTACAGTAGCGAAGTGTGCTATTATTTTTTATAGCAATCGGCCAAATGGTGGCGCTGTAGGAAGCCTTCGAAAGTGCGAACTTTGAACAGGTATAGCTCATGCTGTGTTTTAGGTACAGCCATGAAACCTGTATACACTTATGCGTCTCCTCATGCCGAACAACTTTTACCCTCTAACTTTTGACCTCTGACCTTTAGGTCTCCCACAATTCGGAATTATATGAAAAACAGTAAAAATCTATCTCCTCCTGGGATTTTCGCGTCAAGTGCACAAAACTTTTTTCACATGAACTTTGGACCAATACGGTCAGATTGTTCAACCAGATTTTTTGTAAAGTGAAATATATTTTTTTAATAATTCAATTCATATTGCGGTTTTATGCTAATTATTCTTCGGCCTCTAAATCATACATGCAAAGTTACACGTTCATGGCATTTGGCAAAGATGTGGAGGGTTAGTCAAAGTATCACTGAAACCAATTTTATTCCAATTGGCCAAAGGGGGGCGCTATACGAAGCTTTTGAAAATTCAAACTTCAAACGGGCATAAGTCATGACTCGTTTCGTTTGAAGACATGCAACTTGTTACACGCGTGCTTTGACTCAAGCGGAAGACATCTGTGTCGTTGTTAAGTAAGCTCCGCCCTTCAATTTTCCACCATTTTGAGCAGTTTGTAAAACGCGTAAACCCGCTTTTATTCTGGAATTTTCGCTCCACGTGCACAAAACTTTTTTTACGTGAACTTTGGACCGATATCTAAAGATCTGTCAGATCGGATTTCTTTAAAATTGAAACATGCTTTTTTAAATAAATTCAATGAATATTGCAGTTTTATGCAAATTATTCTTCTGCCTCTAAATCATACATGCAAAGTAACATTTTCATGACAAAATAGTGTAGAGGGTTAGTTCAAATATCACTGAAACCAATCTTACCCCAAATGGCCAAAGGGGGGCGCTATATAATTTTGAGCAGTTTGTAAAACGCTTAAACCCGTTTTTATTCTAGGATTTTTTTTGCAATTTGCATGAAACATTCTACACGCAATCTAAGGACCTTTATCTAACATGCCTATGAAGTGCACACACAAAAATTATAAAATAATAATAATAAATATAGCTGCAAGCAGCGATAAAGTGTCCAAAGCCAAAAACACCTCAAATCATGAACACAGCCTGGGATGTGCGTGAAATCTTGCAAGCACATTCCCAATAGGTCAAGGAACAGATACCAACCTTCTCACATTGGCCTGTTATAGCGCCACCAGCGGGTCAACTTTTGCACAACACATTTTTGGAACAAAATGGACCAATCTTTGACGTCAGTAACGTCAAAGAGAGCACTGCCTGCGATCTTGACATTTTGTGCTTTTATAGCCATTGTTTTCTGGCTTGAAGCGAGCCCACAATTGTTTCGAAGGAACAATATTTTTCTAGTGACAATATCTAACCGTCATATCAAGTTCTCCTCAAAACTTCGGTTCCTTTCTACTCCTACATACTTAGTGAGAAAATGAAAATAAAAACATCAATGTGTTCAGCTTACTGTGGCGACGTGTGCTATTACTTTTTACAGCAATCGGCCAAATGGTGGCGCTGTAGGAAGCCTTCGAAAGTGCGAACTTTGAACAGGTATAGCTCATGCTCTGTTATACGTACAGCCATGAAACCTGTATACACGTATGCGTCTCCTCATGCCGAACAATTTTTACGCTCTGACTTTTGACCTCTGATCTTTAGATCCCTCAGAATTTGGAATTATATGAAAAACAGTAAAAATCTATCTCCTCCTGGGATCTTTGCGATACGCGCATGAAACCTTTTTCACATGAACTTTGGACCAATGCGGTCAAACTAGTCTCGGCGGATTTCTTTTAAAGTGAAATATATTTTATCAATAATTCAATCAATGTTGCGGTTTTATGCAAATTATTCTTCGGCCTCTAAATCATACATGCAAAGTTACACGTTCATGGCATTTGGCAAAGATGTGGAGGGTTAGTCAAAGTATCACTGAAACCAATTTTATTCCAATCGGCCAAAGGGGGGCGCTATACGAAGCGTTTGAAAATTCAAACTTCAAACGGGCATAAGTCATGACTCGTTTCGTTTGAAGACATGCAACTTGTTACACGCGTGCTTTGACTCGAGCGGAAGACATCTGTGTCGTTAAGTAAGCTCCGCCCCCCGATTTTCCGCCATATTGAGCAGTTTGTAAAACGCGTAAACCCGCTTTTATTCTGGAATTTTCACTCCACGTGCACAAAACTTTTTTTACGTGAACTTTGGACCGATATCTAAAGATCTGTCAGATCGGATTTCTTTAAAATTGAAACATGCTTTTTAAAATAAATTCAATGAATATTGCAGTTTTATGCAAATTATTCTTCTGCCTCTAAATCATACATGCAAAGTAACATGTTCATGGCATTTGGCAAAGATGTAGAGTGTTAGTCCAAATATCACTAAACCCAATCTTACCCCAATTGGCCAAAGGGGGGCGCTATATCATTTTGAGCAGTTTGTGAAACGCTTAAACCCGTTAGGATTTATTTTTGCAATTTGCATGAAACATTCTACACACAATCTAAGGACCTTTATCTAATATGCCTATGAAGTGCACACACACAAAAAAAAAAATAATAATGAATATAGCTGCAAGCAGCGATAAAGTGGCCAAAGCCAAAAACACCTCAAATCATGAACACAGCCTGCAATGTGCGTGAAATCTTGCAAGCACATTCCCAATAGGTCAAGGAGCAGATACCACCCTTCTTACATTGGCCTGTTATAGCGCCACCAGCGGGTCAACTTTTGCACAACACATTTTTGGAACAAAATGGACCAATCTTTGACGTCAGTAACGTCAAAGAGAGCACTGCCTGGGATCTTGACATTTTGTACTTTTATAGCCATTGTTTTCTGGCTTGAAGCGAGCCCACAATTGTTTCGAAGGAACAATATTTTTCTAGTTGCTAATACTGTACACAGCTCAAATTTGGGAAAAGTACACAAATCTGCTTCAATCAATTTGAAGACACTGTATACCAGCCCACAGATGAGAAAAACATAATGTATATGAAATCTCTGTTCAATTGACGAGACCGTTTTGTAATTAAAGCTTATTATGGGATTTATTGACCACACACTACATATTGCACCAAGTCTATATATGATTTGTGTATACCAGCCTTGGGTCTGCCAAATATTATCAAAGTAATGTATAACTTTGCACAGCTGAGAGAGACAGCTCATTCTCTTTGGTGTTGTGTGTGTAGCCAGACCAGCTACAGCATGCTGAGACCACAATGAGACAATTGTAAACACCTGCTGATTAATTAACCTCTAATTAACTGCTCTCTGAGTCACTCCCCGTCTCCACCCACAGCAGTCTTGACTCTTAATTGAGTGACACAAATTATATTACAAAGCTTACATTTGGGAAAAATGAAAAATCGGCTTCCATACTCTCTACAAATGCAATATTTCTTCTTATGTGAAATGTGAGATATATTGGTCAACCGAGGAGACAATTGAATGTGGACAGGACAGACAGAGGTTTCCTCATTTTATAATAAGACTAGAAGCTCGCAGCGACCTGGCCAACTCGGGAACGATGTAAATAGGGAATGAATGCCCCACCCTTTAATGCAAACCCCATTATACCTGTTGTCATACGATCTGTTTTGACCATCTGTTTGCCTGTGTCCATTTATGCCCATATATGGAGATATCTGTCTGTCTGCGTCCATGTTATGCCCATATATGGAGATCTCTGTATCTGTCTGTCTGTGTCCCTTTTATGCCCATATATGGAGATCTCTGCCCTTTGGGCGGCCAAACGTCTAGTCGGGTGCCGGCCTACTCGGGAACGATGTAAATAAGGAATGAATGCCCCATCCTTTAATGCAAACCCCATGCAAACCCCATTATAACTGTTTGCCTGTGTCCATTTATGCCCATATATGGAGATATATTTCTGTCTGTGTCCATTTTATGCCCATATATGGATATCTCTGTATCTGTCTGTCTTCATCTTGAGTAGTAATAGGGCAGCCTGCTTGCTTTGCCACCCGTGGGGAATACCCATCATACCCGTTATTCGGTTACGTCATACTGATGATATTCAATACATAACCATGGCATTTTTGTTGACTCATGTGGCGTACGTGATGTCAGAGTCTTTTATCAAGTGATGTCACAATGAGTCAGCGCTTGCGCCGTTTTCCTCCGTATCAGCCTGATGTCAACAATCAGCTCCACATACGGTGATTCCGAACGTTTCGCGCCCGTTCGGGAAAACCGCATGTCGTGTCGGGTTGAGGCCGGGCACGACACTCCGCGCTGCGGCGGGGAACGCGCGTGCCGAATCTGTAACCGGTGGGACGAACGGTGATTTGGCATACATGTAGCAAGTGTACAATGTAATGTACAAGGAGAGTCTGAATAGAACAATACAATAAAAAAGACACACTTTTAGGTGCTGTTCAGATGGCACCGTTTCTATAAAAAACTGCAAAATAAAATCTCAGATATGCCATCCGTTTAGAGGACAACGGCGATTTTGGGGGTTGAAAACACAACAAAGTGAAACCTCCTTCTAGGGTGGAAAAGTTTGAAGACCGGATGGAGCATCTGGGATCAATGGGGGTTAATTTACTATAATCAAATGTTTGTCTTAGGAATGCGACAAACACAAAAAAATATTATTTAACTCAAGTCTCCATGGCGTGAGTAATCAATAGGAAAAAAAATACATTTTGGGGTGAACTACACATTTAACCAATTTGAAAAAATGCAATTACGAACAGGCACTGAGTGACTCTTTTCACGTGGCTCTAAGCTGAGCTCACTACTATACAAGGTGGTTCACATTCTTAATAGAGTTCATTAAAACATTTCTTAAACTGGAGTGAATTGAACATGCTTTGATAGTGGCTGATAGCAGAATCTGTATTTTCTTTCTCAAGAAATACAGAGTGTGACTATAATTTATATAGAGCTCAAGTAGATTCAAGCAAAGGCACCTTTGGATATAACAGAATAAAAAGTATACAGTAGAGCTCAGTGGAGCTTGAAGGCAAACAATCATTATTATTGATTGTCTTCTTTCGTAATGTCTCAACATGTTTGCAGTTAACAGTACACTTTGTAGAAACATGTATTCTGTGTGTGTGTGTGCGTGCGTGTGTGTGTGTGTGCTTAGGTGTGTGCATGCATGTGTGCGTGTGTGGGAAGCAGATGTTCTATTCGCAGTTGTCTTGCCTGTGTGTTCCATGTATGATATTGTATCCGTGGTAACTGTTAGATCAAGACTCCTTTACAAACACATAAAACACCCTCATTGTTAACCACTGCTCCTATAGTCACTGTAATCTGAACCCAGCAGTGAGGAACCATATAGTTGCTGTCATGCAGAAATCCTATATCTCTGCTCCCATAAATTGAGCACAAAAGTCATGAGCTTGTAGGGAGCTATCTTTCAAAAATACAAAATAAACAAATAAGAAAAATAAGAGAAAGTGGTTCAGTGTGTCTGTGGGTTTTTATATTGAACCAATGACAACACGAGCTTATAACTTCAATGAAGCCATTGGAACACAGGCTCTATTCCTTTCTATTTTCTGAAAGCTAACCATTTTGGACAAGGTTTCCAAAAGACTGTGACGATATACGTATGAAGAACACATTTACTGGACAACTGTAATCTCCCGCCTCCAATGTGAATCACACTGATACGCATCTGCAAGTTTCTCATTGTGGAAGCCTTATAGGAGCAGAAACCCTCCATAGGATTGATATTGATATTCATACTCAGGCTGTAGGCCACTGATTGGTGGGCCGTGAGGATATTGCAAGTGGGCCCCCAACATTTTAATGATGAAATAACAATAGGCTATTTAAAAATATATGTAAAATAGCTTTCATTGTGATACAGATAAATATTAACTTAAATACTACATTAGTTCCATTGATCCAAGCCGTAACACATTGATTGATTGATTGATTGATTGATTGATTGAACATTAAAACAAACATGCTCTGGAAATTCATGCGGCTGACCCGTTGGACCACTTAACAGCCTTTCAGGTGCCGTGTTAAGTGGTCAGATGGGTGGACCGTGAAAGTTTTTGAGATTTTCAAGTGGGTCCTGATGCAGAAAAGGTTGAGAACCACTGCTGTAGGCCGCATAGAAACCCAGCAGTGTGGGCCCGTGAGGCGAAAGAGCCTGAGATATTACAAGTTTGTGTGAGCGATTGTGGGTGCACCCGCGTGAGTTAGTAGTGTATGTGGTACGTTAGTGTTTCGGCATGATATCCGAAGGTGTATGTCCAAAACAGTTACTTATTTCAAAATGTTAAAGGAATATAGTTCTGCTGTTTTTTTTTTCTACTTTTGTGCGACACTGCCATATACGACAAATCTAAAATCTGGCATGGATTACGGACTTGCATCCAGCACTTGGCAGCATTATTATTTTACTACTGTAGTTCCTACTGCAGAAGCAGTTTGATCAGAAATCAGAATACACTCCTGCAGTTATTAAATGCGAGAATGTGAGCTCAGCCAGGATGGACTTAAATGCACCCATATCAAAGCATAGCTCTGAGATGATGCACTTTGATGGAGAGGTCAGAACTCTCCAATTCCATTCGTTATGAGTGGTATGGTCTGTACAAACTAGAGAGCTGTGCTCAGCATAGGGTCATAACTGAGTTCAGCATCCAAAGATGCACAGTTTAAAAAAGCAGTTTGCCCAACTTGCTGGCCAAAACTAATCCTAAAATCTCACCACATGGTATTAAACACGACACACATGCATATCTCCTTGTATGGGCCGTTCTGTCCGTGACATCAGCTGTGGTGATGTCAGTCTCTGCATACTTTCTAGGACGTGCACAACTTTTACTTTTGAACTAAACTAAGAAAAAATGAAATCGCAAACGGGACACGCTGTCTTGTTTTGTTAGACCGCAGCCAACATGTTGTCTAGGCAGAGGCTTTCTAAAGTCTGTCTGTATATTTCACGACAATGTGCATGTTAATGTCACACTGTCATTGGCTGCACCTGTGTGCTGTGCTAGTTTTGATAATGAGACTTCAGCTTTCCTATGAAGAAATAGTGAAAATTGCCATTCTACAAGCTCACACTGCGCATGCACGTTGTGTGCTTGTAGATCTGGTGTTTTCACTAGTTTTGGGTCCCGGGTAAATGTCTAATTTCTCTTTTGGGTCACGGGCTAAAAGGTTTGGGAACCACTACACTAGTAGCCTGGCAAGCCAGCCCCGATACTGCACTCACTCACTCATTCCTTCCCCAGTATGGGAGTGTGTCATCTTTTGGACGGCACATCTTTTCGACGCGGGTGAATGTCAAGGGACCGTACGTATGTTCCCCAGGTTGGTTCTACAGTATGTTCCCCAGGTTCTATGTTCCCCACTTACCCCCACAAAAAAGGTTCTATGTTCCCCGCTTACCCAAAAAAGGTCCTATGTTCCCCAGGTTCTGTGTTCCCCACTTACCCCCACAAAAAAAGGTTCTATGTTCCCCGCTCATCCAAAAATGCAGGAAACATTCATTTCAAATTATTAATAACAACTCTAAATACACACAACAGAACATAATTAATGAGGAGAAATTACGAATACTAGTGGGACGGGGCACTAGGGACATCTGGGCACCATATCTTTGTTATGACTGGGCATCTGGACGAGTGGGCACCAGGACATCTGGGCACTAGGGACATGTGGGCATGTGGACAAGTGGGCACCTGGAAGAGTAGGCACTTAGGGGTGGAGACATCTGGGCACTAGGGACATGTGGGCACCTGGACAACTGGACGAGTGAGCACCTACATTAAGACTGCCCACATGTTCTAAGTGCCCAGCTGTCCCATTTCCTTTTTTTTTTTCTTTTTTCTCTCTTTTTATAATTTTTATCCCAAACCCTAACCCTAACCTCAGTAAAACTATGCCTAAACCTAACCCTAAAACCTAACCCTAACCCTTAGTTGAAATGATGTGCCGTCGGAAAAGCGAGATTTCCCTCCGGGTCTGGACTTCGGCTTATAGGCACCGAGTATGAGAAATCAGAAAATAATTGGGGCGAATCAGTGACGGTGTTTCAACTGCTGTCCGCACAACAAGTGAAAAGCTTCCCTTGATTGGTCCATGTGTAGATGGTGACGTAGAATACATGCTGCGGCATTTTCAAAACAACAATGGAGTAACAGTTAACGTGGCATAGGTCCGAAATCTCATTGTTCCTACATCCCATTAGTCAGCATCTGGTGATGTTAACCTGGAGAAAAATACTATGCCTAAACCTAAACCTAACACTAACCTCAGTAAAACTATAAGAGAGAGGGACGAAAGGCCAAAAATTGCCCTCGTAACAACCTTCTCTACACAGAGTAGAATAGCAAACACCAGACTGAAAAGAAATTTTGAGAACAGAGCAGAGGGCCTATTGGAGGACTTCACAATCATATCTGCCTTCAGAAAGAACAAAACTCTTAAGGATTATTTGGTTAAAAGCAGACTGGTGGATTCAAACAGACCACCACGCACACCAGAATACTTTCAACCCAAAAGGCTGGTGAAAAGTAAAACTACAAAAATAGTATATGAAATAAAGCAGAACATACACCAGAACACAACCAACTCGGTCTACCTGATCACATGCAGCAAATGCAACCTACAATATGTAGGAGAGACAGGTAACACGATAGCAGATAGAATTAACCAACACAAGTACAATATTAATAATGACAAACAAAACACATTAGTGATTGTACGACACTTTAGGACACATGGGATAGAAGCCCTCTCTGTGACCGGGCTAGAACATAACCCACATTGGACCATGGGCCAAAGGAGACACCATGAGAGACGATGGATAGACAAATTGGACACAATGTTCCCAGCGGGGCTGAACATGAAGGGGAGACTAATGTCCCTAGAACAGTAGACAGATAGAAACTCAGCAGAATCATCAACACATCTCACCCCTGGGGGGAACAATAGGACAGGGCCTGATGGGGCATCAGATGTCTTTCTCACCCAAGGTGTGATAAGTCAGGACCACTTTACTTAATCTCCAAGGGGATCTATTGAAATGTAAAGTGAATAGCTGTTACTGTTGTTGAATAGCTGTTGCTGCTGTTGAATTGCTGTTGATGTACTGACACATTATCTTGTTTATTATTGTGATGTTTTATCTGCTTATTGTAAGTAAGTAAATTAACATGGCGTTTATCGTGCGCTTGCCCAGGCCTTACGGCCTGGGCATAAATAGAACGATTACATCCACCACGGCTTCGTAACTCGGGCCTGCGGCGCTCGGGCGCGAAGAGCAGGACCAAGGTCCGCTGGCCTTCGCGCCGCTTGCAATGTCGTGGACAATAACTGTGATCTATTATTGGGGGAGAATAGGGTTGTTAGTTATGAACAATGTATACATCTGAAAGCCATTGGTATGCGGTCAGAAATAAGAACACTTCTGGCTCACGAAATTTGACCATCGTGCCATGCACAGTCTCACAATCTCTCTTTTATGAACTAGGGGAACCAGCCCAATTTAAAATTGCAACATTCTTTCTTTTTAAAAACAAGATGGCGAAAGCACTTTTCTCTATACTGCACCTTAGGCATTGACTTGGCCTAGGACAATATATTGAAGTCTTCACTCCCTAAACTAACCTCAGTAAAACTATGCCTAAACCTATAACCCAAACCCTAACCCTAACCTCAGTAAAACTATGCCTAAACCTAACCCTAAAACCTAACCCTAACTAAATTCGGACTAATGAAATGTAGGACTAATGAGATTTTGGACTTATGGGCAGCCCCCAAAAAACAAGTAATAAGTGAAGTTATTTCTGAGTTGGAATCAATTACAACAATTAAAATGTGCTAGCGGAGCTCATCGGCCGAAAAGATGTGTTTGTTTACCGTTCTTCCGACTGGCTGCACTGTGATGTCGGCAGATGTTTTGCTACGCTGATTGGTTAGAGGAGTCTGTCTGTCAAGGCAAGTACTCCCGCCCACTTTTCAAGTTGCCTATAACCCAAAGTCCAGACTCATATTGTGGGAAGGAACGAGTGAGTGAATGCACAGTATGAGGCTGGCTTGCCAGGCTAGTGCACTAGGGCTATATAGGCCGTCCCTGGCAGTATGTGTTCAATGTAAAATGCTGTGGCATTTGAGATGTCTCTGTGTCTCATAGACCTCGACAATCTTGACCCTCATCATGCAAATGTTCTGACTGCCTGAACAAACCAACATAAATCAACTTGCTGGAAATTGCATAAATGCACGGGGATTCACTACGGATTTGCATTCGCTCCGGACCAATTTAGGAGCGAGCCGCATGTTGTGTGACATCTTGATCTCAATCTCAATCATTTTATACCGTAAATACAGCTACTCATTCATAATCCAGGGTCAGCTGTGTCAGAAGGGCTCAACAGTGACTCATCAGCGGCATCTTGGGAACTGGTTCAAACCGGTTCACCACACAAGTCAAAAGCAGCCACTGAGTCTGACAGTGAAACTTATGTAACGTTTCTAATCAGAGAGCTGTCACTCATCTCCTCTCATGTTCATTTGCATACAGCTGAGAATGATGCAGCTAGGTTCCTTGGCTGTGATAAGAAACAACACATCCAGGTTAGGCTGCTCATTTCCCACAGGTGAAAGGTCATTCATGTGGTGCACCTGCTTTCAGAAGCAACAGGAGACTGATGGTTGATGATGCCCTCAAATTATCAATAGGATGAAAATGCAGGCCAAGAGCAAAAGTTAGTTTAGATGGTGGTTCTTAACCGCTTTTTAAGCGAATATTTTCAAACACGTTAACTCATTCACTGCAGAGAAAATATAGACCATTTTCCCGAGCACTCCCCTGTAGCGAGTGCCACCGCCATTTCTGCGGTGTAAACCAAAGCCAGTGGTGTAGTAGAAGCAGTAAGTAAAACCAGTAAGACTCCCTAATCGGGAGGTAAGCGCCACGTCTTATACACAAACTTTAGAAGGCAATCGTAGCCAATCAGCAGGGAATATGGGATAATGGGCATGATGACATGACTTCAGAGATACTGTGTACTGCTTTGTGTGATTTTAGGCCAAAATCTGTAGGAGCAGTGTCCAAAAATGTGTTTTGCAAAAATCGGCCTGATGGTGCCGCTAGAAGAGGGCCATGTGAGACATCAGGGGCGGAGGTTGTGATTTGCCATCCAAGGAGTTTGTATGCAAAGTTTGGCATTGATAGGGCCAGAGATAAGAGTAGGGGCAAAAGTATGACGTGACACACACCTACATACTGTTTCCTGTTGGAAACCTGATCCGTTTTTTTTTCTTTTTAGCAGATGCAGATCGTAGCGATCTTTTGATAAGTGCAATAAAACCCAAATTGTCAATATTTATCAATGTCAATGAGGGCTTATAAAATAAACTTGTCAATAATCGTCATTGACAATGAATGATTTAAATAGGGACAGACGGACTTACGGACATACACACAGAGCCAGATGTAGGAGCGCTTAGCACCGCTCAAAAATAAGGCTATAAGGCCAAGGATATTGGGATCCACATGGGAACAGCGTGGCTCCAACGTGGATCTCGGACTTCATGTGGAGCCTGTAATGTCAGTCATCTATGATGTCAGTCGTCTATGACATAGCTATCTATGATGTAGTATGACTCCAAATTCGGGCAAGGTTTCATCCCAATCAGAGCCTAACTTCCATAATAGAATTAAAGTTAAATATTTCGAGCGAAAACAAGACGGGCCTTAGTATAGCCTCAGCATCTGTTTTTGAGCAGTGCTAACCGCTCCTACATCTGGCTTTGTCTGTATGTTTATGTCCTTCCCACACTAAGCTCATTGGCCAAGCTTCGCGGGACGCTTAATTAATTTAACTCATAGAAGACACTGCTCACTTCCCACTGGGTGTGATTTTTACATCTGGAGACTTAATGCATCCAGGACAGGCTTCGGACGCACCTCCTGCAGGAGACTCGGATCAGATCTGAACACATTTGATTTGGCATTAAGGACCCTTTGCAACCACACACCCTACTGTAGCTGACGTTGACGAATTGTGATGCATTCAATTATGATTTGCACCCTTCTAGCTTGCTAGAAACAAAATATTTGTAAAACAATTGTTTAATATTTTGACCAATATGAACCACTTGAACCCTATAGGGTCTCAGGGCACCTCATAAATATACTTTTATAATCCGAGGCACCCCTACATTATAATTTTCACTCCCAGCACCTTATATTTATTTTATAGCATATCATCGTTGTCGGGTGGAAACCTTGTATATCCAAAACCGTTCGTTTTGTATTTATCATCTAAAACATACTAAACTAGTGAAAACAGCAGATCTACAAGCACACAACGCCTTGCATGCTTGTAGATCGTCTGTTTTCACTAGTTTTGTGCGACAGTCTTGTATGATGAAGCAGGGCTTTGCTTTACCAAAAGACGTACACATTTGAAACTTGGAAATACAAGGTTTCTGCCCGACAGTGACGATATTTTAGTGATTATGTTGCGAGTAAAACTTTGAGATAATAGCCATTTTGGTTAGAACTGACTGGAAATAACTTTGTACTTCAAGTTTAAAATGATACTAAATATTTTTTCAAGTGTCCAAATAAATTCCAAATATTGTCAAATTATCTCGCCGCACCCCTGGACTGCCGTCACGGCACCCCAGGGTGCCCCGTCACCCACTTTGAAAACCCCTGCACTGTAAATAATTAATCTTTCCTGTGACTGAGAGAGTCATTAATACACGTGACACACAGAGGAGGCGTGATTGATCACAGCTACTCATTAATTGCACATGATAAAAGGTTGTTTACACTCTTAGCCTCTGTCCCTATGGCCCCAAAGACATGATATTTTTCTTGCAGCTAAAGCTGATCAATTCATTGCTTAGAAAGGGGGTGCTTTGGTCTCCAGTCCGTGACCTTGAAGAAAGACACAAAACCCAGAGAGATCGTATTCCCTGTGGTTAATGGTAATCAGGTTATAATTGTAAAGGTGTTTAAACTCAGGGTTAGTTGAGGACACGACTAAAATTAATTACTCATTCCCTCTGTATAAATGAATAAGCACAGAGCATTGTTCTGTATCCGGGGTGCGTGTAAAAATTGGCATTGGCAGCCCAAATTGACGACTTAGGAATAAAACTTATATAAAAAAATAAAATAAAATAAAATGTTCTGCCCCAAAGCTCTTTGTGCAGTCAATCAATACATTACTTCTCCCTCGTTTTGAAATTAAAATACAGGACCAAATAGAATTTCATTTCACGTCCAGAAACAGACACATTGTTTTTTGACGTAGGAAATAAGAATAAAACAACATCTGCAGAGAAAGTAATTTATTGAAAGTAGCCTGGTAATAAAAATGGATGACCCAGGCTTGGAACCATACATTTTCCATTTTGATTAGATTAAGGGGATGCACATAAATATCCACATTGCAGCGATGCAAATGTTTCCATTTCCCAGAGAGTAAATGGATGCACATGGTAACGTTGTTTGGCACCTTTTCAACATGTCCCCTTTGTGCCAGAATATCCAGCACTATAGGCCCTCATCTAGTAAAAACAGCATATCCAAGCTCTATATTTGACGTACGACAAATAATCTAATAAAAGTAAAATTTGGATGGCAGGTTTAATGCTAACCCCACCTACATCTGTCTTTGTGTGTATGTATGTCCGTATGAGCACAGAACTCCATGTATGGAGATAACTAATGTCACGGACAGAACGGCCCATAAAAGGAGATATGCACGTGTGTCATGTTTGATACCATGCAAAGTGAGCACCTCTCACTTCGCACAGATGGGATTTTTCTTATTGTATGTAATTGTAAAAGTGTGATAAGATAAGATCCAACATAAATATCAAACATGTCAGACATTCCCAAAAAGAAATGCATGCATTTAGTTAAAGCTATACTGTGTAAGTTGCTCAACTACTGATCAGTAGCGGTATTGCAGGTACTCTGACACAGTACTTGTACAGATGTGGAGTCTCATAGCAAGAAGCCATGAAGAAATGCCAGCACACAGGGAATATCCCTTTCACATGGTTTATTTACATATCTGGACAGAGCTCTGAACAACGCTGGGGAAGAAATAAAGCATGTGAAAAGGATATTCCCTGTATGCTGGCATTTCTCTTCTAAGACCTTTTATTTAATGTGGAGTGTTGCAGTCACCTCTATCTCTCTAAGAGTATCATAGCAACACATCAGCGTCAGCATAATGATGAGATCACTGTGACATCACACTAATTGCCTAATTTTCCTTTTATTGGCTGCTTCTCCAAAGATGCCTTTAGGCCTTTGCATTTGCCTGGCGTTGCCAGCCTCTATCACACACTTCGTTATGGGAAGAGAGTCTGGATTTCAGGAAGAGCTTTCATTTCTACGTCATTGCCCCAAACCACGTGCCCCAAGCCTACAGAAACCACGTGCCCCAAGCATACAACCCTGATTGGCCTACCCTTGAAGCTGGTTGAGGAAATAGAATCTCAATCGATCTGTGCCAGACCGTACTACAACACCACTACCGCCAGGGGGTGGTGTTGTGTTCGGTCTGGTTTATTAACCAGGCAACCTTTGCATCAGAGAAGCTTGTGTGTATATGTTTACACTGCTTCCACTTACCAGGCATTAGCTACAAACTAGGACTTCACTTTCACATCAGTTTTGTTGGTGACATCACCGGCAGGGTGGAGCAAGCCACTGTAGTCCACTCCCTGCTTCTTCGCTGTGGTTTGACTGATCGGCTCCATCGGCCCCTGTTGGATTAAAGGTACAATGTCACATCAAACAGGCATTCTAGCAGGCACAAATGTAAAAGACGTCTTTGCCAGAGCCAAGTGTGGAGACCAGTACCGAGTTTTGAAGATAGTGATTGAGGATGAGCAGTTGGTGCTGGGCGACACCAGGCAAGCAACAAAGGAGTGGGATGAGTATGATTCGCTTGTGCTGCCTCTTCTGGAGGACGATGTCCCCTGCTACATCCTCTACCGGCTGGACTCCACCAATGACTGGGGTTATGAGTGGGTGTTCCTGGCCTGGTGTCCGGACCATTCTTCTGTACGACATAAAATGCTATATGCCGCTACCAGAGCCGCTTTGAAGAGAGAGTTTGGCGCCGACCACATTAAGGAGGAGGTTTTTGCCACCACGAAGGATGATGTGTCTCTCGGTGTGTATAAGGAGTATTTGACCTCTCAGGCTGCTCCGTTGCCCCTTACTGCCGCAGAAGAACTGAAGCAGATGAAACTGAACAAATCACAGACAGACATGAGTGTAGACCCCAAGCAGCAGACCCTACTACAGTATGTCGCCTTCCCCACGCTTGGTGGCACAGTGGAGGCACTCACATGCTTCAGGGACGAGGCAGAACTGACTGCTGACTTGTGCTATGAGGTCCATCCCAAGCAACATGCCCACAAAGAGGCCTTTGCTAAACCCAAGGGCCCCATGGGACAAAGGGGTGGCCGCCGCATTACCAGACCCCCTTATGGAGAGTGATGAAGAGGTCAAAACCAGTGGTTCTCAAACATGTTCATGTCAAGGACCCCCCAAATTGATATGAATTTGGCCACAGACCCCCGTTTTGGTCTACAAACTTACAATTCATTGTGATGTGTCGAGAGCTTGAGCGTGTTGAAACAAATAAAAAAGGAAATGTGTTTTAACCTGGAATCCCCTATTTACCATTAATAATTAGAGTTAAGAGAAAAAAATAAAAAGGAACATAAATCTGTATGGGCGGTTCTGGACAACCATCTCTCCAACGACTGCACCGGGCACGGCACTCCCTCGGGTCGTCTGCAACCGCGACGTGGTCGAGCGGTTCTCAAGATACGTGAATTACAGATGTACGTACTGAGATTCCCTGCATTCATTGTAAGATTGCTTAGGTATGTGTCAATAGAGCTCAGAAGTGCTGACGTCACTGCTGCTAGATGGCGCTTAGATCACATCATATAAGAAACGTGTTCTATCTATCTATCTATCTATCTATCTATCTATCTATCTATCTATCTATCTATGTTTATGTTATTCAATGGGAAAACCCTTAACAAAACACAGGGTGAAGTTACCAATGGGAAAAACCTTAAAATAACACAGAGTGACGTCATCAACAGCCATTGTGGGACCAGCATATTCTTGGTGACGTCACCATCAACAAGTCCGGCCTGATATAAATTACAAGGTGCGCTCTGCGTGTGCATAAGTAGGCCATAGGCGGGTCATACATACGTTTGTCAAATGTATGTGTGTGTGTGTGTGTGCGCGCGTGCGTGCGTGCGTGCGTGCGTGCGTGTGTGTGTGTGTGTGTGCGCGCGCGTGTGTGTGCGTGTTTACGCCCGTGGCCAATCTCAGGCTAGCCAATCAGAGAGGAAAGGGTGACGTCATAATATCGTCACGCCATCAGTTTCAACAGACCATAGACGAAGTCTACTTGTCAGCAATTTCAAATCCACCATCTTTCTAAATTATATTCGGTCCATCCGTTTCTTCAAAAAACTCAAAAAGCATTACGTTTTGTAAGAGAAAAGTGCACAAGTAGGCCATGTATGGCCTATTTGTGCAACAGCAGAGCACACCATGAGGTGCGCTCACCATCACCATTGACGATTCCAGTGGCATCACCACTGGCATCACCAGGAATGCTGGTCCCTCATTGGCTGTTAATGATGATGTAGCCAGAAATGCTGGTCCCTGAGTGGGCTACGGGCTTAAACACAGACTGCTACCTAACTATCTACATAGACTGCCAAACACAGTACTTGCGCGATCTGCTGGCGCAAGTAATAACTGCGTAAAGCTGAACCAGTTGAAGTTTGAACAAAATAGCTTAAAGAATGTGGAAGAAGTAGGATGCCAAAAAAGTGGCAGAATAAATTTAGATTGAAGACAACTATTGTGTGCTCGCTAAAGCAAGCCCACAATAACATCAAAGTCAAGAGTAGGCATTTAGTGTCTACTAAATGCCTAAATTGTAAATTGTAAGTTCAAAACCTCATTGAGTCCCATTGAGTTTATAACGTCTTGACACCAGTAGGTGAAATGATGACATCTGGTGGGCCATTAATAGGAAGTGGCTTCATAGTTCATTTCCAGTGAACAAAGCTTGAAACCCATGGTCTCTCCTCCCTGCCACTGCGAGTCTCAGGGCATTGTCCGATATCAGAAAAGGTGTTTTTCTGTCTGTCCTTCTTTATTTGGCCAAGACTGACGTCTACACGACGTCATCAATATGATGTCAAATTCACAGGAAGCCCACTGAAAACAGGGTGATTAGACATCAAACTCATTTTGCACGTACGCATGTCAGACTTAAACAACATTTTGGAGCGTTTGGAGTTCGCTGTGAGCCGTCTGGAGACCATGGCTGGCCCTAGTGGCAAGTCTGTGTGCTCGGCTGGGGGACCCATATCGGTGTGTACTGCTGGGGGATCCGTATCAGTGTGCTCGGCTGGCGGATCTGTATCAACATGCTCCGCTGGTGGATCGCGTGCACGCTATTCCAGTGGATCTGTACCAGCAGGATCTGTTCCAGCAGGTTCTGTACCAACGCAGTCTCTTGGGCTGCCTGTATCGGGTGCACCTGTATCAGCATATGTGCAGGCCTTTGATGACATCATCAGTGGTCCCGTTGCTCAGTACATCTCACTCAGCAAGCAGATTGGGGATGATGTCCTGAAACAGGCGGAAGCGATGAAGCAAGCATTCTCCTGTCAGAGACAAGTCCTTGTTACAGCATCCAGATTTCAGAAGCCTTCTGATGATGTGTTGGCCACCCTCTTGAAGCCAGTGTCTGAGCTCATCCAGAATGTGGAGAATTTCCGCAACAACAGCCGCTCCTCGACATTTTACAAACACATCTGCGCTGTCAGTGATAGCGTGCCTGCGTGTGCATAAGTAGGCCATAGGCGGGTCATACATACGTTTGTCAAATGTATGTGTGTGTGTGTGTGTGCGCGCGTGCGTGCGTGCGTGCGTGCGTGCGTGTGTGTGTGTGTGTGTGCGCGCGCGTGTGTGTGCGTGTTTACGCCCGTGGCCAATCTCAGGCTAGCCAATCAGAGAGGAAAGGGTGACGTCATAATATCGTCACGCCATCAGTTTCAACAGACCATAGACGAAGTCTACTTGTCAGCAATTTCAAATCCACCATCTTTCTAAATTATATTCGGTCCATCCGTTTCTTCAAAAAACTCAAAAAGCATTACGTTTTGTAAGAGAAAAGTGCACAAGTAGGCCATGTATGGCCTATTTGTGCAACAGCAGAGCACACCATGAGGTGCGCTCACCATCACCATTGACGATTCCAGTGGCATCACCACTGGCATCACCAGGAATGCTGGTCCCTCATTGGCTGTTAATGATGATGTAGCCAGAAATGCTGGTCCCTGAGTGGGCTACGGGCTTAAACACAGACTGCTACCTAACTATCTACATAGACTGCCAAACACAGTACTTGCGCGATCTGCTGGCGCAAGTAATAACTGCGTAAAGCTGAACCAGTTGAAGTTTGAACAAAATAGCTTAAAGAATGTGGAAGAAGTAGGATGCCAAAAAAGTGGCAGAATAAATTTAGATTGAAGACAACTATTGTGTGCTCGCTAAAGCAAGCCCACAATAACATCAAAGTCAAGAGTAGGCATTTAGTGTCTACTAAATGCCTAAATTGTAAATTGTAAGTTCAAAACCTCATTGAGTCCCATTGAGTTTATAACGTCTTGACACCAGTAGGTGAAATGATGACATCTGGTGGGCCATTAATAGGAAGTGGCTTCATAGTTCATTTCCAGTGAACAAAGCTTGAAACCCATGGTCTCTCCTCCCTGCCACTGCGAGTCTCAGGGCATTGTCCGATATCAGAAAAGGTGTTTTTCTGTCTGTCCTTCTTTATTTGGCCAAGACTGACGTCTACACGACGTCATCAATATGATGTCAAATTCACAGGAAGCCCACTGAAAACAGGGTGATTAGACATCAAACTCATTTTGCACGTACGCATGTCAGACTTAAACAACATTTTGGAGCGTTTGGAGTTCGCTGTGAGCCGTCTGGAGACCATGGCTGGCCCTAGTGGCAAGTCTGTGTGCTCGGCTGGGGGACCCATATCGGTGTGTACTGCTGGGGGATCCGTATCAGTGTGCTCGGCTGGCGGATCTGTATCAACATGCTCCGCTGGTGGATCGCGTGCACGCTATTCCAGTGGATCTGTACCAGCAGGATCTGTTCCAGCAGGTTCTGTACCAACGCAGTCTCTTGGGCTGCCTGTATCGGGTGCACCTGTATCAGCATATGTGCAGGCCTTTGATGACATCATCAGTGGTCCCGTTGCTCAGTACATCTCACTCAGCAAGCAGATTGGGGATGATGTCCTGAAACAGGCGGAAGCGATGAAGCAAGCATTCTCCTGTCAGAGACAAGTCCTTGTTACAGCATCCAGATTTCAGAAGCCTTCTGATGATGTGTTGGCCACCCTCTTGAAGCCAGTGTCTGAGCTCATCCAGAATGTGGAGAATTTCCGCAACAACAGCCGCTCCTCGACATTTTACAAACACATCTGCGCTGTCAGTGATAGCGTGCCTGCTCTTGGCTGGATTGGCGTGACTGAAACGCCAGGCCCCCATGTGAAAGACATGCAGGACGCCGCAATGTTCAACACCAACCGTGTGCTTAAGGACTTCAAGGACAACAAAACACACGTGGAGTGGGTGAAGGCCTACCATAAAACCTGGACAGAACTTCAGGGCTACATCAAAGAGCACCACACTACCGGATTGTCGTGGAGCAAGAGTGGTCCTGTGGCTTCGGCCTCTGCGGCTTCGGCCTCTGCGGCTTTGGCCTCTGCGGCTCCTGCTGACGAATGCCCCCCTCCACCTACGGACGCTGGAAGTGGTGGTGGCTCTGAGTCTCGCAAAGCTCTGTTTGATGCCATCAACAAGGGTGTTGGCCCCCTCACTACTCGCTTGAAGCATGTGTCAGACGACCAGAAGACCCACAAGAACAAAGACCTGAGGGCCCATGGTGTGCCAGTCCGCAGCGTACCCAAACCATCCAATGCCACAAGCTCCAGGGCTGCAATACTGGTGCTGGATGGACAGAAGTGGAAAGTGGAGAACCAGGTGGAAGCCCAGGGTTTGGTGATCAGCGACACAGAGCTGAGACAAACAGTCTATGTCTTCAAGTGCAATGATACCACACTGCAGGTCAAGGGCAAAGTCACATCCATCACCATAGACACCTGTAAGAATATGGGCCTGGTGTTTGATGACGTGGTGAGCACCATAGAGGTTATCAACTGCAAGGATGTCAAGATCCAGGTGTTGGGCAAAAGCCCCACCATCAGCATCAGCAAGACGGACGGTTGCCATGTCTACCTGAGCAAGGACTCGCTGGATTGTGAGGTCATCAGCGGCAAGAGCTCTGAGTTGAACATCTTGGTACCCAAGACTGATGGGGAGTTTATAGAGTTTACAGAGATCCCTGTTCCTGAGCTGTTCAAGACTGTCTTGTGTAAAAGCAGGCTTATCACCACACCAGCAGATATTGTTGGATAGGCACACCTTTATGCAAGCCACCTTTGTGACTGACATCATCATGTGGGTAGTAACAGGTTTTACAATTTACTTTAGCACTTTTAAGTGCAGTTTTAATGCGTTCAAATTGTTACTTTTACTCCTTTACATTTGGGCCACGTGCAGAGTAAAAGTAACATATTTCAAGCGATTTGTCTACGTTCTGATTCCTTTTATTTTTTGTTGCACCTTTTTATTAAATGCATGTTCTATTTGTTTCATTCTCAGAGACGACAATAGCAAACGATTTGCATGGGCTTTGACACATGACTCCATTTCACCAATCAAATGTAGCCAATCAAAGCACACAATCTCTGCCAGAAGGTGATGCAATGTTACTCATGTGCTTCCTCCTCCTCAATAAAACATATTTTGTAATGTTTTATTATTGTGTATTGTGCATTGTTTTATTTAAAGTAATGTAAAGTGATGGTTTAGGCCATTAGATATTTCAGTAATAAGATCACTACTTGCTTGATCTTGAGCATTCCTCCAGCCAATCACAGGTAGCTGTTTGTCATTTGAATTTTCCAATGAGTCCTCTTGAGAAACTTTGAATGAAGTTTGCCAAATAATGATCTGTTCTGATCACTGTGTAGCTGTAGTGTGTACGGCATGGCACTTGCAAAAGGCTAGCCGTCTACGACAGGGTCGTTATGTGTGCGTGTCTGTCTGTCCGCCAGTACTTGGAGACATACACCTCCTGATTTTTTTTCAAATCCGACATTCACATCGGAGCCATGCCTTCTATATTTGTAGATCACAGGATTCGCCATAATTCCCAAGTTTTGTTTTTCTCACCTATCCAGAGAATCCTGTCCAAACTCTCTAACTTTGCCGTAGATTAAACCAACGTGCTGATGGAGGTATGGCACTATCAGTAACATTTTCTTTTCCATAACAACAGTAACACTGTATCCAAATAAACAACCAGGTCACTTGATCCAATTATTATGAATTAAAGTCACTGTTAATTGCATGTTAATTGTATGACAATGATAAAAATCGAGTAGATGAAAAAATAAAAAGGAAAGACAAGAAAGCAAAGGAGGGAGATACAGTAGCCTGCGAATTAATGGGGTGAATGGATGGAAATGTTTTTTTTGTTGTGTTATTTCTTTCTTTTTTCACTTCTGTCATGTATTATTTTCTTTGAATAATACTTGATGACTGGAGAAACTGCCTTTTTAGGAGAATCTCACACCAATACAAAAACAAGCAGTAAGCTTTTTTGCGTTATCCTTTTGGTTATGGTGGGTCAGATGTATGTTATTACCTGTGACAGCAGAGCGCGCAAGTACTGCGTTCTGTGATCTTGTATGTGGTGTATCTGTTTGTGTTTACGCCCGTAGCCAATCAGGGACCAGCATTCTTGGTGACATCACCATCAACAGCCAATGAGGGACCAGCATTCTTGGTGATGTCACCATCAACAAGTGCGACCTGATATAAATAACAGGGCACGCTCTGCTGCCGCACAAGTAGGCCATACATGGCCACGTGTGCACAAGGCTCAAGTTGGCACCTCGACAGAGAGCAGTCTAGTTGAATGACATATGTTTATTTCATGATCAATAAAGATATCACTTGCATGATGCATAAACTTACATTGCAGACACAGGCGTACATAACCACTATACAATCCCTATCCCTCCATGGGAATCACTTCCATGACAATCAGAGATTCTCTTCTCCCTTTAAAACACCTGAGTTGAGAAATGCAGCCAGTTCTTTCTACCTCTTCCAGGCTTACAGTCGGAGGTGATAGATTGGAATGGTTATAGTGTTGTAATCCCTCATATTTATCAACAATGCACAGCGCACACGCACGTCGCACGCACACAAACACACACGTGCGCAAACACACAAACGCACACACACACACACACACACACACACACACACACACACACACACACACACACACACACACACACACACACACACACACACACACACACACACAGGCACAGGCCTTCATCTGCTCTTGTATTGAGATATTTTCCACTGAGGAAACGGAAGTGAAAATTGGAAATATGGAGATGTGTTGTTGCAAGAGTGAAAAAAAGTAATTGGAAATGTATAATAATTTTAGGTATATTGGATTATATTTGAGCCATCTCATCGTGAATCATTTCAATCCCATCCAGTGCCACCACCTATAGATATGTTAGTAGCCTATACCAATGATAGTAAAACTCAAAATATGTATAGAATCAGCCCTGTGTCTCTGGTACTGTCAGTTGCTGTTTAAGACTTATTGGGTCAACTACTACTGACTGTACTACTATACCAGGTACTTGACCCAGCCTCAGTGATAGAGGCTTGGAATCAACAGAGATGAAAATTGAGGTTCATTATAGGACAAAACATTATGTCATTGGAAAGGTCATAAGCCTGAGACCTGATGTGTATGAGAAATTATGTCACATATTGGAAGATAATGTCTGGTTCATGCACTGACATATTGACTTTAAATAGCATAAGGATAAGGGATAGTGTAATTTCTCAAGAAAGATTTTCAATTTGCAGGATTGTTCAATAGTTAACATCATGCCCTTGAGCTGTAAGCTACACTTTACCCAGTAAACAAAATGGAGTGGGTGTGACACATGTAAACCTCTGCTGTGTGTGTTAGTAAATAAAGACCAATGGAATTTGGGTAGTCTCTTTGGAAAATGTTCAAATGCTGGCTGGGGAGGAACATTAGCCAAAGCACGTTGTGAGCTTGAAGATCGGCTATTTCTGGTTACTTTTTAGGCTTATTATTCCAAGAGTCCAGTCCACATAACATAACATTACAGTACATACAAAAATGAAAAACAATAACCAAGTATTACAGCATCAACATCAAAATATAACATGCACGCACACACACCCACATTTTAAAAGTCGTAATCTAGTGTTTGCAGATTCATACATCATTCTGTCCTGGGCTTTATTGACAAATGTGGCCAAAAGACAGAAACAAAACATGTCTCACTGCTTGCTGAGCTAACTGGCTGGGTGACAAGCAGCAATCCATCCAACTAAAGTAAACTCAAGTAAAGTAAATATAGGCAGGCTTAATGCTGCATGTGGTAGCAGCAGTGTATCATTGACTGAGGCTGGTGAGAGTGATAACTCTGTATACTATACTGTATATAGCCTGCGGTCGGCCATAGTACAGGCATATTCCTAATTTAAACACGTCGTCCGCAAATTTTGCAAGGCCGAAATAGCGGATCTGCTACATCGGCTCCCACACTGCTAACCCAAAGCCTGAAGGTCATCCTGCAGACAGCCATGGAGTGTGATGAACCCAGTCCCCCTGGTGCTAGAAAATGCTCTCTCTCACTCTGGATAGAAACATGACTGAAAAGTTATAGAACAGAGAGAAATGGAGGCAGGAGAAACAGAAGAGATTTAGCTTGAAGCTAGTTGAGAAAGATATTCTGACTGTGTGTACATGTGTGAACACGCACACACATGCAGGCGCACACACAGGCGCCCAGAAAGCTGGAATTAAAGAGCCGTGATGGCTAGCTTCCAGGCTGGATGGGAATAAGAATGAATGAGGTACCACTGCCTGGAACTTTGGCCAGCAGCATCAGGACCTGGGGGAGAGGGAGAAGGTTGCTGGGAGAGGCTGGAGCATGAATAGTGACAATGCTGGAAGGAGAGAGTGGCCTGGCCAAGAGCAGATTAACTATAGCTGTCGCCTAGAGCCTCACTGCTCTACCTCTCACCACCCAAGACATGAAAGGGGAGAAGGTGATCTGTAGCACAGGTTCTCAAAGTGGGGGTCGTAGCCAATTGGAAAGTAATAGGAAACACACACACACACACACACACACACACACACACACACACACACACACACACACACACACACACACACACACACACACACACACACACACACACACACACACACACACACACACACACACACACACACACCAAACCAAACCAAACCAAACCAAGTAAGTAGGCCTATAGACTGCACCGGTCAACAAAGTATATGGTTTAACATCACAGCGGAAGTCTGGTGTGAAAATAGAATAGCCTACCTTATCTGTCCTGCCCCCACGTCGTCTTCTGTGGTACTATTTTGGGAGAGATTTTGAAGCTGGCTGCTATATGACGAAGCTGTCATTCCCTAATGACAATCTGCTTAACAGCGGAGAGTACGACACACACACACACACACACACACACACACACACACACACACACACACACACACACACACACACGCACACACACGCTCATGCACACACACACACACACACACACACACGCTCATGCATGCACGCTGCACGCACACAGGGCAGTCAGCCCACAAGCAGTTGGGTCAGTGGCTGACTTATGGTGTTATCTTTTTAAATTGGCCTCTCTAGTGTGTCTGATAAATCAACACATAGGTCATTAAATGGCTCATTATCCTCCTAATATGATTCATGGACAGTGGAGGAGGTGGTGACGGTGTTGGTGGGGGGTCACGACACGCTGTACCAATATACGATGTTGAGAGTCACGTCTGATTTATGGTCTGACAGCCTTGGATGTCTGCTGCGCTGGTCAGCCAGGCTGTTCAATACAACGGAGGCAGTGTTGGGCAAGTTAAAATTAATATACAAAACTTTACTTGTTACTAGAGTACTTCCATCAGTGAGTGTTTGTTAACTTATTACTAGGAAGGCGCATGTCAAGTGTTTCAGATTGACCACTTCTTTTTCTTTTTGTATGGATTCTTTTGTTCCTCTGAAACCTCTGGTCTGTCCAAATTGCTGTTTCGGATGCTGTATGTCCGACTTATGCTCGAGACATATTTCTGGTGACGGACACAGACAGATACACAGAGACCCCTTAAATTGTACAGTATATAGATGTAGCTGAGAGTATTAACAATAGAACACATGTTCTTTTTTATATTTAATAATAATACAGGTAAAGCGCTCGTGTACGCAATGTATTGTCAACTTCTTAAAATAATGGCCTACATTTATATTTTTACCTATATCCTTATTGAAAAGATCATGCTATTCCTGTCCCAGTACTATAATGGCCTATGTCAAGAGAGTGACCTACCTACCGTAGGCCATTTTTGTTGCCTACGTCACATTGCCTATAAGTCTGGAGTAAGTCAGTTACTCCATTGATACAGAACTCGGCTGCTAGATTGCTCACCAACACGAAAAAAAAAAAAAAAAAAAAACTGGCTGCTCTGCTCCAGGTGCGATTTAAAAATGTTGCTTATCAATGCCCTACAAAGTCCTGCATGGGCTGGCCCCTACTGGATATGGTGCCCCTGCTGTGAGTCAGGGCACATCCTTAGGTCCTCAGATAAGGCCCTTTTAAAATTCTAACCTGGTAACCCTTTTCCGCCTGGGCACCCAGGATGTGAAATGCACTGTCGGTGCAATTACGGTTAGCACCATCCCTGCCTCAGTTTAAGTCACTTCACTTCTTAAAACATAACTTTACACCAAATGTTTTTCATAATTGTTCTTTTTTATGTTGATGTTTGTGTATCAAATTGTTTTATGCTTAGTTTTTTGCTTTGCCGTATGTTGTTTTTTAACCTTGCTTGCTCTGTGCAGCACTTTGTAACTTTGTTTTGAAAAGTGCTATACAAATACAATCCATTATCATTGTCATTATATACAGTAAACCTTGCTCATAAGAACCTTTCTTTTCTCTTTTATTACTCAGCATGTATACACTGGAGAAACAATGTGGATTCAACCTATGACGTTGACACAGTTCCGTCATCCTTTCCCAAACTCTACCAAGTTGATGCAACAGACATGACAGACGTTGCATCAATATCCTATATTAATTCCCAATGCAGCTACACCCAAATATGGAGTGTCTAATCTCAATGCGTAGTCATGGTATCAGCCACAAACAAATAAATCAACTCTAGCCTATATACAGGTACTGTATGAGCACAAAAGGGGGCATGCCCACTTGCCCAGATCCGGTTGTCTAGAGCCACAGATCCGACCACTATGTCTATACTGTATATGGAACATTTTAGAATGAGCTTCTGGTTAAGTGTTGCAGAGCTAGAGTTTGCCAAGTTAATAAAAAACAATGTGAATAGCTTAACTGGGCACACGCTAATGAGGCTCCAGAGCTGAAGCTATATTTACAGTATGTTATGAAATAAAATTATATATATGATAAAATAAAAAGAATAAAACTAAAACAGACATGTTAACCTTTGTGTTAAAGCTTTATTATACACCCTGTATAAAGGGTATGCGCGTGACATCATCATCATCATACCCGGAAGTTATGCGGGAACGCCTACTGAGCGGCAAAAAACTACTTTCTGGCCTTGACAGCACATACATCCAAACAGTCCTATCTGATCGCATTAAACTATGTTAAACAACTTTAAACTCACTTTGCCACTCACTTTGCAATCGATTTCCCATTCACTTTATGCATATAACCTCTATATATAACATGTACATAACACCGACATGTGACATAGCTCTGTTTACACAATACTGTACCCCCTCCAACTGTATTATGTTCCCCTTTTTAACTGTTTTTATTATCTTACATTTCTGAGCGGTGTAAACCGCTCCTATAAGTGGCTGTGCGTGTGTCTGTAGCCTTTTTCCTCAGCGTTTTGCCATAGTAAAATGTGTGTGCGTAGCATCATGTTTGTCTAGTGATGTCATATGTCGTATGTCTGTAGCCTTTTTCCTCAGCGTTCTGCCATAGCAAAATGTGTGTGTGTCCGTAGCTGTGCGTGTGTCCGTAGCCTTTTTCCTCAGCGTTTTGCCATAGTAAAATGTGTGTGCGTAGCATCATGTTTGTCTAGTGATGTCATATGTCGTATGTCTGTAGCCTTTTTCCTCAGCGTTTTGCCATAGCAAAATGTGTGTGTAGCATAGCCTGTACATCCTAGACTTAAATCCTAGTCTGAAGATGCTATGCAAGCATGACCACCGCTCACTTCACATTGGGTGTGATTTTTACACTTGCTTTGGCAATGTAAGTATGTTTTATCATGCCAATAAAGCTTCTTTGCATTAAAAAAAAGTTTTAATGGGAAACCCATTCAATTGTTGTATTATTTAATTTGAAGATCATTTGCGGGAATTCTCTTATGCACCTCTCGCTTTGTATGTGGGCAAATATCTTAAGTTCCTTATATGCAATCACATGCTAATGACCTAGTGCTGTTATCTAAGGGCTGGTTTGATGCTGGGTAATAGGAGAGAAATGCAAAAAGATAGTCAATGTTAGCCGACTCAGTTCTGGTTGAGACCCCAGAGTGGGTCCAGGGTGTTGAGTGGGTCGTCTCCTCTATCCTGACCCTGTCGACCGTGGCCTTCAGCCGGATCCAAGAAGCTCTGCTTAGTAACCCGTCTCCCTGTGCCCCTTTCCTCCATGGAGAAAGCTTCAGGTGTCAGGGAGGCCAGCAGCTCCAGGGATGTAGAAACCGGCGCAAAGGAGAGATGAGATGGATTGACGTTGGGCAATGCCTTCGGGATCGGCTGGTGGCTGGTTGAAGGGGAAGATGGTGGGGTGGCCTGATGCATGTCAAAGGGTGGTGGGGGATACTTTTTCGTTGGGGAAAGGAAAAGTGATGAGCTGGAGGAGGGGGGCTGGGCTTCTGCAGGCGATGAGGGGTCCTGGGCTGGCTGGAAGTCCCCTAAGAGAGACAGGTCAGGAGGCATGGTGGAGAACTGTTCCTCCAGGCCACAAGGTGCACCAACATCTGTGGCAAGATCTGTAGCATCAGGGGGGCGGATGCCAAGCTTAGCAACGGTGGCTTGGATGCAGCTGATAGGCATGTCTCCTCCGAGGACAATATCCTGCTGTGACTCCAGTCTGGAGTAAGGCTTTGTAGCTGCAGAGTTGACAGTCTTGCTGCAGGGGGGGACATTAGTTACACCATGACGCTGGAGGACCTGCTCTGCATGCTTCAGAACAGCCTCATAGCAGAACTTTAGGTGGAGCTTTTCTTGCAGCATGTGTTTCCTTTGCTGTCTCATCTTCTTCACCAGAAGAGGCAGGTCTGTCATTCCATTTCCAGCCTCCAGCTCCTGCAAGGCTGTGTACAGTAGGCAGAAGGCCCCGGTGCGTCCCACACCTGAGATGCAGTGCACCACGATGGGTGTGTTTAAGGGTCTCTGGTGGAGGTAGTGTCCATGAACCTTCTGAATGAACTGTAGCAGGTCGTCTTTACTGTCAGGTATACCTAGTTCAGGCCAAGAGGTAAACTGGAGATGGATGACGGTGTGTTTCAGGCTCTGGTCATCATACTGAAGGCTGATGATGCGCTCCACGAGGGTGGGTGTAGTCTTCTGTGTAGTCAGGGTGAGTGTGATCAGTCCCTGAGAGAGCTGCTGGCCGCACTCTGTCGGAAAGTAGCGCGGAACATTTTCGTTGTCCAGTTCCTGTTCAGACACCAGCATGACCACCAGTGACACCTTCTGTTCGTACACCATCAACCAGAAGTCGGCTGCCGTGTTAGTGAGAGGAGCCTGTGTGGTGATGAGTCGTGGGCAGTAAGGCGACAGCTCCTCCACATAGCTGGCATTGATGTAGTCATCTTTGCCTAAGTGCAGCACTACACGGTTGATGTCATAGGGCATGATGTCTTGGTGACGGTTCTTCATGGTGTAGCAGCGGGCGATTGCTATGGACAGCTGCTGGGCATCTTTCTCCTGCTGGTCATGAAGCTCTTTCCAACAGGCGTCCAACACAGACAGACCTCCCTCATATTTCGAGGGGTGCTCAAGGGATTCTACCTGGGCCCGGTAACATTCTAGTTCATCATGGAGGTGGGCAACTCGCTCAGGGTCTTGGTAGGGGTCACTCTGGATTAATAAGATGTCCTTACTCTTCTTGCGATGGTCCCCATCCTGAGAGTCAGCTTTGGTGGGTTGGAGGACGTTGGAGGGGGCCTTGGCACCTCTAGGTTGGCTTTCAGAACCAGAGAGGAGGTCATCTGTACTGGTATTGTGGTGCAGGAATTGGGAGATGGAAGGAGAGAAAGCAGGAGCAGAGGTGAATGGAGGTGAAGCTGCACCTCCTGGGGTGGGATCTGGACAGGGGTTCTGCTGAGAGGTCAGTCCCAGAGAGGCCAGAGCAGAAGAGGATGAGGAAGGGATGGTGTGAGGTGGTTGGGCCACTGGGGGACCTCCAGGAGAGGACCAAATGTGGTGTAAAGGAGAGACCTGTGGACCATGTGTGCACATGGTGGTAGATTGCTGTGGAGCTCCTGGTGGACTGCTAGTCCCTGGGGCAGCAGAGTTCATGGTGGAGACTGGGGGCTGCTGTGGATAGGCCATGGGTAGAAGAGCCTGAGGATGCAGTTGGGCCTGAGGGGCTAGTGGGTGCTGAGGAATCAGAAGTGACCCTACTGGGTAATCCTTTGCAGCTGACCGTAGAAGCTGAGTCTGGGGTTGACAAAACATTTGCATTGGCTGTTGGGTTATGGGTGGTATGATGGTTTCACCAGGATGGAGGTTATGTGGTGACAGTGAGTGTGACTGCATTTTTATCACAGAACTCCATGGCAGATGTCCCTGACTGCTAGGGCCAATATGAGGCTTTTGTGGAAGCAGGGCAAGTCTTTTCACCCATCTAGTCTGCAATGGCTGATTAGATGTTATGTGAGAATTATGTGAGAAGACTGGGGAGAACACTTGATTTGTGGGTGGCACTGGCTGTCTGGGACCAGGTGCCAATTTCCTTTCTCGAATAGTTTGGTTTGTAGTATGCAGAGATACAGTTGGTATGCCCAGAGAAGTGGGAGGTATTTGAGGGTGGACAATGTGTGATAACACCTGGCCCTGAGGTGGCCTTGTCATGGAGCCTGGCATTGTGTGGGGATAATGCATGGGGTAGCATTGTTGTGTCAGATAGCCTTTAGACTGTAAAATAGTTACATGTTGAGGATGTGGTTGAGGTTGACCAGGGAATGTTTTCTGATACTGGGGAAGTGTGGAGCCCTGTTGGGCCTGGATAGGGGTTCGAGGAGCATCCTGGTATCCCTGGGGTGGCTGTTGTTCTGTGGGTTGGGGGTACTGTTGCTGCAGTTGGGGTGAGGGGCCTGGGCCTTGTATGAGCACCCCTGCTGGCATGAGGGATGGGGGATATGCTGGCATCGGTGGTGGTACAATGTATCCGGAGGAGGCTGCAGGTGGCACAGGAAGGAGAGGAGATGGAGTGTAGCTGGGATTATAGGTCTGGATGGTATCAACTGTAGTGGTGGAGGGTCTGACAGGAGCAAACCCCACTATTCCAGTTTGAGGGGCTTGAGCAGTTGACACTGGTTCCTGGGATAAAGTTTGTGGAGACACCTGAGCGGGTATCTGGCGGGGCAACTGGAGCAAGGGTGTATGGGGTAGGGCCCAAGTAGGAAATGGAGCAATTTGTGAAGGTAGATTGGCAGGAAAACGATGGCCATGGACACTATTCCTTGGTGCACTAGGCCAGGGAAGAGATGTGTTGATGCCCAGGCTGGCACCAGGGGATAGGAAGGTCTGTGGGTTGGCTAGACGAGCACCAGTGGTTGAAAGGGAGGGGGATTCAAGGGGGAGGTTGTGAATCTCCTTGGGAAAGTGTCCTTCCTCCAGTGTCTGGATGGCTGCATTGAGATGTGCCAACTCTGGGTCGTCCTTGCTGAAGCAGATTGAGTCTTCATCTGAGCCCTTGAACTGCACTGGGGGCTTGGCCCTGATGGACCGTGGTGAAGGCTTTTTCTGTGCATCCCTGTCCAGGATAGCTTTCCGTTTCTCCGTTCTGGTTGTACAGAGTGTTTTGGCTTTCTGCAGTAGGCACACTGCCTTGGCCTCGAGGTCTTCATAGAACTCCTTACCTTCCTGCGATGTTTTCATCAGGTCATCGTAGGATTCATAAGAGGCCACCAGTGTCTGGACGGTGGTGTTCCACTGCTGCTTTGTCCGACACAGGCCTTTGCGGACTGAAGCAAACTTGACATTTGTCTCAGTCATGGCCACCAGGATGTTCTCCTGGGCTGCCAGGTTCTGGTCGATGTACAACTTCACTTGGTCATACTTTTTCAGCTGCTCCTCAAAGACATGCTTTATGTCAGCTCGTTCAGTGGTGACCAGTTTAGAAGTGATGTCATCCTGCTGGATGAGTCCACGGAGCTGTTTCTCCAGTGAACACCTCTGATCTCTCATTTCCTGCACCTTCCCCAGGATTCGCTTAATGCTTTGGATTCCGGTTACCTCCTCTTCAGTGAGCTGTGGCTTGGGGAGGGCATCTCTCAGTCTATCCAGTGGTCCTCGAAGCAGATGGAGGTTGCTGATGTGAAGGTTCATGGCACGGTGGAGCTCTGTATTGGTGAAGCTGGCCTTGTTGTGAGCCTCCATGTACTTCTCCAGGTCCCTGCGGATCTCAGCCAGAGCTTCAGCCTTTGCTGGCAGGTGCATTTCTGCTTGCACATTAGCCTCACCTTCTGTCAGCACATCCTGGATCTCCTTCAGGACGGCCTCCACATTGGTGAAGACACTTGAGAGGACTTTCATGGACTGGATCAGGCTATTGGAAGTGTCTGGCCTGACACTGAGAGCAGCACACTTTTCCATCAAAACAGTTGGTATTTGGTTGTACTTGTCCAGGTTGACTTCTGACTCTAGCTCAAGCCCCAGTGATTCCATGAATTGCTCTAGGGTGTCATTCTTGCTTTCTATCTTGGCCATCATGTCACGTAGCAGCTTTGCCTTCTCTTCACTGTAAAGAGAGGAAGCCTCATGGACTACCATGGGCACTAGCTTGGCAAACAGGTCAGGTCCTGTGACACTGGGATCAGTAGGGTTGACTGGCAGGGCCTTCACCAGGCGGGCACGTTTGACTGAGCCCAGTGTCTCCAAAGAAGGAACTGTCTCATGATAGATGAAGTCATTGTCTTTTTTAGCAGAGTTGAACTTGCTCTCAATAACATCCATGGAAACTCTCAAGGCCTCGTGAACAATATCAGGCTGACCCTTAGCCAGTTTGATGGCTTCATAGAGTTTGCTCAAAGAACTTTGCAGGTAGGACAACCGCTCTCCATGGTTCTGCTGTTCCTCAGCTTGTTTCCCCATGTGGAGATGTGCAATAGCAGCAAAGTAATAGACCTTCATGTGGACTAATTTCTTCCAGCCCTTCTGGCTTTTGCCCAGGATGGAGGCAGTCTCTGTGTTCTGCAGGGCCCTGCACGCTTCCTTATAGTAATCCATCAACTGGGCACTGATGCGCGCCACCAGGAAGCTATTTGTGTTACCCAACATGCACTTCTCCAGAAGACACTCCTGGGCCTGGCCCAGCATGAGACTGATGTTTAGCTTAAGGATCTGATCACTCATATCCACGCTGAAGTTGTGGCTAAAGTGGTCTCTTAGGTAAGTGAAAGCCCCAGCCGAGCATTGAAAGTGTGTGCATGAAACCTTCATGCCCTCCTCAGACACCCTAGGATCCATAGCCCCCAACATGGAATGCAGAGCTCCTATGTTGTACAGGATACAGGCTTGCTCATAGTTGATGTCATCATGGGTTACTGTCTTTCCAGAGATCTCTTTCCATGAAACTGGCACAGCAGCCTCCTGGCCCGGTCCCAGAGGCACACGGCTTTGTAGGTAATGCAGTTGACCAAAGTACTTCCTCAGTGTGTTGCATCCCTTAGAATCCCTGGTCACATTCACCGCACTCTGTCTTAGTGCTTTCAGTTCATTCAGCTGCTCATTATAATTGTCTGGATTCTCCCCATAATTCTTTAGGATAAACCGATGGACGGACGGGTTAAACTGGAACTCCCCAGCCTCTTTCAGATTAAAATGGAACATCGGCAGGTGGGGAACTGCCTCCATTGCGTCTAAGGCACTGACCTATACAAAGTCTTCACTAGTGTCAATCTTATCAGACCAGCATCTGTATAAGTGTTTCTGCCCAAAATCTTCAAACAATTGTGTCATGTTCCAATTTATGCTTTGACCGACGTCAGTTACCTATGACATATCTATGAATCGTGACTCCATATTTGGTATTCAATCTGTTCTGCTTACCTACACTTACCATTATTATAGATAGGCCTACACATAAGGGACGTTTTTGTAAAATAGAAAACAAGGGAAAGCTGTGAGTTCTTTAGTGATGCAGTGTGAAGGTCTGTCTGTCTGATTGATGGTTAATTCCCAGATGAAGTCCCAACTGACTGTACATGTACAGTATGACGCCATCATTTGACAGTAGACGTGAAATGTGCAGAGTTCTGTGAGTGCGCTCGTGTGAGTGTGTGTGAGTGTGAGTGTGAGTGTGAGAGTGTGTGTGTGTGTGTGTGTGTGTGTGTGTGTGTGTGTGTGTGTCTGTGTGTGTGTCTGTGTGCGTGCACACATGTGCGTGCGTGTATGTTCACTGGCGGAACAAGTCAGAACGGTAAGCAAGCCACAATGATCGGGCCCCCCAACCGCCGCCGGCTGTGGCAGACTCTGCCTTTATGCCATATTTATATACAATAATACAGCAACCCAAAAGAGTTACAGACCACTATTTGACTGGCACACATAGCCTATACATACACAATAGTAGTAGCATATACAGTTTTATACACGACTGCATGAGCACACAAGCGCACAGCAATGCATCAGATCTTATGCAACCAAATTACGCACGGTGAAGGCGCAGCCGCACACACACGCACGCACGCACGCACGCACGCACGCACGCACGCACGCACGCACGCACGCACACACACACACACACACACACACACACACACACACACACACACACACACACACACACACACGCGCGCACCACATTATTCTGTTGATACAGGCTTTGAGCTGCAGGATAGAGAGAGGCTAGAAAAGAGAGTACTAACTCCTAACAGCTGACCTGTTCAGGCAATAATGTGGCTACCACCGTTTAACGCCTTGCTTGCTTGTGTATCGCTGCCTGTCTCGTTTGAAAGTGTCTGTGGCATATTTTAATTGATACAAAACGTTTTGAATGTGCACGGCTCCACAGCAGCCATCACTACACGTCTCACTACACGTCAACAACATACTGTCTGTGAAGATAGAAGCATCTGTCTTCTCTTCCTGTTGTCCTTCACAATAAAGTGTCCCCCTTTACTTCCCAATGCACAACATTTTACCCAGGTTAATATAACAGGAAATAGGTGTAACAGAGGCAGCGCGATACAGAAAGGGGGCCCAAATGCGAGATAGGAGGACTATGACGGACGGTCAGTCGGATTGATGGTCATTTGGACTGAGACTGACCGGAAGTCGAAGGCTTGACGGCCGGGGCCCAGGAGTCCTGGGCCGGTAAGCGGCCGCTTATCCAGCTTACCCGGTATCTCCACCCCTGTGTCTGTTTGTGTCAGTGCCTACAGTATCTATTTTGTGTGTGGCGTCAGCCACGCTGAGGATGGATTTACAGTGATGAAAAACCAAATGAGTACAATACAAACCCTCCGGTGAGTTTTGTTCCAAAGCCCTTTGGGACACAAAATATGTATGTTCACTGAAACCTCATCTTTAAGAAACGCCTTGCTTTAGTCCTTGCTCAGCTAAATTCTCTTTCTCACTCCACAAATCCATGAAAAACCATAGATGTGATGGAAAGAACAGAATAACATGGCTCTGAGTGGATCTGCGGTGAGGTACAACAGCTCTGTGCTTGGAAATACCCTTACAGGAGCTCTCTGCTTAGAGATGTATGTCTTCCCTCTCTGGAACCATTGTAAGATCATCCTTTAAGAGGAGAGGAGAGGAGAGGAGAGGAGAGGAGAGGAGAGGAGAGGAGAGGAGAGGAGAGGAGTGTATTGACCATATTCAAGGTCAATAGGGGAGGAGAGGAGAGGAGTTGAGGGGCGGGGCGGGGCGGGCGGGTGAAGTGAAATGGGGAGAGGAGGACTTATTCACATAACTGACTATAACACTACATAATATACATTCAAAATTCACACACCTGTGCATGGTATACATGGTGGAATACATGGAGTTCCGTGCTCATGTGGATATATTATATACTGTGCTCATTCAGACACCCATACAAACATGCAAAGCCAGACGTAGGGGCGGTTAATATCCAGGGCTGTATTGCGACCTGTTATAGCGCCACCATGAGGCTTTGAAACATTTCAAAACAGGCCCCCAATTTTTTTAAGAACCCGGAATCTGAACACGACGCACGTGCATATCCTCTTGTATGGGGATTCTGTCAGTGACGTTAGTTATCTCCATACATAAAGATACGTGCTCACACGGACACTCATGGGCATTCATACGGACACTGACGTCGCTTATCTCTGTGATCATATGGACATTCCGTGCTCATACGGACATTCCGTGCTCATACGGACATTCCGTGCTCATACCGTGCTCATACGGACATTCCGTGCTCAACTGCTCATACATACCGGTACATACATACACACACAGCCAGATGTAGGATCGGTTAGAACTGCTCCAAAATCTGACAGATACAGAGATACAGAGAAAAGGTGTACCAATGTGTGTTGGAAAAATAACCTGCAAGAATTGTAGCACCTTTTATTTTTTGGCAAAAACTGGTCTCATGGTTGCACTATAACCATGCCTATTAAAAAACATTATATAATAATAATAAAACAAAATCTTTCTTCCTTTTTTTCCTTGGCCTATACTGGGAGTGTGCATGCAAGGTTTCACGCCGATCGGTCCAGCTGTGCCCGAGATTAGCTGCTCGCAGACGACCAGACAGACAGAAAGACAAACTCACAGGAGCGTAAACATAATCCCCTGCCTTTAGCCATTCTGTACTGTAGGGGATAACAACAACGGTAACCATTTTTGGGGCCCTGCTCAACACTCTGCCAATCTCAAGTCGAGCCTCTTTATATATTTAGATAGACCCCTAGGTCTATGCTTTGGGGCTTAGCACCCTATACCCATGCTGTCATCAAATATCTCTTCTAATGCATCCATTACTCTGAGCCTCACTTCTAACTCTGAATATCAAGTGGATCTCTGCTGTAGGAGGCAGGAATAGAGACTAATGACCAAGACTCTGCAGCCAGTTTGCCAGAATGTGTTTTAGTAGAAAAGCATCAATCACAATAGACTCTTTGTCTCCTGTAGTGAATGTCCCCTTCATAGATGTGCATCATTTAAAAACCACAGTGGTGTCAATGTGGGCTTTTCATCTTAGTAAGAGGTAGATGAGAGCACTCGCCGCAGCCATGTCTGGCAAACAGTAATGTTCAAGACAACCATACAGAACGTGTTTAGAGCAGAGAAAACAATTCGAAACTAGAAGCAGTGCTCTTCCGAGCACAGGTCTCCACCAGGCCGTGCGTCCTGGTGGTGCTACTGTATAATAGGCCAATGTAAAAAGGGTGGCATATGTTCTTCACCTTAGATCTTTCATGGCAATCGGACGCTGCATGCATGATTTCAAGCATTGTGTTCCAAAAATGTGTTTTGCTAAAGTCTACCTGCTGGTGGCGCTATAACAGAACAATGTTAAAAAGGTAGCATTTGTTCCTTGACCTAGTGCGAATATGTGTGGCAAATGTCACGGTAATCGCAAGCTGCGTTGATGATTTGAGGCATTTTGTTCAAAAACGGAGCAATCCTGCAAACTTTGGAAGCTAATATTAGCCAATCAGGATGGAATATGAAATATGAGACGGATCGTACTTGATCACATGACTATAGAGATACTGTGTACCGATTTGCATGATTTTTGTATAAAATCTCAAGGAGTAATATCCAAAAATGTGTTTTACATAAGTCGGCCCAAAGGTGGCGCTATAAAAGGCTGATGTGAAAAATGCAGGGCAAAGGTTTATCCTTAGCCTCTAGGGAGTGCGCTTACAAAGTTTGAAACTGATCGGTGGAGTTATAGGTAAAACCACAAATCGGGCTGTTATAGCGCCACCATGAGGCTGATAAAAAAATAAATAAGTGGCATTTCTTCCTCGGCCTAGTGGGAACGTGTGTGCGCGATTTCATGATAATTGCACTTTGCATTTGTGATTTGAGGCATTTTGTTCAAAATGGCTCAATCCCACAAACTTTGGAAGCCAATCTTAGCCAATCAGGATGGAATATGCAAAATCAGACAGATCCGTGTCGATCACATGACTGTCGAGATATTGCCTACCGATTTGTAGGATTTTTGGACAAAATCTGTAAGAGTAGTGCACAGAAATGTGTTTAGCAAACATCGGCCACTAGTTGGCGCTAGAAAAGGCCCATTTGAAAAATTTAGGCCAGAGGTTCTAGATTGGCATCCAGGGAATGTGTGTGCTCACTTTGGCAGCGACCGGGCCAACGGCGACTGAGATTTGACGCTCACAAACTGCGAGGACGCACGGACGGACGCACGGACGGACGGACGGACGCACGGACGGAGAGGAAAACATACTCTCCCTCAGCCTTCGGCTGGTGGAGACAATGAACATACAGTAATGCTTAACATTGTAATCAATGTACCAATAAAGGTTCCAGCAATATGTGTGCATTCACACTCGCGTGCATTTCTGTTTCTTGACATGTCCAAATATGAAGATGAGTGATGTCACTGTACTGATTTCATACAGTAGACTGGCCTCCAAGTACTCTGACAAACAGGTACTGACATCATAGTACTGATGTCATAGATGACTGCCATCATAAACTAGCCTCCAAGTACTTGATAACCTTGGAACAGTTGGAAGAGACATAACTGAAAGCCGGGCAGTCTTAAGTCTAATCATGGACTCAAGGAATTGTGGGAAACTAGTCCACAGTCTGGAAAAATGTATTGACATAGACTTTACTGTTAGCTATGCTTCCCCTCAACATGCAGAACCACAATATATCAATCTAATGTAATTAGCAGAATACTCCGTTTCTGTCTGGCTGTCCCTTTTGCTCATATATGGAGATCACATGTCATGTCATTCAGTAGCTGACTGACATCATCATGACTGATTGACAAGACATTATGCTTTCTAATATGTAGAGTTGCACAAGTAGGTTGCCCTGCAAGAGTGGATGCAAAATGTCAATTCTATCAGTAATACGTCAACATTCGAAATTCAGAGGTCACATCTTGATGAGTTTGCGGGGTTATAGTGTGCTTCCACCCCCTCGAGACAGTGAAGAGAAGTCAATGTTGGACAGAATGTTACGGGTGGACCATGCTGGTGAATATGGTGCAAACCGTATTTACGCTGGCCAGATGGCAGTGTTGGGAAGATCTCAAATGGGACCTCTTATCCAGCACATGTGGGATCAAGAAAAGAAACATCTCGCAAAATTCAATGAAATCCTGGGTGAGAACAGAGTTCGTCCCACATTATTATTACCTCTCTGGAACATCACTGGGTTTTTCTTAGGTGCATCCACAGCCCTGCTGGGAAAGAATGCGGCCATGGCATGCACTGTGGCTGTAGAGGAGAGCATCTCTGAGCACTACAACAGCCAGATAAGAGCTCTGTTGAAGCAAGACCCTGACAGATACAGTGAACTCCTCAAATTATTAAAGGAATTCCGAGATGAGGAGCTGGAACATCATGATATAGGATTGGAGCACAATGCTGAATCTGTACCTGGATACTGGCTAATAAAGAATGCAATACAGCTTGGTTGCAGAGTCGCAATATATGTATCTGAACGTGTTTAATTGTGAATTGATGTGATCTCCAGATCTACACAGTGTAGATACTGTGGCTCAGGTGGCTCTGCCCAAGTGCATTGTGGTAGTTTTCCCAGGCCGCTGGAAGGGAAGGTGATGACGACCGTGTCGTTGAAGAACGGCCCATACAAGGAGATATGCGCGGGTGTCGTGTCTGATACCTTTGTACAGGTGCGTTTCATTTTTTTTTTTTTTTGAGCCCCGTTCTGTCCATGACGTCACATGTTAGCCAAAACATGCCATGTGTTTGCACTGCTCACTTCGCACTGGTGTGATTTTTTATGATAATCATTAAGATATATATGGTTTGACTAATTTGATTTATAGAGGGACACATTTCCACGACTACAAAGACGAAATGGAAATGGAGAGGAGACATGCACTTTACTCCTGGATAATTTTCTACACTTCCATTGCTGTATGATGTAAGCATTTGAAAATTGTGTGAGTCAGCAGTCTGTCTAGAGAGACTACTCAGTTAACTGCAATTCCTCCCATTTCTTCATCAGATATGATGGGTTGTCATACATCTTACCTGCATGCCATTGCCATCTCTACTTGACATGACACCATTGCACATGATGCTTCCCCATCCAACTAATACAGTGGTTTGCTGACGCTGCAATATAATACACTGGTGGATGAAGGTATATTTCAAACTGCAACAGGCAAAATGAAATTGCAAAACCTTGAGGAGCGGAACAGACCTAAAGAGACGGAATTACTGCGTCTTGAAAACAAGCTGAAGAGATGATGGGAAAGACAGGCGAGGAATGTGAACCTTGCAGGAGTTGCAGCTCAAGTTATCAGCAGCTGTGTAACCAATGTTCTGGAGAGCTGCAACACATAGCTCAACCTACCACAGTTCAGAGGATGTGAGGAAACTGTGGACTTGAAGCCACTTTTGATGTTCTCAATAGTAAGAACCCTCTGGGAAAGGGCTAAACATCACATACAGTACATAAACAATTGCAGAAGAAATCCTGCTTAAAGCAATAAAAAAATATAAATAAAAAACATTGCCATTTGCAGCACAATACACAATATCTTTTCTGCCATTATTGTACAGATGCCCAGAGCCCAATGCCATTGCCTCCTCACATAAAAGGAAATCAATATTACATTGAGCTTTTATTTTAGTCAATCGGAGCATGTGGTGGATTTATCAACAGTTCAACTGCAAGACAATTAGCAGCTGCATACGAAGGTCTTCTGGTTAAGCAACAAGTGAAGACAGGAACAGGTAATTGTCTCGTCTTGAGACTAAACCAACATATTGGAGGCAACACTGCATCTGAAAACACCACATGGGTTATTTGACAAGACTGTTTAGTACAGTACGATCTGTTTGACCATGAATACCATCTCTGTCCAAATGTTGATTCTGTCTCTGAATTCAAGGAGGCTGCGCTATCAGCTACATTGCTAGATGAAGGAAAATTATCAATGTGTGCCCCAGCAGTGAAGCACTGACATCTGCATCCCTATCTCCCCTTGAAGATTTGTGGAGGTTTGCAGTAACCATCACTGGTAATAACTGCTGTGTGCACAGAATCAGAGCATTGCTTTCAAATAGTTTAGAGAGCAAACTCTGATAAGCTCCCCCAGGGACATGGCTTAACATCCAGCCATTGTCAATCAAGTTGAAGACAGCTATGCACTTGGCTTGGCACTCCTGCATCTGCTGCAAAATTAGGATTCACCCTTTGGCAAGATTGGACACGGGGAAGGTAACAAAATAACTAGTACTGTAGGTTTCTAGGGTGCTGCATTGCTATCCGCTATCAAGCCAGGCTCTTTAGTAGACTGGTAACGTACACGCCTTGTTAATATGGTTGGTAAAAGAGGATTAGCCATTTAGGGGATAGGTTCAGTGATTAGTGTGGGGGGGTTAATGTTAAAATGGCAACAACAACACAATTATATATACAGTATTTTTTTTTACAAACAATGGCTTTTAACGTCCCTATGGTGTGTGTGTGTGTGTGTGTGTGTGTGTGTGTGTGTGTGTGTGTGTGTGTGTGTGTGTGTGTGTGTGTGCGTGTGCGCGCGCGCAAGTGTGCGTGTGTGTGTGTGTGTGTGTGTGTGTGTGTGTGTGTGTACGTGTGTGTGTGTGTGTGTGTGTGTGTGTGTGTGAGCACGTGCGTGCGTGTATGTTTCCTTCATGAACCGAAACATACATCAATATAGGCAGGACAGAAATGGGTTGTGTGTTCTCCACTGCAAGCTGGTATTATGTTTTTCTGCTACACGGACATAAATGGGTTAGAGTAGTTGCTGATAGAAAATGGGTTAATGTACGTCTCTGTTAAAAACTAAGACAGAAGTAGGTTAGCTCTTTATTGTGATTCTACACACTTTCAAATATCACTAGGTCACATCAACTACACACAGAGTAGTGGATGACAATATCTGATGTGATTTTGCTGATGCAGGTAAAGGTAAGTTTGGTTTAACTGCTGGTGCACTGTCTACCAGGCCTACAGTATGTACCTATTTGGGGGGAGGGGGGGGGGGGGCAACAAGCATATCCACATGCAACGCATCAAGGTGTGAGCTTGTAGATCGTCAAGTCACTGAACCCCTAACTGCTCCTGGCAAGTACAGTAGGTTGGCACCTTGCATGGGTGACGCAGACATAAATGTGTTAAGCAGGGGTGCGGTGCTGCCGGAATGCACCGGAACCACTGCTTTCTTTCTCTAAATGAGTAAATACAATGATCAGTTTGCATAATTAAACCTGTTGAAATTCATATACAAATGTTTTAATTATATGTTACCTACAGTAGTTCAGGACATGTTCGTGCCACCTTCTGGAAAAGGGAATTACAAGTATGCACATAGCGTATAGAACTCAATGCAAGGGCCAAATGTATCATATTAAAATTTGTTTATGTTGATTGATCATGTATTGTGAACAATTTGAAATGAAAGACTTCCCGATCGGGCAATTATCAATTCAGGCTACGTACACACGAAGGACGATACACTGAGTCATTTCCAAAACATTTACTGTACATACGGAATCATCTGAAGAAAAGTCTATGTCCTCATGAAAACACTGAGAACGCTACAAAACCACTGCAGTATATATGCCAGGCCTGTTAGTGGCACTGTAAAGCTGCCACAAAGCACCAAATAGAGATAAGGAGAGAGCGATGTGGAAGGAGCTATACTATTGCGCTCAGTTGCAGGAACGCAAAGATGATCGGGGCAACCATTTTTGTTGTTGGTGGGGTGTGGGGGGGCTCAGTGTACGCGAGGTTCCGCCGTAACGTAATTATTTCAGGAAATATGCATATTATTTGGTTGTACACACGGAGACGCGAAGGCGACATCTTCAAATGTATTCACTCTGGGAAAGGTGTGATGTTTTGTTGTTTTCCCCTCAATCTATCAGTTGTGGGCTGCCTTGACTGAGCCAAGGCTATAAAGAAAGAGCAATCAGATACCGGTACATCACATTGTGCCTTCTTCCTTCATGCTGGGATGCAACTGGATCAGTTTGATGGAATGCATTGACTGTGACTACACATTTACTCCTCGCTGCGTGTTGGGAATGACATGATGATGTCAGATTTAAGAATTTTTAGTGTGTTCATTCGAACCACGGTGCATATGGTGGACATGACGTACTTCACACTGGGCTCCCTCGGGTCCTTAGAGATGCACATGGCGAGTTTGAATGTGATCGGTTGTGAAGGTCATGGATACACACATGCATGCAGAGATTTGTGAAAATATGTCATATTTATGACATCAGGGATTTCCATATATGGGGATCTGTGGATTTATAGATACGAATGACTTCACACCGGGCACTGCGCTTCCTTGGTTTCTCAGCAACACATACCAGAACTTGTCATTTATTGCTCTGTTCTCACTTTTATTCAGAGAGCAGATTCACCAAAACCTTCGAACACTGTTCTGTTCATTTCCAGTGCTCATGGGTGACGGAACTAAGACCTCCTCATGTGCCTACTCTCTGCAGGGGGACAGCGTCTCTGATGGGACTCTCAGTGAAAAGGCTCTGCTGTCAGACCCTCAACTGTTCCAAGATCAGTTTGACGAGGTGGTCATAGAACTCACAGAGAGAGACATGACTGACCCTGCTTTAGCCGAAGTTCTGACCCGTCTGAGAGAGGTTTTGGTGTACAATGCCCCCGGAGGCAAGAGGAACCGAGGCCTGTCTGTGATTGGCTCATTAAGGAAGCTTGTCCCACCCACCCAGCTTACCCAGGATGCTGTGCAGAGGGCTCTGCTGGTTGGCTGGTGTATAGAGCTCCTCCAGGCGTTTTTCCTGGTGGCTGATGACATCATGGACAAGTCTGTGACCCGTAGGGGACAGCCCTGCTGGTACAAAAAGGATGGTATTGGTCTGGATGCCATCAATGATTTATTTTTGCTGGAGCACTCCATTTACAGGCTGCTGAGGAGACACTGCAGGGAGCAGCACTACTATGTTCACCTTCTGGAGCTGTTCACAGAGACCTCCTTCAAGACAGCGTTGGGCCAATCCTTGGACCTGATGACTGCTCCCCCTGGTCAAATAGACCTCACCAGGTTCACTATGGAGAGGTATAAAGCTATTGCCAAATACAAGACTGCCTTCTACTCTTTCTACCTGCCGGTAGCTGTAGCCATGTATATGGCAGGAATAGAGAGTGAAGAGGAGCACAACAACGCCAAACACATCCTGCTGGAGATGGGCGAGTTCTTCCAGATACAGGACGACTACCTGGACTGTTACGGAGACCCAGCTGTTACTGGGAAGATCGGGATGGACATCCAGGATAATAAATGCAGCTGCCTGGTGGTCACAGCCCTGGGGGTGATGACTCCAGACCAGAGAGTAGAGCTGGAGGCGTGTTATGGTCGCCATGATGATGCCAGCGTGGCAAAGGTGAAGTGTTTGTACAGCAAGCTGCAGATGTCGTCTCTCTACCACAAACATGAAGAGGAGAGTTACCAACGGCTGCAGAATCTTATCGCTCAACACGCCCAAAACCTTCCTCATGACGTCTTCCTCGACTTTGCTAAGAAAATCTACAAGAGGAACAAGTGATGGGAAGATTGTAGATGTCTTTTTGGAAGTCGCAACCCCCTATTTGAGCGCTCCTTGTGTGTGTGTGTGTGTGTGTGTGTGTGTGTGTGTGTGTGTGTGTGTGTGTGTCCATCCATCCGTATGTCTGTCCCGCAGAGCTTGGCATTGGCCAAGCTTCGCGGGACGCTTAATGAAACTGGAAAAGCAGTTCCTGCAGAAATTATTCAGAAATTATAAAAAAAGGAAAGAGAAAAGTACAAGCAATAATAACTGCACAAAGCAGAACATGTTGAAGTTTGTTTCAAAGAATGTGGAAATAAAGAAGAACGAGTTCAAAAAGGGAGCACGCACATCCAAAACACAGTGATACCAGGTGCTGGGCAAAAAATACGTACTCCCAGGAGTAGTTTTTGGAGCGGTGAAAGCGCTCCCAATAGACAGGTATGTCCGTGGGTATGTCCCTGGGTGGGTGGCTGGGTGGCTGGGTGGCTGGCTGGCTGGCCGTGTCCGTAGCCTGGCAATACCTTGAGTGGCCACACACAACACACTAGTTAAAGGAGGGGCGCTGTTTTGTGCAGGCCAGGCACACTCACCACTCACTCACAGGCACAGTTTACAGTTTACAGTTTAGGCATTTAGCAACACACACAGGGTATAGCTGCTCAGATTCACCGCTCCACTTCGAACCGAGGTTTGATTTTTATTTATAAAATCAGCGTGACAACGTTTCGACCCCTCTCGGAGTCTTCATCAGGTTTAAGTGAACAGCAGAGTAGGCTAGCCAGTTAAATAACCGGAAAGAGGACACATTAATGACATGCGCAACAGCTGGGGTGATCCACTTAAAGGAAACACCCACCAGATCTGTATATGAAGTTAACACAGTGCAGTGTTAAAAATTGACAAGATCTTGAGCAGTTGAAAAGGCTATTAGCCTGTAATTAAATAATCTACCAGAACTAATTCTGGTTAAAGCTATAAAAAGTAGCTAGTAAGATACCATGTATACAATACAGTGTCCCTCAATAAGCGCCTAACAAAAAGACCAAAAGAAAAATAAACAGTATACAAAAAGTACTCAAAATAGTAAGGGCAATAATGCTGGACTATAACAACAAATAAATATTTACAAAAATCACAATAGTACACAAAGATAACAGCATACAAACCAAAATAGCAGTAAATGAACAAACAAAAAGGGTAACAGAAAAGGTTTAACATCGAACTCTTCATTGAGTCCACAGGGGGACATAGTATTGAGTGTGTAGATGTAGTATGCTTCTCGTTGGAGGAGGAGACGGTTGTGATTCTACTTTTTCAATCCCCCAATAACGGAACGAGGTGATGCTATGGCCATATTTTTTGAAATGTGCTGCCACTGGATTACGTTCATCCACACATCTAATATTGCTCCTGTGTTCGCTGATTCTAGTGCGGAGAGCTCTGTTAGTCTTGCCTATATACAGTAGGCAAGCCCACAGGGGCACTTGATAAGATAAACTACAAAAGTTGTAGAGCATGTAATGGTACCTCGTATAGCCACCTCTTTTCCGTTATGTGGATGTGTGAAATATTTGCATCTGGTGGTATAACCACACTGTGCACAGTTTGAGCATTTAAAATTGCCCTGAGGAATGTCAGATAAAAAGTTAGAGTTAGAGCTGGGTTTCGTGTATGAATGGACCAGTAGGTCTCTCAGATTAGGGGGGCGTCTGAACACCAATTTAGGAGGTTCCTTGAAAACCTGCTTAAGTCTGGGATCAGATTGGACTATGTGCCAGTGTTTGAGCAGGATTTTCCTTAACTTAAAGCCCATGGGTGAATACCTAGTGACACACAAAGGTGAATTATTCCTCTGTTGTTGTCGTGTAGTGGGTTTCAAACATTCCTCCTGTGACACAGCCTCAAACCGTTGAGAAGCGATATTAATCCATTCTGTATTGTAACCCCGTGCCTGGAATCTGTTTGTGAGATCATCAGCTTGTCTCTTGTAGTGCTCATCTGAGCTGCACACCCTCCTGGCCCTATGAAATTGGCTAATAGGGAGACTTTTAATAAGGTGTCTAGGGTGAAAACTATCCCCACGAAGTAAAGTGTTTCTATCAGTGGGTTTCCTATAGAGATCTGTCTGCACCCAGACATCCAAAAAACTAATTTTGGTGTCACTAAAATCAAGGGTAAATTTAAGATGATCGTTACATGAATTCAGGTACTGGTTATTTAACTGGCTAGCCTACTCTGCTGTTCACTTAGACCTGATGAAGACTCAGAGAGGGGTCGAAACGTTGTCACGCTGATTTTATAAATAAAAAACTACTCCTGGGAGCTTCTATCTAGTGTGCAGACATTCCTCTCCTTTAGAAATAAAGAAGAATACATATAAAGTGGGGACAACTAGTGAGTTCCTGCACAATTAACTAATAAAAGGACTTGTGATTTTTCCTATTCCTGGACATATTCAAATCTTTTGAAAGTTTTTGGATTTGCAAGATAATGTCAACTCTACCTGTCTCTCATCCTGAGTAATGAAAATCTTTCAATGCCTTTACAAACCAATCGGTAGACAGTATCTCTATTTTCTACAGTCATGTGATCAAATGGATCTGTCCAATTTTCCATATTCCATCATGATTGGCTAAGATTGGCTTCCATTTCCAAAGTTTGCAGTATTGGTCCGTTTTGAACAAAATGCCTCAACAGACACACCGCATGCAATTTAGGTGAAATTGTGTACACACAACAAGTCACTAGGCAGAGGAAGAAAAGCCACTTCAAAATGTTCAAATCAGCCTCATATTGGCACTATAACATGCAGGCCGATTCATGTTTTTACCTACAGTATAATTCCACCGTTCAGAGTAAATCTTTGTATGCACACTCCCTAGAGGCCAAGGAAAAACCTTTGCCCTGCATTTGCTCCATTTAAAGCTCCAACAGGAGGCCGACTTATGTCAATTTTTTTTATATAACTCCAGCCAGCGGTGGAGTAGAAGTAAAATTATTGAAAACTAGCCCTTACCCGTTCAAAGATATGAGCTCCGAAATGATGTGCAGTGTGTGGGTTATGGGATGTGCACTGTGCACACAGTATATGAGGGATGGAAAGTAACTTTAACTGGTGCTTGCATGCTAATATGTAGGAGCATCAATGTAAGAAATACCCGTTCCATTTAACAGCTACAGAGATACTGTGTACCGATCTGCATGATTTTTGGACAACATCTGTAACAGGGCCAGAACCCCCCCCCCACCCCACCCCACCCCCCCGTGTGTGTGTGTGGGTTTGTGTGTGATTGTGCATGGCCTGAACAACAGCGCCCCTCCCTTAACATGTGTGGTCACAAAAGGTACTGTAGGCTAAATAGATATAGATACACCATAAAAATGCGAAAATACAGCATATGATTTGTGAAAGTGACAAACGGGCTTCACAGTTATGTCAGGTGTGTTCATATGCTAATGGTGATGCGATTTCAGATCAATTGCTCCAGCCACTGAGGAGAAACGCTGTTTCAGACAGACAGACAGACAGACAGACAGACAGACAGACACTCACTCACTCACTCAGACAGACAGACAGACAGACAGACAGACAGACAGACAGACAGACAGACAGACAGACAGACAGACAGACAGACAGACAGACACTCACTCACTCACTCAGACATTCGCAAAATTATAGTATAGATGGGAAATACTCAAGTAAAGTACAAATACTCAAGATTGTACTTAAGTACAGTACTTAAGTAAATGTAGGCTATAAGTTACAATCTAAGCATGTGTGGTTATTCTGAGCTGAAATATTTAAAAGAAGTCTTCATTAGTATGAACTTTGACCCACTTTGACCGAGTGGCCCAGAGCCTTGTATTAGAGAGAGTCACGCCACTCCGGTTCAGTACAGTACCATACAGTACAGTACATGTTTCCGAAAACAAGCGCTCCCTTACAAGGCATTGTGTACGGAAACACTAATAGCCTCCTGTAGCAAGGGCCCCAGACCCCTGTTGATGACCCATGCACTAGAAGAGCCTCACTACACTGACATGCTCTCTTGTAGTCCTAAAAGCAAAATGAATAATGACGTCCTTCTATATAATAATTCATACGAATTAGCATGCATGGAGAGGTCTTCATTTATCTTAGAATCATGTTTTTGAATGCCTGATGGTAATTTGGTGGCAGGCAGGCCCTTAATTGGCATAGAACAGTGCCTTAGGGCATTGTCACAGTCATCCTTTTAAAGTCAGAACCAGAGCTAGTTAGGCTGTTACATTATATCATTTTGGTTCTACAATAATTATCATAACAGCAAGACAGGGAATGCATAGATTCACACGGACACAACGGACACCCCTGCCTTTTGCTTAGTGCAGTAGGTTTCACCTTGTCTTCCTTTTTGTCGTGTCAGGGGCATCATTTGGGGACCCGGGGCATGTCAATTACCACCCCTAGCAATCACATGCAGATTCAGTTCTTTTATGGATTATTTTCTCTACCTCCTTTTGTTGCAGATTAATCCGATTCGGCACCAAAATGCATCTCAATCCAACCGCCCATCATGACACATGTTATAGATGCATGTTTTCTTGTCTACAACCATACATTCATTAGCCACTTTCAACCTGGCGTCCCGATTTTAGGCGTGTGATTATAGGCAAACATTTATTTTAGAGTAGTTCATCCCAAAAATGACTTATTTAATTACACACCCAATGAAGCCTTGAATTCACAGCGACCTTTTAGTTTTTGTCGCATTCCTAAGCCAATAATTTGATGACGGGGTGGCTACTCAGAAGGAGTCTCCGGAGACTTCGCCGGTCATCAACTTATTGGCGCAAAAACAAAGACAAAAAAATCTCCATTAATTTAAGGCTTCATGGGGCGTGTAATAGAAAATATGTATTTTTTTGTCTGGACTACTTCTTTAATTTTCCAAAATATTTTTTTCTTTTTGTGGAAATAGTGCCTATAATATGGTTCCTGTCTACCAATCTATTATAATCACCACTATCTTACTTTGGGGATTGGACTATGTTTTAATTACCCCTATACCCCTTGTTATAGCTGTAGACACATGCACAGTCACACAGTCCCCCTTCAAACACTTCTGTTTGATATTAAGAAAAATAATGTGAAAGTTTCCTGCAGAGAGCCGGGTGCAAGTTTAGAATTATGGACATCTAATTAAAAACATCAGCTGGAAGTAACTCTTAATTAACAGCATCTCCTCTGTATGTTTTGCCCCACTCTTGTCTGGAATTCTAAGTAGCAACAAATATCTTCATTTTACTGTGTGGCCATTATTCATGGTCTTACATGAAATATTGAAGACCGAGACAGATATATTATCGTATAATGAAGTTACAACTCATTAGTTGCCTGTAATGTTGGTTCTAGGAACTGACTATTATTCTGTGGTTGCATCAGCTAACCGCCTAAAATGTTGGCAATGTTTTTTTTTTTTTTTTTTTTTTTTTTACCATGCATTATGCTCACCATTGTTGATTCTACAACGTGTGTGTGGGCGTTTGGCGTGGGTGATGGCTAATTTAAGCAGTGACACCTGGCCTGAATCCAAACTAATTGGACTCCGAGCTGAGTGTGACTGCACAGGATACATCAGTCATCTCCACACACATTCAGGATAAAGCCTTTGTCATGACACCATGCCCATCTGCTCTGGCTTGTAACATCTTGCAACTTTCTACAACACATGTGTTTGAATCATCTACCTTGTTTGAACCATTTACCTTGTTTGAACCATCTACCAGGTACTGTAGAGGTTCAAACAAAGTAGATGCTACCTTGTTTGAACTTGTTTTAATCATCTACCTTTTTTTTAACCATTCACTCTTTTGAACCATTTACCCTCATTAATACTCATTGACCGGTTGTACCCATAGTCATAGAATGTATTTGTGGACCCCATACTCTGGAACGTTGACAGTTCATCTTTAAAGACAGCATGCACCTGGAGGCTCAGAGTGCAAAAATGCAGATTGAACAGCAGGATACCCACAGCAAAGACCTTCACACTGGGACCAGTTGATCCCATTCCACCACCTCTACACTGATGTATGACTACTGCTGCTTCCTTTTGGCTGGAACCTGCAGTTGATCTTGTTGATTATTGATGATGTCCACTGAACTGCAGGGATGGCATAGCCAGACTAATATCTCTGAGAGCTATGTGTGTGTGTGTGTGTGTGTGTGTGTGTGTGACTGTGTGTGTGTGTGTGTGTGTGTGTGTGTGTGTGTGCGTGTGTGTGTGTGTGTGTGTGTGTGTGTGTGTGTGTGTGTCTATATATATATATATATATATATATATATATATATATATATATATATATATATATATATATATATATATATATAGGCATATATATATATATATATATATATATATATATATATATATACATATATACATATATACATATATATATATATATATATATATATATATATATATATATATATATATATATATAGAGAGAGAGAGAGAGAGAGAGAGAGAGAGAGAGAGAGAGAGAGAGAGAGAGCACTGGCAGATTTGTCTGGTGTCCAGGTTAGGGATGGCAGGAGGGCAGAGAGTGGGGGAAAGACAAGTGTATGATCAAGTATTTTTAAAAAATGTTATAATTAGTTTTCCTGTTCTTTTTTCACATTAACACCACCATTAAATCCTATTGTTTAGTATTACAATGCCATTGGCCACGATATTTGCATATAAATACCCCCCACAGGGGCTGACATTCACACCTCCCAGAGAAGTTGAAATTCCAGCGTCTGGACGAACAACATCTCACTTTTTAACTGAAGCTATTCCTCACTAAAACATAAGTAAAATGCCTGCAATATTGTTTTTCGTGATCATTAGAATGACTAGAACATGTACATGTGTTATTATTGTGAAAAATATCCCCAAAATGCAAATTAGAGCATGATTTATGATTTATGATTTATGGCTATAAAACATTACAAAAGCATTATTAATTTTTAACATTACATTTTCCTGTGATTAGGACTCCTACAACACCATCTGATTTTTTTTTAATTTTTTTGGGCCAGTAGAAATTAATTCGGGCCTTGCAGGGTTAAGTTCCTATACGTTAACAAGGGTGTCATGCAAGCCAAGATACAAATACAGCAGGGTGAAAATTACAATTGGGCATATATTCAAAGATGTTTATTGTATTTGCTCTGTAAATCCTACTTTCTATTAGGGTACAGTATTACTTGAAAGGGAGCTCAATCTGGTCTGATTGACCCCAAAAAGGGACACATTTTTTGATTAATATAAAAACTACATCCACAATGCGGTTTGATTTAGAGAACAGAAAACCATACACATACTTAATTTACTTAGGCTGATCGCTCCCAGTGGAGCAAAGGCCATCAACGACTGTTCTCCATCCAACACGGCTTTGGGCTGCCCTTTCTGCCTCTGCCCAGCTGGTTTGCTGTCTCTTGAGCTCCGCCTCAGTGTCTCGTCTCCAGGTGTCTTAGCCGCCCTCTCTTCCTCTTCCCCTGGGGATTCCAAGTCAGGGCTTGGCGTGTGTACTAGTTGTGTGTGACCCAGGGACGTGCTGGCCATTGGGAAAAGCGGGACAACTCCCGAACGGCCGGTTCATTCCCGGCCGGTCCAGGCCGGCCATTAGGAAAAAAATTAAACTGTTTGCACAAAAGTAGTGAAAACAGCAGATCTACAAGCACACAACGCCTCGCGGTGCGAGGCGTTGTGTGCTTGTAGATCGGCTGTTTTCACTAGTTTAAATCATTTTTAAAATGATAAATACAAAATAAACGGTTTTGGACGTACAAGGCTTCCACCCGACAACGACGAAATATAACTCATGTAATTGGCCCACTGGCTTGTCACTTGTCTTGATCTGAAATGGCGAATCTTTGAGTAGCAGCAGCGCTATAGCGCGCAATGAGGGCCTCTCCAACTCTTTTTCCCAGGCTGAATCAGGGGCCCAGCATGTCCCTGGTGTGACCGATCCAAACCATACACATACGTAGATGAAAGAAATCTGCCAACATGGCAATCGTTCGATTTTCAAATACAATACATAGGAAGCAGCATGAGTACAAATTAAAGTGTGCTGACGGGACATATTAGCTGTCTGCTCCATTGCCAATAACAGCTCAGACTGAGCAGTATAGTAAACTATTTCCCAAACTGCTCAGCCACAGCAAAGTAGGGAGTCAACATGAGCTGCTAAGAAAAGTAATTTATTGGTCCAAAAAACACAAGTCAACCAATAAAATGAGTAAAAATCAGTACATCCCTATTGATGAGTTGAAAACTCCTCTATCAGTCTGAGAAAACAACCTTTATTAAACTCATTGGCATCCCTATTTGGGATTTTGGATGATTAATTTGATAAGATGTTTAGATTCTGTTATACAACAGACAAAGTATGTACAGCTTAAGTTGTACTTTCGTTTAAATATGGTATAAATGGTATAAAAAGTGATAAATTGTCGCTGTCGGGCAGAAACCTTGTATCTCCAAGTTTCAATGTGTACGTTTTTTCATAAAGTAAACAAAACTAGTGATGCAAGGGAGGCGTTGTGTGCTTGTAGATCAGCTGTTTTCACTATTTTAACAGTTTTACTGCCAGATGTTATTATTTATTTATTGGGTCTTGTGCCAGCAAAAGCACCTTACCTTTGCGACGTTATAGACAAAGATGTATTCATTTTTTTAAAAATTATTATTATTTTCTTTTCTCAATAAATAGGTGTACTTTGGCTATACTAGCAGTAGAGGGCAGCCTCATGCAAGAATTAATGTGAAATGGCCGTCTGTCAAGACCACTGAATCGCTACAGAGCAATAGACCCAGAGAAAATAACAAGGACGTGTTTTGTTACTCCATTGATGCTAACGTCCAGTGGGTTTTTGAGAGCACTTTTACGGGAGATGTGTTAACGGTACACACCCGCGCGACCCCTCATCAGTTTACAGACATCAAAACAAGGTACAAAAGAACGAGCCAAAGAACGTACTATTGGCGGCGCGCCGCCGTGAAAAATGGGGCGAACGGGAACGTCCAAAGCGGTTATAGAGTTAATTAATTTTTATATAAAACATACTGTACATTGTTTCCACCCCACAACAATGAAAGGTTTCTTCAGTAGAACGGACTGAGTGTTTCATTGTGGTAATGTTTGCAGCAGAGCACTAATTGAGCTGCTCCTCTACTCTTCTGTCACACTGTTTCACTGAGACCCTCCTCTCCTTCTTTATCTCAACTCACAGCACTTCTCTGATATCACAAACTCTCTGTGAGGGAGGGAAAGACAGAGCGAGAGAGACCCAGGGAGATGATCTACACTATAAGAAACAGACACATGCAGAGATATAGTGATGTTACTGCAATGCCATGTCATGCTTTCTGTAGACTGCCTTTGAGTTAGAAACACACACTCATGCGCACACGCAGGGCCGGACTTACCATTGGGCTAGGGTGGGCACGAGCCCAGGGGCCTCAGGGGAGGGGGGCCTCAAAAAAAAAAAAAAAAAAAAAGATTTTTTTTTTTTTTTTTTAATTTTTTTTGGACCCCAAAACATTTAGTAGGCATGATCGCAATCGCGAAATTCCATGTTTAACCCCCATACCAACAAACATGGCAGCCATGTTTGAAAGCTGTGAACAGTGTGGACACGTGGTGCATGATCTAGGCATGGGCGTGCATGATCCGTGCACTATGAATTACATGGAAGTCTATGGAGAGGGAGGCGTTGTGGAACTTGGAAGCCATTTTGAAAAGACCCTGAATGAGTAAATTTAAAGATGACATTTTAAAGTATTGCAATCCAAATAAAGTGATATTTGTGTTTAGTTACAGTACATTTTGTTTTATTATTGAGAGCTTCTGCTCTGCTGGCCGCACTGGCACTGCATGTAGCTGCTCTGAAAGCTTAGTGCAGTCTAAAGCCCGCCCACTCTATGTATCCGGTACTTTCCACACACATAGGCTACACACATGCACGCAAACTCCAATTCTGTATCCGCTTTAGACCCTTCCAATGAGCCAATGAGGATACACAGTCATGGGCCGGTCCGAAGGTGAGGTCACGGTGTGGTCCGGTGGACCGGAGGTGGAATTTTTGCGCGCGCACGAGGGCCTCTTTATTTCCCCTTGCCCAGGGGCCTCATGTCATATAAATCCGGGCCTGCGCACACGCATTAAGTACCACTGGTACTTGGATGTGCGAAATCTCTGCATGTGTCTCAATCACAGTGGGAAGAGGGAAAATAAATAAATAAAATAAACAGTTGCAAAAAGTCCTTATGAGAACTTACTTTCAAATTTCCAATATGGCTGCATTTGGAGCAACCCGCCTCACACCGCTCCTGATTGGTCGAGCGGCTGCTACAGCTCTCGCATTTTGTAAACAAACATGGCGGACCCCATGTCCGACGCAAGTTCACAAATCGCAAATAAAAGCTGCATTAAGCGAAGTTTTATCTGAAATCAACGGCATCTCATAAATTAATAAAAACAGTTTGCACCTTTGGAATTTCTGTCTGGAAAAGACATGTTTGCTGTTTGATGCGCTGGTGGCTACTGACTGGACCTGTCAGTCAAAGTAAGTAACTACGTCATCGCGTAATGCGTTGTCTATGGACAACTCCCAGTCTGGCTGTTGCGAGCCTATATCACCAAATAAAGATGCAGCTAATAAATAATTGCAGACACAGACTACTTTGCCTTGCCAATATAAGCCCATTTTTATTTGGCTTTACTGCCACAGCAGCAAGCCACTCCAATTGCCAGGGGAGAGAACACACCCCTCACTAAGGTGAAAACAGACATGCATATAGGGTGTAAAGTTTGAGTACAGCCAGTTCATTATCCACACCAGGCCAGAACGGCTGAAGGAGAGGGATTATGATTTTGCTCTTGAATATGCCTATTATTATATTATTGTATTTAATATTATTAGTTCATTTTTAAAAGCAAGTACTCGAGTCCAGTACTTAAAGGAGTAGTTCACCCCCAAAATGACTTTTTTTTCTCAATGTATTAGTCACGCCATGGAGACTAGAGTTCAATAATATTTTTAGTTTTTTGTCGCAAGACAAAAATGTGATAACAATAAATTTACCCCCATTCGTTCCGGATGGGGACCCTTTTTCAAATGGGTCCCCATCCGGAGTCAATGGGGGTAAATTTACTCAAATCAAATTTTTGTCTTAGGAATGTGACAAAAACCAAAAAATATTATTGAACTCTACTCTCCATGGCATGAGTAATCAATAGAAAAAAAGTCATTTTGGGGGTGAACTACAAATTTGAAAGAGCAGCTTTCACTTGTATTTGAGTAATATTTTACCAGGAGTAGATATTTTGACTCAAGTACTGGGTTTGAATACTTTGTCCACCATTGCTCGCAGATCAGTCTGCTTATTATGGGTTCAAAGAAGAAACCTCAGTGTTTCCAGACGCTCTACCTGTTCTTTAACGTCCCCATTAAATTAACTTGTCTCAGGAGGAGAGGTGAAATGGTGAAACTGATTTAATCCAGCTACCTTAAGTGTGTGTTTTATGGGATAAATGCCATAATAGTTGATGTATCTGTGGTTTAATATCTCACTACATTTACCTTCGAGCACCTCATAGTCATTGTAGAATGTTTAGGATTTCCTCAGCCATGGTTAAATGGCGATATTGGGCCTGCATACAGTGTTTCTGTGTGCCAGCATGTAACAGGTTGGTCTTTTATGGGCTAAACGCCATAATAGTTGATGTATCTGTGGTTTAATATCTCACTACATTTACCTTCGAGCACCTCATAGTCATTGTAGAATGTTTAGGATTTCCTCAGCCATGGTTAAATGGCGATATCGGGCTTGCATGTGTTTCTGTGTGCCAGCATGAAATTAAGTGCACAGGAGCCATGGTAGCGTACAGTAACACCTGGGTTCCAAATCTTTTTCAGTACGAGACCCAAAAGAGAAATTCTCCCTGGGATCCAAACGTATAAAAATACATTATAAATAGTGAACCTACAAGACGACAGCAGGAACATTTTATTTGGTGTATAAGACCGTTTAAAATAAAGGCACTATATCTGTGCTTAAAATACTGTCATGTGTTTGCTTACAAAACCTGGTTGTAGCCCCAGGTGCGGAAGTCTTAATCCACCCCTGACTGCGGGCTTCAAGATGTCCACAGCACTGCAGTGCCTGTCCCCAACTGACCCAAGCATCCCAAGGTTCAGGGTTTCTAATGTTGCATCTTGTGCACAGTCCTGATACCTGTGAGTAAAATTATTTAACTTTGCTCTGACCTCAATTGTCACTAAATGCCACTAATGCCTCCCCCTGGCCAGCCAGGGGGGAGTGTGCGTGCGTGCGTGCGTGCGTGTGTGTGATCGCAATGTGCTGTTCTGGCTGGCTCTTTGTGATGTCTCTTTACTTGCACTTGGATATTTTGCCTTTCTTTACTTGTTCTTTTTAAGAATACACTTTATGAATAATTGATGTTGTTGTCTATTTATCTGACTTTTTGCCCCTTTGTTTCTTTCTCTATTCTAATGAATATAGATGTCTATTTCTCAATGAAAAAAAGTTGGGAGCTTGTACACAGAAAAAGAATATTTCACACACTCTTTAGTTTAGCTATATCCCCTGGATGAGAAACAGTTTAATTTTTTAACAGTGCAAAATGGCTAGCACTAAGTGTAGTGTATGTGTGTGCGTGCGTGCGTGTGTGCGTGTGTGTGTGTGTCTAGTCTAAACTTTTTGGAGGCAGAAGGAAGACAGATCAACATCCTTGACAGCCTGACGGATGAAGCTGTTACTCTGCTGGAACAGAGGCTTCAGTATCTTCTCCCATATGGTGAGAGACTGAAGAGGATGTGACTCGCATCACTGTTTGCTTTACAGGTGTGGGACAGGAGTGAGGTTACAGACAGTCACACATGAACTCCAGCCAACACATCTGCAAAGCATAAGGCGAGGTGTCGGGCGTGTCCATTTCCCAGGTTACCTAGCAGGGCTGTGGGCAGTGCAGGAAGGAGTTCTGGTTGTTCTGTGTGTAGTTTGAAGTGTTGGGCAAGTTACTTAAAAAAGTGACTAGTTATAGTTACAGTTACGGTTCTCAAAAAGTTATTTTACTTTACTAAACCATAGTCAGTACCCATAGTCAACCACAGTCAACTAAACTAAAGCATAATCAGTACCCATAGTTAACCACAGTCAGTACCCATAGCCAGTATTCACCTGCGTGGTAGGTGTGCACTTCTCACTTTGTGTTTTGCTAGTACCCATAGCCAACCATAGTCAGTACCATAGTCATTACCATAGTCAACCAATAGCCAACCATAGTCAGTACCATAGTCATTACCATAGTCAACCATATTCAACTATAGTCACAGTACCATATAGTCTCAACCATATTCAGTATAGGCTACCTATAGATAGTCAACCATAGTCAGTACTATAGTCAATAGCCATATCAACCATAGTCAGTCACCATAGTTGTGGGCTCGCCTGGAAGGCGAGCACACGTATGTTATCTTCATTATTGTGGGCTCGCCTGGAAGGCGAGCACACGTATGTTATCTTCATTATTGTGGGCTCGCCTAGAAGGCGAGCACACGTATGTTATCTTCATTATTTATAGTCAGTCAGTATCTCCTCAAAACTTTGGCGCGATTCAACTCCTACACACTTACACCTTTCAACACCATTCAAATGGTTGTGTGTTCAGCTTACTGTGGACATGTGTGCTTGTATTTTTCATTTTGAAATGTTTTGTAGTTTTAGAGAAATTTAACTTTAAAAGAATCAAGTTTTAGGATTGATCCCGGGCGATGGGATGTAAATCCCATAGCCATATATCCTAGAGCCCGCAGGGACAGTCAGACATATTAGTGGTTGTTGTTGGTTGTCAGGGAGATATCAAAACCAATGCATTTCCAAGTCAGATCCACAAACGCAATAAAAGCCATGCTCCACTCCTCAGTCTGGAGTGGCCACATAGAAGAACGCCTTGGTTATAGACATAGTGGAGGACAGATGTGATCTGGGATTGTTAGCCAACAGTATATGCACTCAATATACTCCACTACAATTGCATTTGACAGTTGCTGGTTCCCAAACACAGAATCAAAAATGTAGATCTAGAACACATAGAATATGTACAGTACAGTAAGGTTCAGTAGAGTACAGTAAAAGTACAGTAAGGTTCAGTAGAGTACAGTAAAGTACAGTAAGGAACAGAAAGGTACAGTACAGTAAGGTACAGTAGAGTATAGTACAGTAAGGTACAGTAGAGTATAGTACAGTAAGGTACAGTAGAGTACAGTAGAGTACAGTAAGGTACAGTAGAGTATAGTACAGTAAGGTACAGTAGAGTACAGTAGAGTACAGTAAGGTACAGTAGAGTACAGTAAAGTACAGTATAGTAAGGTACAGTAGAGTACAGTACAGTAAGGTACAGTACGGCACAGTAGAGTACAGTACAGTATAGTACAGTAAGGTACAGTACAGTAAGGTACAGTAGAGTACAGTAAAGTACAGTACAGTAAGGTACAGTAGAGTACAGTAAAGTACAGTAAGGTACAGTACAGTAGAGTAGAGTAAAGTACAGTACAGTAAGGTACAGTAAGTTACAGTAGAGTACAGTAAAGTACAGTAAGGTACAGCAGAGTACAGTACTGTAAGGTACAGTACAGTACAGTAGTGTACAGTAAGGTACAGTACAGTAAGGTACAGTACATTGCAGGAAGGTGCAGTACAGTATAGTAAGGTACAGTACAATACTGTAAGGTACTGTACAGTACAGTGCAGTAAGGTACAGTACGTTTCAGTAAAGTACAGTAATGTACAGTACGGGACAGTAACGTACAGTACAGTAAAGTACCGTAAGGTAAAGTACAGTAAGGTACGGTACAAATCGGTACGGTACAATACGGTATGGTACAGTAAGGTATGATACAGTACAGTACAGTACAGTACAAGTACAGTACAGTACAGTACAGTACAGTACAGTACAGTACAATAAGGTAAAGTACCATAAGGTACCGTCCACATTATGTTTTAATTTTATTTTGATTTAATTGTCCATAACGTTAAGTTCATGTAATAACACTGCTTGTCTACATTGTATTTTCATTACCATTTTACGTCAGTAAAATGAAAGAGAGCATTGCCTGGGACCTTGACACTTTTTACTATTATTTTTTTGGTTGGAAGTGAGCCCACACTGTTTCGAAGGAACAGTATTTCTAGTTTATTTGTTTATCTATCAGTCAGTATCTCCTCAAAACTTTGGCGCGATTCATCTCCTACACGCTTACACCTTTCAACACCATTCAAATTTTTATGTGTTCAGCTTACTGAGGACACGTGTGCTTGTATTTCTTGTTTTGAAATGTTTTGTAGAATAATTATTAAAAAATAAAAATGTTTAACTTTAAGCACCCAATGCATTTCCAATGGGTTTAGTGAGTGGGGACAGAGTGAGACAGAGGAAAGGGACCCATGTTTATGTTAAGGCGCTGTGGCTGCAATATTCACACTTCAGATATGCTATTTATATCATTGCGTTCACACAGGTCTGCTCTCTGATTTGATCCAAATATCTAAGCTGTGTGATGTATATATTCTGAGTTAAAACTACAAATATCTCTAAATGTCCCTCTCCACTCTACTGATTGAAACAGCTGTGATTAAAGGCCTGTCTGTCATTGGCTGTTCTGTGGTGCTGCAAAGTAACCAAGTACATTTACTCAAGTATACAAGTAGTTGTACCTACAGTACAATTTTGAGGTACTTTTACTCTACTTTCCATTTTTGTTACATATACTCTACTATAAATACAGCATTTGACAGCTTCAGTTACTTGTTACTTTGTAGATTTTATTATTAATAAAAAAACATAGATGGACCACTTAATACTGCTATGAAGTTGATCTACAATGTGCACGCACACGCACGCATGCACGCACGCGCGCGCACACACACACACGCACGCATGCACGCACGCACGCACGCACGCATGCACGCATGCACACACGCACACACGCACACACGCACACACACACACACACACACACACACACACACACACACACACACAAACAACTGTTACTGTGTTACTGTGGAGACGTTTGCTTGTATTTGTCTTTGAGACATGTTTTGTAGTGTTTTAGAAATTTTAGTTAAAAAGAATAAGGTTTTAGGATCCCGGGCAATGGGATTTACAATATATATCCTAGAACCCGCAGGGACACTCAGCCGTATTAGTGGTTGTTGTTGGTTGTCAGGGAGATATCACAACCAATGCATTTTCAAATCAGATCCACAAACACAATAAAAGTCATGCTCCACTCCTCAGTCTGGAGTGGCCACATAGAAGAACGCCTTGGTTATAGACATAGTGGAGGACAGATGTGATCTGGGATTGTTAACCTACAGTATATGCACTCAATATACACCTCTAGAACACATAGAATATGTACAGTACAGTAAGGATCAGTAGAGTACAGTAAAAGTACAGTAAGGTTCAGTAGAGTACAGTAAAGTACAGTAAGGTACAGAAAGGTACAGTACAGTAAGGTATAGTAGAGTACAGTACAGTAAAGTACAAAACAATAGAGTAAGGTACAGTAAAGTACAGTAAGGTACAGTAGAGTACAGTAAAGTACAGTAGAGTACAGTAAGGTACAGTAGAGTACAGTAAAGTACAGTATAGTAAGGTACAGTAGAGTACAGTACAGTACGGTACAGTAGAGTACAGTATAGTATAGTACAGTAAGGTACAGTACAGTACAGTAAGGTACAGTAGAGTACAGTAAAGTACAGTACAGTAAGGTACAGTACAGTAAGGTACAGTAGAGTACAGTAAAGTACAGTAAGGTACAGTACAGTAGAGTACAGTAAAGTACAGTAGAGTACAGTAAAGTACAGTAGAGTACAGTAAAGTACAGTATAGTAAGGTACAGTAGAGTACAGTACAGTAAGGTACAGTACGGTACAGTAGAGTACAGTATAGTATAGTACAGTAAGGTACAGTACAGTACAGTAAGGTACAGTAGAGTACAGTAAAGTACAGTACAGTACAGTACAGTACAGTACAGTACAGTACAGTAAGGTGCAGTACAGTATAATAAGGTACAGCACAATACTGTAAGGTACTGTACCTTACAGTACCTTAAAGTATCCTATTTGTTGGGTTGGAAGCAAGCCCACACTGTTTCGAAGGAACAGTATTTCTAGTTTATTTCTATATTTCTATACTAGTCAGTATCTCCTCAAAACTTTGGCGCGCTTCATCTCCTACACGCTTACACCTTTCAACACCATTCAAATTTTTATGTGTTCAGCTTACTGAGGACACGTGTGCTTGTATTTTTCGTTTTGAAATGTTTTGTAGAATAATTATAAAAAAATAAAAATGTTTAACTTTAAGCACCCAATGCATTTCCAATGGGTTTAGTGAGTGGGGACAGAGTGTAGACAGAGGAAAGGGACCCATGTTTATGTTAAGTCGCTGTGGCTGCAATGTTCACACTTCAGATATGCTATTTATATCATTGCGTTCACACAGGTCTGCTCTCTGATTTGATCCAAATATCTAAGCTTTGTGATGTATATATTCTGAGTTAAAACTACAAATATCTATAAATGTCCCTCTCCACTCTACTGATTGAGACAGCTGTGATTAAAGGCCTGTCTGTCATTGGCTGTTCTGTGGTGCTGCAAAGTAACCAAGTACATTTACTCAAGTATATACAAGTACTTGTACCTACAGTACAATTTTGAGGTACTTTTACTCTACTATAAATACAGCATTTGACAGCCTCAGTTACTTGTTACTTTGCAGATTTTATTATTAATAAAAAACATAGATGGACCACTTAATACTGCTATGAAGTTGATCTACAATGTGCACATGCACGCACGCACGCACGCACACACACACACACACACACACACACACACACACACACACACACACACACACACACACACACACACACACACACACACACACACACACACACAACAACTGTTACTGTGTTACTGTGGAGACGTTTGCTTGTATTTGTCTTTGAGACATGTTTTGTAGTGTTTTAGAAATGTTACTTAAAAAGAATAAGGTTTTAGGATCCCGGGCAATGGGATTTACAGTATATATCCTAGAACCCGCAGGGACAATCAGCCGTATTAGTGGTTGTTGTTGGTTTTCAGGGAGATATCACAACCAATGCATTTTCAAATCAGATCCACAAACACAATAAAAGTCATGCTCCACTCCTCAGTCTGGAGTGGCCACATAGAAGAACGCCTTGGTTATAGACATAGTGGAGGACAGATGTGATCTGGGATTGTTAACCTACAGTATATGCACTCAATATACACCTCTAGAACACATAGAATATGTACAGTAAGGTTCAGTAGAGTACAGTAAAAGTACAGTAAGGTTCAGTAGAGTACAGTAAAGTACAGTAAGGTACAGTAAAGTACAATAAAGTACAGTAAAGTACAATAAAGTACAGTAAGGTACAGTGGAGTACAGTAAAGTACAGTAGAGTACAGTAAAGTACAGTATAGTAAGGTACAGTAGAGTACAGTACAGTAAGGTACAGTACGGTACAGTAGAGTACAGTATAGTATAGTACAGTAAGGTACAGTACAGTAAGGTACAGTAGAGTACAGTAAAGTACAGTACAGTAAGGTACAGTAGAGTACAGTAAAGTACAGTAAGGTACAGTACAGTAGAGTACAGTAAAGTACAGTAAGTTACAGTAGAGTACAGTAAAGTACAGTAAGGTACAGTAAAGTACAAAAAAATACAGTAAGGTACAGTAGAGTACAGTAAAGTACAGTAGAGTACAGTAAAGTACAATAAAGTACAGTAAAGTAGAATAAAGTACAGTAAAGTAGAATAAAGTACAGTAAGGTACAGTGGAGTACAGCAAAGTACAGTAGAGTACAGTAAAGTACAGTAGAGTACAGTAAAGTACAGTATAGTAAGGTACAGTAGAGTACAGTACAGTAAGGTACAGTACGGTACAGTAGAGTACAGTATAGTATAGTACAGTAAGGTACAGTACAGTACAGTAAGGTACAGTAGAGTACAGTAAAGTACAGTACAGTAAGGTACAGTAGAGTACAGTAAAGTACAGTAAGTTACAGTAGAGTACAGTAAAGTACAGTAAGGTACAGTACAGTAGAGTACAGTAAAGTACAGTAAGTTACAGTACAGTACAGTACAGTACAGTACAGTAAGGTGCAGTACAGTATAGTAAGGTACAGTACAATACTGTAAGTTACTGTACCTTACAGTACCTTAAAGTATCCTATTTGTTGGGTTGGAAGCGAGCCCACACTGTTTCGAAGGAACAGTATTTCTAGTTTCTTGAAACTTCTGTTGAACTCTAGTGAATTTAGTGTTATATTGATACAATTGACCTGTAGAAAGGTGTTAGGAGGTGTCTCATATGGATCAAGTGCCTATGGTCACATCATTCTACAGGTCACAGGTATCAGAGTGTCTTGAGACAAACCATAAATTAAGCTTTTCTGTGCTTTCTGCACCCATGGTGCTATTGAATGAGTAGGTGCTTTAACCTGCTGCTGCTGAATTGAAGAGAGTACATCAATGCCGATTTGCTGTACAGTAGTTTTAGCCTATATGTTGTCTGTAAAAATAAATAAATACATAAATAATAATACATTTGAATGATTAATCAACGACTAATTGAAAATAGTTTTTTTCGGTGGCTTTCCTCATATCTTTCAACGGGTATGGACTAAAAATGTACAGTAGCAGCAAGCACAGTTGCCAACCCCCTGCGACTCTGAATCTTGCTAATCAATGATAGCTGGGAGGGAATTCGTAAACATTGTGCATTTGGTGACAAGTTTTTGATTTTTGGTATGGTGTTAGGTATGGGTATAAGGTTTTCAAAAACCATCGCAAACAAATTGGGCTCGCCCCCTAGTGGTCTGTTTGCAATGAATCAAATATTCGATACATCAGTATTTGGTTCAAACCCCAAATAATTGATGAAAGAGATGTTTCAATGGATTATGTTACTATTGGGTATGATAAACAACATACTAAAAATTCAGGACAAAATAACTACCGGAAAGGCACCATTTTCAAGATGGCGTCCACAATGGCTGCCGGGAGCTGAAAATGCCTATAAACTGGGTTTTAATGTGTAAAAAATCATAATAAATCTGCACTTGGTGAAGAGTTTTAGATTTTTGGTATGGTGTTAGGTATGGGTATAAGGTTTTCAAAAACCATCGCAAACAAGTTGGGCTCGCCCCCTAGTGGTCTGTTTGCGATGAATCAAATATTCGATACATCAGTATATGGTTGAAACCCCAAATAATTGATATAAGAGATTTTTCAATGGATTCTGTTACTATTGGGTATGATAAACAACATACTAAAAAATCTGGAAAAAATAACTAGCGGAAAGGCACCATTTTCAAGATGGCGTCCACGATGGCTGCCGGGAGCTGAAAATGCCTATAAACTGGGTTTTAATGTGTAAAAAATCATAATAAATCTGCACTTGGTGAAGAGTTTTAGATTTTTGGTATGGTGTTAGGTATGGGCATAAGGTTTTCAAAAACCATCGCAAACAAGTTGGGCTTGCCCCCTAGTGGTATGTTTGCAATGGATCCAATATTAGATATTTCCCTATATGGTTGAAATCCAAAATAATTGACAGAAGAGTTTTTTCAATGGATTATGTTACTATTGGGTATGCTAAATAACATACAAAACATTTTTGAAAATGCAAGTTCTGGAAAGGCATAATTTTCAAGATGGCGTCCAAGATGGCTGCCGGGAGCTTGAATTGCCTATAAACTGGGATTTAAGATGTAAAGATAATAACTTGGAAGTTTTTAATTTTTGGCATGGTGTTGGGCATAAGGTTTTCAAAAAACATAGAAAAACCATCGCCCCCTAGTGGTCTGTTTGCGATGAATTCAAATATTAGATAAATGAGTATACCGTTGAAACTAACTCTAATGCAATATTTCTCAATGGCTTCACGGGAGCCTAAAATTAGGCCAGGTACATAGTCCTGTACCTGGCCTATAGACCAGTTTTACGCATTGTCTGCCATGCGCATGCAGCTTGGTTGGCGACATTCGTTTCACAAGCTGGCCTTGCACCATTTCTTGTTACTTGCAGAGGAGGCCGCGTGGAGGCTGTCGTCTTCTCCCCCTTTTTTATTTTTATTTTTTTGTTTATTTGTGTTTTTTGTTTTTTTTGTTTAGTTTATTTTTTTTTGTGTTTTTTGTTTTTCTTTCCTCTGGTTCCTTGGATGTCGCAAGCAGGTGGCAAGCCCTAATTTATTACTCAACCTAGAAAGGTGTTTTGTTTTGTCTAACCCTATAGGTTTTAGGTCTCTAGCAATATTGATTCAAATACCTCACTCGTCATTATTAGTGCAGCCCCCATCACACTTGCACAATGTGGTACAGCGAAGTCCAGCTCGGTGGCACTTACATCTGTTTCCAGAACTTGCATTTTCAAAAATGTTTTGTATGTTATTTAGCATACCCAATAGTAACATAATCCATTGAAAAAACTCTTCTGTCAATTATTTTGGATTTCAACCATATAGGGAAATATCTAATATTGGATCCATTGCAAACATACCACTAGGGGGCAAGCCCAACTTGTTTGCGATGGTTTTTGAAAACCTTATGCCCATACCTAACACCATACCAAAAATCTAAAACTCTTCACCAAGTGCAGATTTATTATGATTTTTTACACATTAAAACCCAGTTTATAGGCATTTTCAGCTCCCGGCAGCCATCGTGGACGCCATCTTGAAAATGGTGCCTTTCCGCTAGTTATTTTTTCCAGATTTTTTAGTATGTTGTTTATCATACCCAATAGTAACAGAATCCATTGAAAAATCTCTTATATCAATTATTTGGGGTTTCAACCATATACTGATGTATCGAATATTTGATTCATCGCAAACAGACCACTAGGGGGCGAGCCCAACTTGTTTGCGATGGTTTTTGAAAACCTTATACCCATACCTAACACCATACCAAAAATCTAAAACTCTTCACCAAGTGCAGATTTATTATGATTTTTTACACATTAAAACCCAGTTTATAGGCATTTTCAGCTCCCGGCAGCCATTGTGGACGCCATCTTGAAAATGGTGCCTTTCCGGTAGTTATTTTGTCCTGAATTTTTAGTATGTTGTTTATCATACCCAATAGTAACATAATCCATTGAAAAATCTCTTTCATCAATTATTTGGGGTTTGAACCAAAAACTGATGTATCGAATATTTGATTCATTGCAAACAGACCACTAGGGGGCGAGCCCAACTTGTTTGCGATGTTTTTTGTAAACCTTATAACCATACCTAACACCATACCAAAAATCAAAAACTTGTCACCAAATGCACAATGTTGATGTTTTTTGACGGATTGCCTCCCAGCTATGAGGAGGACAACACTAACCACACCCAAAATGCCATTGTTGTATACAAATACATATTAAAACATACATAAAACCCATACTTCATTGCCAGTAAAACTTTTCACCTAATTTTGATGTTAATTTCTTTTTATTAATCATAAATATACATTATACATTGCAGGTGCACAACTGCCAACTATCCCACTATTGGTAGTGGTGCTACTTTCATTTCAAAGTATGATGTACTGTTATTACATTTTTTACTGATCAACTATGTCTATATTCCAAATTATAGTAAACTACACATTTAACAACATTGTCTGTCACAATACATTGCCAGTTCCCCTAACACAGAACTACTTACACCAATCGTTCACGTTATATATTGCTTTTATTACATTACATATTATTGCTCCTTACATTTTGCTGGGCTCTCCTAATTTTTTTCTGATGCTCCTACAACACCCACAAAGTTACTTTGAAATCCTATGCTGTGCACACACAATTTGGGAGCACATTATCTTCGAACGGGTAAGGACTAGTGTAAAAAGTTTATAACATCCTAGATAGACCTTTATTGTCCCACGCGGGTAAATCAGTTGTCCTGAAAGACAATGGACTTCACACCTTAGGAACCATACTGCTACAACTAGGCTAAGCCTCTTTATATATTTAGATAGACCCCTAGGTCTATCCTTCGGGGCCCAGCACCCTATAGCCATGCTGTCATCAAATATCTCTTCTAATGCATCCATTACTCTGAGCCTCACTTCTAACTCTGAATATCAAGTGGATCTCTGCTGTAGGAGGCAGGAATAGAGACTAATGACCAAGACTCTGCAGCCAGTTTGCCAGAATGTGTTTTAGTAGAAAAGCATCAATCACAATAGACCCTTTGTCTCCAGTAGTGAATGTCCCCTTCATAGACGTGCATCATTTAAAAACCACAGTGGTGTCACTGTGGGCTTTTCATCTTAGTAAGAGGTAGACAGGGGCGTCACACCAAATTCTGGGCCCTGGGTACAAGGATTCACAGCGAGCCCCCCATGAATGTTAACTATTGAAAAATAGCAGATATACAAGCTCACAGCGCGGCACCGAGTGCCGCGCTGCGAGCTTGTAGATCTGCTATTTTTGAAAAATCGTGAAAATGTATGCAAGAAACCTATGTCAAGGACCCCCAAGATGATATGTATTTGGCCACGGACCCCGATCTCAAAATATTTAGTTCCAGGAACCCCCAGAAGCAAAATTTGAGTTAGAAATGTTCGCTTAAAAAAATACATATATTCGAATATTTTCACACATTTTCACAACTTTTCAAAAATAGCAGATCTACAAGCTCGCAGCGCGGCACTCGGTGCCGCGCTGTGAGCTTGTATATCTGCTATTTTTCAATAGCTAAAGTTACTAGGGCCCCTCCACCTTGGGCCCTGGTAACTCAGTCCCACTTTCCTACCCCTTGTGACGCCCCTGGAGGTAGATGAGAGCACTAGCCACAGCCATGTCTGACAAACAGCAATGTTCATCATGTTCTATAAAACACATAGCTGGTCTTCACGGGAAAGTAACCCAATTTACTTCAACAGACCAGCTAAACACAAAGCATAGTTTGGAACCCTGGTTCTCAAAGTGGGGTTCTGGGTCCCCCAGTGGTCCTTGAGGGGGTTCCAGGGGGTCCCCAGCGAAATGAGGAACATTTACTTAAGCCACATTACAAGCCACATTACAGTAAGTATTAGCTGATCTACAAACTCACATTGCGAGGAGTGAGACGTTGTGGGCCAGTACATCTGCAGAATTGTATCTGTAGATCTATTGGATCTGCAATTTCAAATCTTGACAAATCTTCTCTTTTCGGGTTCCATGGCAAAACATATTTACAAACAGGCATCCACTGTCACATTGCATACACAATTCCTAGTGTTTTACTTGCGACAAATATATAAATGAATAAATAGCCTATGCATGCGCGCACACACACACACACACACACACACACACACACACACACACACACACACACACACACACACACACACACACACACACACACACACACACACACACACACACACACACACACACACACACACACACACTCCCCTTTAAAGCCTGGCTCTCTGAGCCTCTCTCTGTATGCTCTGGCTTGTCTGAGCAAGGTAGGAAATGGATTGGTGTTTTGCTTTAAAACCATTTGCTGTATTTATTTTTAATGGTCCTATGTTCCTCAGGCGCCCTCCTATGCCTCAGTGTTGAGGTTGCGAATGAAATGCCAAGAGACTGTTTGTAGGCCAGATGTTAGGGCCAAACCTCAGCTAACCTGAAGTACCTGGAGTAATGTGGCCTCCAGATTCATGAATCCATTATCCAAATGTTGCATTTCGCCTGCTTCAGCACCTGTTTTCTTTGTTATCCAGCATTTGAGTTTTAGGCGACTGCAGTCGCATTGTGGGGGAGTCGCAACTGTCTGGTGGGCTCTTGACCGACTGCCGCTACTCTTACCAGCCTGTGCTGGTGTGCAAATGTATTGTATGTGTTAGTAGTTGGGTTATACCTTTTAAACAATTTATATCAAGCGTGGGACTAATAAACTGAATATTTTAAAAGTTGTTCAAATTTGTATACATGTAGATGTAGAACCGTTTTTGTAAGAGCTTTCATCTGTATACAGTGGCTGTTTCTTGAAGGTAAGGTACGGTGGATTGCTTGCCAGCCATTCAAATCAGGATTAATTTGCTCATCAATGCCCACAGTCATTTACGCAGGCTGTTGTCAAGCTCCATTTAAGATCAGTACTGTCAGAGGCGTGTGTGTGCGTGTGTGCGTGTGTATGTGCGCATGTGAGTGTTATGGAGTGTGAGCTGTATAGTAATTCAGTATAGTATGATTGATGTCTATTGACATGGCTCTGGGGTGATTTAAATGAGCTTTTACGTTCATATTCGTTATCATGTGTAGGATATTAATTCAGTGTTTGGTTGTCTGTGTGTGACCACACATTACTTGTATTAAACATTGTTTTGCAGGCGATTAATCATTGCCTTTGTTCTTTTTTCATACTTTTTCTTTTCTTTTTACACAATATTCATTTTGAGATATGCGACAGTAGTGTCTGGCACCGAAAATGTATTCGTAGCAATGCTTTGCACACTTTCTCCAGTGTATCGGAAAAGACTAAAGCTTGCATACTTCAGAAGAAGTCTTTGTATGCCGAAAGTTCTCATGGGGTTCATGGGGCTCAACTTTTGTGTGCTGAACATTAGACTTCACTGGAACCGGGATTTCGGGCGCCGGGATATCTGGTCTTTGTTGTTCAATTTGTTGGTCAGGGACTCAGGGGGAAGCCATTTTAGGGCTTTAAAAACAAACAATTAAATCATCAAATCAATTCTAAAACGGACAGAGAGCCAGTGGAGTCAGACGAGGATGTGGTCTCACTTTTTCTTGCACAAGCTGTGCTCCCAGATTGGATTGGGAGAAGAAGTTCTTTATCCTAGCCAAACGCTCAAGTTGAAAGAAACTGCTTTCGACCAGAGAACTGATTTGTTTGTCAAACTTGAAATTACTGTTGAAAGTCGCATCTAATAAAACCTTCTCGGCAGGTAGCCAATTCATATACATAGAAAATAAATCAACACCATTATGTTCTTTATTATATACTTAAACAAGCACGAGATTAACAAGAGCTTGCTGGGCTCAGTGTGCACCCATGATATCTCATCCATTTAAATTCCATATTTTATCTAAAGCACTTCCATCTGGTGTAGGCCTATTTGTTTTCTCCTGGGGCCATAAATCTGCTCCAATACTGTTTGAGCGCAAAAGCTATGTAATTTCAGATGTGGCAGTGATTAGGACACCCTCACAGTTCAACTCAATGTGACTGTTTTCCTGCTGAGTGTGTCTTGATGAATTCCTTTTGATGGAGAGGCAGAAAACGATAGAGTGCAGAGTATCGCCCTTCCATATATTTGCAATAAACCAGAGCTCTTGATCACAAAGTGATTTTTATGTCTTGAATCAGATCGTTCTTAGTAAGCTGTCTCAGATATTATTTGCATAGCAGCAGGACTCTAATGGCCCTTTTCAGACTGAGTACAGTGCACTTTTCGGGGAGTGGCAGAGGACAGAGCAAACTAGGTAAAGTTTTCAAAACTTCTAGCGGTACTATATATAACTGCATTATTTACTAACTATGTTTGGCATCTCCTAGGCTCAAAGGAGCAGGGGAAGAAATACCTGTAGTAATCATTGCTAGTGTTTGTTCAGTCACAGGAGTCTCCCTGTCTCTCCAGCTCTTAAAAAGTCATTTTAAGGTTGGTGACAACATTTCAGCCAATCAGGAGAGAGTTCCCATTTATCAGCTTAATCTTTTTATAGTGTTCCAGGTCCAATTGTGCAACAGTTCCAATTCCAGTTAATTTCTTTGTGTCATCAGTTCCAATTTCACTTGTTTAAGTCTGTATCCTGACTGAGATCTCTATCCTGATCCTGATTGGACATAATTGGTATCCCGACCTGAAAATGCGATTTCTGTTTGAGAGCTGGACTGGAGAGAAATGGAGACTATACTATTGGAGACTACTATTAGTGACACTCTATAGCAATGAGTACAGAAAACCACTTACTCCACCTTTATTAACAGTCTTACTGCCAGATGTTATTATTTATTTATTGGGTCTTGTGCCAGCAAAAGCAGCTTACCTTTGCAAGGTTATAGACAAAGATCTTTTTTTTTCTTCTTTTTTTTCTCATTACATAGTGCACTTTGGTCATACTAGCAGTAGAGGGCAGCCTCATGCAAGAATTAATGTGAAATGGGCCGCTGCAGCTTCCATACATTCAGGGCGCAGAGTCGCATCAGAGCAATAGAATGACAGCTAGCAGCCAAGAAGTGAATTTGGACATTATTGATGTTTACGTGAGGTGGAGATTTCAAAGCAGGATTACAGGAGATGCTTACTGTACACACCCGCGCTACCCCTCATCAGTTTGCAGACATCAAAACAAGGTACAAAAGAATGAGCGAAAGAACGTACAATTGGCATCGCGCCGCCGTGAAAAATGGGGCGAACGGGAACGTCCAAAGCGGTAAAAGAGTTAAAGGGGGCCTGTCACCTAAAGGGTTACTGTCACTTTAAGAATCATCTTAAAAAACGAGTTAATATGTTTATGATGTCATTGTGGGATGCGCAATTATAAGCCAATCACATTAATTGTCTGTAAAGCCTGACTGTATGACTACTTACTGTACTGGTCAGCTGTTGTTGGGGGGCGAGGGGCAGATTACACTGTGACATGAGCTTTCACAGTGTAATCTGCCCCTCAACCCCTTTAGGTGACAGTACCCCTTTAAGGGACCCGAGTTGCAGCTGGACTACTTGGACTTTTCCCCGCCACATTAAATCTCTTTGACCAAATATGCTGATCTACAAGCTCTCAATCATTATGAGCTTTTAAATCTGCATCACTTGGCGACTGTTCTCCTAAGAATCAGGATGCTGGGGTTCAAGTGGTTAAAAGGCATTTGAAACTTTATGACAAGCTGACCACCGCCAGTCACAGCAATTCATTATTGGATGACTACAGCCATGCTCAATGCAATTTATTGGAGGGTTCACCTCCATGGCATTCTAATTTGTCTAATACTGTACAATGTACAATGTACAATGTATGGAATATCATCAGCCATCACAGGGCTACATTATGATGCTGCTTATGATTATTCTCATGATTAGCATGTGGATAATCCAATGTTTATCTTATACCGGTATGCACGTGCACGTGCACGCGCGCGCACACACACACATGCACACACACGCATGCACACACACACACACACACACACACACACACACACACACACACACACACACACACACACACACACACACACACACACACACACACACACACACACTTGGAGAGATTGGGTAGCAAGTTCAATATTCACTTGTTCAAGGTGATGTGTGGGGGATGAGAATACATCTCTTCTCAATTTGGACATCGACTCAATGTGTTCTGTTCTAATCAGACATGCATGCGTTAGTGGTTAGACATCAGCACCGGAGGTTCTGAATTTTGGTTCTTCAAACTAAGAACTTCTTTTCATCTATAAACGTTTCATCAACTCGCGGTCACACATTACAATGGACCTTTATTGGCAATTACTGTATCTCACTGGTGTTAAAGGGCAGCAGCAGGTCGATGGCTATAGGACTGGAGAGAGAAAGAGGGAGATACATGCGAACTGGAGAAAAGAATGATTTGCATTCATGGTGAGGACTTTTTTGGTTTGCTGCCAGTAATCAGTATTAAGATGATGAGGGTAAGCAGGGTCCTTTGTGCTAGAAAGCCCTGCCGCTGGTTCTCATTACGACCATAATGCCGCTACTTAGCTGTCGCCTCTTTTCACAACAATTGCCATTGATTTTGGCAGAGCCGTGCTGCTGCACACAAGTTGATTGGAAAGTCAGGTTCACAGCACAAGGTGGTGGTTGTTGATTGGACCCTGAGGGGCGAACAGGGAATGGGTGATGACACGGGACAGAGGCAGATGGTCTTTTCCCTCCCGTGATTGACAGAGATAAACAGGGAAGCTAGCAGTGGAGGAGATAATGAAAGAAGCGGAGTTCATATCAAGAGACAAGCTGTCACAACCACAGAAGGGGAGAGAGAGACAGAGACAGAGAAAGAGAGAGAGAGATTTAGCATTTTCTTCTCGCCACTACTCCTTCAGACTTTGTCCAAAACTCACAAAGATTGGTACACATTATCTCTGGATTCTATCAGATTTTTCATTTCCCTTTCCTAACCCATTCAGGTGACCCATTAACTCACACAGGCAAAAAGAATAGACAACATACAATAAAAGAAAGGCAACAACACAAGTGTGGTTGGAACTGTTCATTTTTCTTTTTTTTCACACAGATGATAAGTCATCTCAATCATCCAACAGCTGCTCTGGGTGGACATGATGTGCCCTAGTGATATTTTAAACAGCTAACCTACTTCTGATTCAGAGGCACACTGTATGTTAACCCATTTGCATTATATGCTTTGTAGAAGACATCAAGCTTACCTTGCAGTGGAGAATACGCAACCCATTTCTGTCCTGGGGAGGCCACATAAATTGATGTATGCTTTACCAAGGCATGCACGCATGTGCACACTCACACACGTGCACACACACAGCATGAGAACAAGAACCGTAATTGCTGGACTATAAGCCGCACCTGAATATAAGCCGCACCAGCTAAATTTAGAACAAAAAACGAATGTTTATAAGCCGCACCTGACTAAAGCTGCAGGTGTCCTCCCTGCTTCCCGCTAGAGCACCCCTGGTGGCCAAGCTGTATTTCTTATAATGAAGTTGTATTTGTTTTGCTTGCACAAAAGGGGAAATTATAACACTAAAAACTAAATAAACAAACATCGGTATTGGCTATCAGCTAAATTGTTATTTTAAACATCGGTATCGCTATTGGCCAAGAATTTCCTTATCGGTGCATCACTAGTAAAAATCTATATATAAATCCTTGTTAAGGACCATTGTAAAACTAACTAACTGGCCGTTAGCTGTAAATATCTCTATATAAGCCGCACACTTGTATAAGCCGCAGGGTTCAAAACCGGAAAAAAGCTGTGGCTTACAGTCCGGCAATTACGGTACAGTATATCTAACGCTTTGTGTGCATTTGTTGTGTCCAAAATGCCATTTAATGCCATTTACTGTATGTTTCATCCAGCCACCCATTGGCTCTAAACACCTCCTGTTTTCTTTGCTGCTTCAGAGCCAGATGGACATGAGCTGCATGTATGTTTATTTCCACAGACCTGGTTATTTTTGCACCAGAATGACAGATCTCCCTCTGAAATTAGACTATCAACCACGTAACCATATGAACCCTTGTCTCTCTGTTCTGGGAATTATGAGTCATATGACATGCCCAGAATAGGGACTCTAAGGTTTGTGTGGTTAATCTCAAGGTGACTTTGTGTTTAAATAATGTTTTTTTAATATAAAATTACAATCTTGAATCTACATTTTGTGGTTACAGTGGTCAGTCTACCATGACAGAGCCCATGCTCAGGGTGGCCCCTCAAATGCCTGAGAACAGTCTGGATTACATTCTCTTGAATACCACTTCTTCTGTCCCTTTTGCTGTCAACTAAATTTTGTGGTTGATTTCTTCTTTTTTTTGCCTTTGGGGTGGGTGGGTTTGTTTGTCTTTTTTTTCATATCCGAAAGGGTAAACTGATTCATTATCCTTTGACTACTGTAACCTGCAAGATACCCTCAATAAAACTATGTTAAGATAATGATAAATCAAACTCGCAATCCCTCCCAGTGCTATAGGGGCACTAGTGCAGCAACAGGTAACAACCTCCCCTGCCAGCTTCTTGCTCGCAAACAGGTCCAGCTGTGGTCATTGGAGTGGCTGGCCAGTCTGGAGGCACCGGGATGAAATCAATCCCCAGTCTCCTCAGCGGTTAGCAGCTACTTTACCCCTGTGCCACCATGATGCCAAAACACAGTACTTACGTTATTTATTTTACAATTAATTTCCCCAGCCAACAGTTAGACTGAGCTGAATAAAACCCTACTTAAATGTGATGATGTTGTTTGATAGAACCCCCAGTGAAGCCATTTCTCTTAATACAAATGACCTTGCAGCACAGCATGCGGTCACCCAGACAACCTGCAATTCATTTCGACTTATTCCCGGGAGAAACGGTAGTCTGACAGAAATATGAATTCCCTACGCGCCTGAAGCAACATCAAAGTCCAATTAAGGTTTACTGGGTCCAATGTTAGGTCTCTGAGGGGTCACCACTTCTATTCTCACATTGTTTTGTGTTCTTTCCTATTATTCTCCAGATGAATGGTGGATGCGGTCGGTGTGAGGTGCTTTCCCTGAGGTAGTTCATAGCGGGGGTTTCTCGGCAGGTGGTCTGCTGCCCTGCCCCTTGGTAAGAGAACTGTAATGAACTCATAGTGAGTTATGTCTGAGGCAGGCACAATGGACTAGCATACTGGCTTGCACTGAACCTGTCTCCTAGCAGCGGGGCATGGCTATGGGCTGTGCCTCCAGGAAAGCCCTTTTAAACCTGTTAGAACCTTTTGCCCTTTTCTTTCTCCTTTCTTTTTTTTCCAACACCATTCTGTATGCCAGTGGTTCTCCGCGTCCGGTGTGTGTTTCCCTTAATACTCGCTTAAGGGAGAACACCCTCTGGCATGAACTGAACACAGAAGCAACACAACACAAATTCCCGGACAATCATATTGGTAGGACTTCGTCATCCAGCCGGAGTAAAGGCCCCGCCCCTTTGCTTTTATCTCCCACCTGGTGACGTCAGCTCCTCAGTTCTGGAACCATTCGACCTCTCGTCCATAAACACGAAGGAGTATTCTCGCTCCCATTATCGAATAACCGGGGTTATGTACATAACCTATAGTTATTCATCTAATGGTCACTCTAATACTCGCTTATGGGAGAGAGACCTCACAAACTCCTGTATTGTTTAAATCGAAGTCCCAGACAAAGACCCTATAAAGGGACCTAACTCCTGCCAGGAGCCACACTAAGGACTGCTTGTGCCACCAAACTATAGAACATGGCAAAGGTCAGGGGTGATGACCAACTTGCCGGAGCGGAGCTGCTGCTCGCTGCCTGTGACCCGACTCTGGATAAGCGGTTGAAGATGGATGGATGGATGGATGGAGTTGACAGATGACAGATGACTAAACTGTATTTGAATGCTGTTTATCTTATAGTCTCTGTCTGCTCGCTGTATTCAGTTATATACTGTACGTGTGCCAAGGCTCATGATGCGTTTTATTGTTTTGACCTGCAAGTTTTTATACATTTATAAATGCCTTATGTTGGGGTGTCCGGTGGCCTACTGGTCAAGACGCATACCACATAGGCACCGCCACATAGGCATGGTTGCGGCGGCGTCACCGGTTCGATTCCCGATCCGGACGATGTTTACCGCATGTCATTCCCCATCTCTCTCCCCATTTCCTGTCAGTCTACTGGACCTCCCTTGGCCAATAAAGGCAAAAAGCCCCAAAAAATACAATTATAAATAAATGCCTTATGTTATGTAATACATATCTCTTTTCAGTTAATGTTAAATTAGTACTATTACTAGTTTGTTAACACAATAACCATACTAATATATTGTAATGTAAAGAACACCACAGGCCAGAATAATGTCTCTGACACTTTAACTGCATGGGCATGTACAGCAGAGATCTGCCATTATTGAAATCTGAATGACTGAATGGGTTACTGATCAAGCAGCATTTAAACTAATAATCATACTACATTGTTTTTGTTTCCTCGGTTTTAAATGATTGCAGTATGTCAGCTGTTGACCCCGTAATTGAGCATTTTCGTGTTAGGTTTGTGTTAGATGATATTACATGTTAGGTTACATCATTTGAAGTGAATAGTGGCTGCTGTATCCACAAGTTTCCAACGCCCCATAGTGCATTTCGCAGACGCTGTACTGAGCTTCCGGCGCCGCAGCCGAGTGTGATTTACAAGCTCACAACGGTTGCATCTGCGACGCGATGTGAGCTTGTATGTCTGCTGTTAAACCGGAAGTGTGGTCCAAACAGGTCCAAATAATCTCCAGTAAACTCCCGCGGAAACAGGTGGATATGTTTCGATTGCCTGTCAGATCGTCAGGCAACAATGCACCACAAGGCTACGATTAAAACCACTGGCCGTGCACAAGCTGAGACGTGGCTACGTTTGCATCAAATTGAAGACCGATTGATAAATGCCGACAGTTGTGTTGAGATGACTGTATGCACATTTCTTTTGGTTTACACATGTTTGATAGATGAGGGCCAGTGCATTTATGCCAGTGGCTGGCCCTGTGTCAGACCCAGCTCAGAGTCTAATTAGTTTAACTCAGGCAGGCGGTGTGGCTGCTTAAATCAGCATCACCTACACAACAGTTTACTTTTGGACTTTATTTGCCCCTCCGGGGCCCCACCATAAAAAACGTAACCGGAAAATGGTCTGTGTTCCAAAAATAAACAAATGAGCACGGCGGTTTGACTCAAATGGATATCAACTGATGGCGAGAAAACACTAATGTTACTGCCGCCGCGGCCGAATAAGTTATAACTTCGCCAGAAACAGATTGTACCAATCAAAGGGGGGCGGCTCTCCATTCCGACATGCTGCCATTCCGACATTGACTTCTAATTGTCTGAGTGGCGGCACGACAATATTGAAGGGACAATTTGTTTATTCTTGGACCACAATTCTTAGGCTAATGAGACGATGACCCGAAGTTGTCCTCTACTTTTGTGACCCATTGTATGAACGAGTGATGCTTTGGTACTCTATGACTAGAGCTTAGAATTCTCAACGTATTTTATTGACATGGGTATAATGTCTTTTAAAACAGTTCTACTCATTTTGTTATGTATTCACAGCAGGGTGCTAGTTCACTGAGGTGTGTAAAATGGGGTTAAATGGAGAGCTGTGTCCTCACAGAATCTTGGCAGGCGTCTGATTAAATCTTTTCAGGGGAAAATCAATAGATGGACACTTGTTTAAGCCCGTTTAGAAAGGTCTGCCTTTCACCTCACACTATTCAAACTTCCCTTCTCCTCTTTTGACATTCAACAAAAAAAGTGTATTCTCTGGGTTAGGTGTTTCATTCTTTCCTGTTATCATAGGAGAAGCCAGAGTTTATAATTTGTATCTGCATTTGATGTGCCATGATCATGTTCTTGACCCCAGCCAAAGGTAAACAACATAGAGGAGCAGAGAGGAAGAGAGAGGATGAGAGTTGAGGAGGGGGAGTAATGCAAAGAGACAGCACAGTGAATTACACTGCACTGCATTTCCTAACTTTTCAGCCCTTTAGCGTGTCGGAGAATCAAGAGAAAATGTAGCAGAATGAAGGACAGTACAATTCACCCTTTGTCAGCCTTCTGGTTGGTCCCTGACTGACCAACCAGCAGGCTCTATCTGCCTCTATCTGTCCCGCCCTGGTTCCGAATTGTTTATGTTGAATTTGCTAAAACATAATTATTTGGAGAAATATTTTTTTTAAAAAAACATGCAGAGTCACTATACCGTCACTGAGCAGCTCCATTTTACTGAAACCAAGTTTGAAATTAGAATTGAACACACAGAATAACAAGAAGCAACTGAATTAAAATGGTAGTGGATGGAGTGTCCCACCTAGTGTCCCACCAAGACACAGCAACCAATGGGTGTGAAGAGGGGCGGGACAACGGGCGGGACTTGACAAAGGGTGAACAAAGGTTGTATAGGCTCATGTTCAGTGATGGTTCTACAGTTTACAGTTTACAGTTTAGGCATTTAGCAGACACTTTTAAGCCAAAGCGACTTACAATAAGCAGATAATACATCACTATAATAAGCAAGAGAATAACTCGATGCAAAATCTCTCCCATGTGAGGGTTACCTATGCAGAAGTTGACATATCACACACAAGAACTATTGTGACCAGACCACAGAATGCTGTGTTGGAGGAGGCAGTGAGGGAGAATGGTTTGAAAATAGAAATGTCATGCGATGCCTGATATTTGAATTAGGTTGAGAGCATTAATATGCATTTTATCTTTGATGTCTCACTGCTGAGACATCAAATCTTTGACCCCCCTCCCCCTCCCCCTCCCACACACGCACACATCCTCTGGTCTTTGTTGACTGAGTGTGAGATTTTAGCCAACAAGCTTCTCTTTCTCCTCTCAGTGTTTCCAGTTGTTGCTTATCTTGTGTGATTGGCCCTGGCCTCCATAATAGTTTGGGCCGTACTGTTTGCTCTCTCTGCCCATCTTCCTTCACCCCAATCATTGCAGCACATTGTAGGGGAGCTACAGTAGCATCCATGGCTGGCTTCTTCCTGAACCACTCCTCTGCCCCCTGTCAGTCAGACTGAATTCACTTAGCCCCATATCCCCACACAGCCCACTGTTCTGCATCACAGGAGGCTACAGTAGGAAATCAATGAAAATACTATGAAGTCACTGTCCCAGTCTATCATAACAAGACTGAGCATTAAAAAACAAAAAAATGACACAGTCTTTTTATACCAGCTTGCGCCTTGTGCATTAGCCTTTGTGGAGCAGTTTAGTGGCCTTGTGGAATCCACTGGGAACTGAATTCCGTATTACGTACAAGGCAGTTTTTAGCTATAGGCGAGCTAAGCGGCCGCCTAGAGCGCTATCCGCCGAAATGGAGGGAGTGGACCCAAACCAGCCCCAAACCGGTGTGATGTCACAATGATGTGCAAGGGGAACCACAGTGTCAGACGTTACCTGACAAACTGGGCAATAAATGGTTTGATTGCGACTGTAAGACGGACAGATCATGTCTGTGCGTCACGCCTCATGTCACGCTACATACGCTACATATGGCCAAGACATCTCCATAACATGGAGCTGGCCAATACCTCAACAACATCTGGCCTCACGGACTCCAGATATGGATATAGCTGACCTGTTCTGACATCACAATGATGACTCGACCAGCTTAATAGTTAATAGTTTAAAGCTGTACTGTGGAAGCTGCTCAACTAGTGGTCAGTAGCGGTATTGCTTTTTTCGGCCGGAGTCGCCGCGCGCGGACCACCGCGACCGCCGCAAGCACCTCCGCCTCGCCGATACGCATCCATAGAGCAGTCTCCCGTCATTTTTAGACCAGGATTGAGGGAGTAGCAGGCAAGATTCCTTCACCAATATAAACACAGTTGCTGAGGGAAGCTACTTCCTTTAGAGACAGCAAGACTCGCTGTGATTGGCCGGTGGTGTATGATCCGCACTGTGATTGGCCGGTAGTAGAAAACATATAAAGAAAAGGCTTTTGGGGCTGAAATTAACGGAGTGGGGGTTCTAAAACTTTAGCAATTTAATAGTTAGGACAATTTTAAGATATGTTTTATAAAAGAAGTTACATAGTATAACTTTAACTCCTGCTTCTTAACTGTGCTGTATTAAGAAGCTTTGATGTTTCAGCACGACCAAAGTTGCTTCTCGCCCTTAGGGTGTCTTACTGGTAGTCAGGGGCGCAGGAGGCATTTTAAAAGTGAAGGGGACACATCTGGGAGGTATGTGCGCGCGCATAGCGCCCGCGAAAAATTTTGGGGTATCCCCCCCACTTTTGGTGATATCCCCCCCACTTTTGCCCCGAGGAGGGGGGGACATATCCCCTCCACTTGAGCTGAATTACACAGTTGTTTTACGCAGATTCCTTCTGCCACTGCCTGCCAGCTTGTCACTATCGCGTTGCATTAATTAAACTCATTCAGAACAGCTGAGCTGAGCTGACTGCACTGCACTGGTGGGACTGTGCCTCTAGAGGGCAGTAATACGCCTTGAAATGAGAACTACTCAGGGCCCAATTAAGAAGGCGGTAATTAACGCCCGTGCTAAGGAGATACCGACTGCCGACGATCGCGTTTGACGCATGAATAACGCTCAACAGCTGATTATGTGATTTGCGATGATCGTAATTGTGCGCTCACCACGTGAAAAATTATTCATGGGTGTGTTTTCATGGAAACGTGTGAGGAAACCGATGGCATGACCGCTGTAGGTACATTCACCAATCAGAAGCTTGTCCGTCATTCCATTTAACTGGCATAAAACCAGAGGATGGGGGGGCTAATGCTTATTCACATATCACAGTGATATCATGCTTGTAAATATCTCACACTCAATAAGGTCTGTTTTATTAGAACCGACATTGTTTGCGTATAGAGAAAAAAAGGCGAGAAAGAGAGAGAGAGAGAGAGAGAGAGAGAGAGAGAGAGAGAGAGAGAGAAGGCTATATTAATATAATACTTTTTTTTGTCACGTCCACATATCTATTTGTCTCTCTCATCTCATGCCAGCGTGTCAGTGTGACATAGGCTGGCCTTGTTGAGTGAACAATGGACGCATAGTGGCCTATTAATTAATAGGCTACGGAACGGCGGCCTCCTGCCAAAAAAAAGGGAATCTGATGGAACCAGTAGCCTAATTAAACAAAATAAAACATATCCCACCTGATTTAGTTTGATATTGAGTACAGTAATAATAAATACATTTCATTTATTATTTAGAAATTTACATTTGTAAAATTAGACCAAAAATGACAGAGATGTAAAAGAATAGGGCTGTTTAATTACTTAATTCAGCGCCTAGGTAATGGCAGCCAGACGGCTGCTGCATGTCCTTGAACTGTAGCACATAGGCCTACTGTACATGTGTGTGTCCGAAAAAAACATATTTAGACTTAAAAGCTGTCAACATGCCATGTATAGCCTATAGTGCTTCGAGAGCTTTTTTTCTTTTCTTATTTGGCTAAATTGGCATGACGCATCGCGATCAGCGATCACGCATCTATATGAAGCAAAGCAAAACTGCAGATTGATTCCTCATAGATCGGGCAATTATGAAGCGATTTTAAAAATTTAAAGAGCTCCTGAACACTGGAGGGGATATCCCCCCCACCCAAAAAAAGTGGAGGTGTTAATCCCCCCCGTCCCCCCCTACCCCCTGCGCGCATGCTGGTAGTATTATACAGTATTTAATTGTGACCTTTTGCAGGAGATTCTGACATCCTCAGCTGTCTATTGACCAACTTTGCAGAACAAGCTGGTCAGAAAATAGATGCTAAATGCTATTTAAAAAATATGTATTTTGTCTCCCTTCCCAGGGAGAGATCTATAGCGCTTTTTTTATTGATAGGACAGTAGACTGACAGGAAATGGGGAGAGAGATGGGGAGTGACACGCAGCAATGGTCGTTGGGCAGCCCCCTTATGTATGTTTTATTCATAAAAGATTATATTTTATTTTGTTCATTTGTTTTGCAGAATGTGAACTAGAAGACCTGCTGAATATGCAATGATACTGCGAACAAATAGTTGCATTCCAGTGTTGCATGTCTGCTTCTTATACAAGTAGTTGCTTATTTGAGCTTGTTTCCTAATGTTTAAAACCAGTGCAGGTTCTCCAACATTTTCAAATTAAGGACCACCAAATTAATATGTATTTGTCCACGGACTCCCCACTTGAAAATATGTTGTGCAGCTACCAGATTTGTTGTTAATATGTTTTAAAAAATATATTCAAATGGTCTTTTTCCCCCCGATTTTTTTCCCCAAGAACCCTGTAGATCTGCTATTCAAATATCCGATGCATATACCGTAGGTTTAAAGTGCTCATATGGCCTAGTCACTTTGTTGTGGCCTTTCAGACAAACAAATAAAGCCACGTTCCATGTCGGGGTGGTGTTGCAGTCTATTGTTGTTTAACTTGCGTCTCTTCTTGTATAAATAAAAGCACTCAATCACAGTCACGGAGATCCAAAAGTTGCGTCAATCAAATTAGTATTTATTTACACTGTTACTCTGTCACATAAACATAAACTTTGAATACTTTATAAAACAAAAAAGAGCCTGCGCGGTCAACAAACTGTGATGCTCGGGGCGTCCGCTGGCCTAGTGGTCCAGGCGCATACCACATACTAGGCTATGATGCCTGCTGGTGTCGCCGGTTCGATTGCCGATCCGGACGACATTTGCCACATGTCATTCCCCATCTCGCTCCCCATTCCCTGTCAGTCTACTATATCCTATCAAATAAAGGCATGAAAAGCCCGAAAAAACAAATCTTTAACAAACTGAAACTGTGACGCTTCCCTGTCTCACATCTGTCAGGGTGCCACCCATTACTTTTCACAAATCATTCTATTAACCGGGAGAAATTAAAAAGTTTGAGAAACATAGTTCTATACTAAATGGAACAGAGCCTTCGTTAGTACCATTGTTATCACCTTATTTAGGAGAATTAAGGAGAGGCCCAATTTCTTTCCAATAATGGCTGCTGTGCATAGAGCCTATCGTATAGTAGTAGTAACCATATAACTGACCAACTCATGATGCAGGAGATAGAGATAGAGAATTTTAGAGCATTAATACATACTAATTTTAGCTTTGATGTCTCACTGGCACTGAACTTTGTATGTGAATCAACTTCACAATCAACACACAAACATTGTTTTTTTGGCACTGATGACAATGTGTTGTATATCTCCTCACCTTCAGCCAGTGCTGTGGCACATTGGTGTGTTTTGACAGCAAGCAACGCTTTAAATTGTGTCACCACTCCAAGGCAGCTCCATATAACCAACAGAATCTTCCTCACTGTCACTGCCTCAGACTATCCTATCATCCAGGAGGTACAGGCACAGACGCACGCAAGCACACACACACGGACGCACGCATGAACATTGACATTTAGAAACAGAAGCATTCAGAAGCACTTTTGTTATAGTGTGTTGAGTGTTAATTTAAAACTGAGAGTGTACAAATTGATAAATTAACACACAGCCAAGATGGCATCATGTGCTGCACACACTCTGTCTAATCATCGTCCATAAAGAGGGCGACCAGCTCTTTTGAGAGGTGGAGGTGTCATTTATTACTTTGATGAGGAGAAGAATTTAAGCTTCAAGTCACATACACAATAAGTTTCAGAAGCAGACATTACAAGTATACAGTATATAGATTGACCTAATTGATCGTTTCGTGTATAATGTCATACCCCCAATTTAAGCTTTAATCTTTCATTTTATCATATTTCTCATATATTTGTTTATGACTCTGGGAAACACTTTGTTACAGTAGTTGATGGCTTGCAGTGGGTGCTCGCGGTGAGGGGCATCCCTTTACAGCAGAACGACGGGAATGCTGGACTTGTTCAGCGACTATTTTGACCTCGCCCTGTTACAACCTCCCCCCCTTCCACAAGCTCTATTGTAGGGGTTCCCAAACCTTTTTGGCTCACGGCACCCCTATAAAGACTTTTTTTCATCCGAGGCACCCCTACATTATATTCATAATTTTCACTCCCAGCACCTAATATTTATAGCATATTTTAGCGATTATGCTGCAAGCAAAACGTTGAGATAATAGCCATGTTGGTTAGAACTGACTGAAAATACTAGAATAAAATGTGTACTTCAAGTTTAAAATGACACTAAATTTTTTTAAGTGTCCAAATAAATTCCAAATATTATCAAATTATCTCGCGGCACCCCTGGACTGCTGTCACGGCACCCCAGGGTGCCCCGTCACCCACTTTGAAAACCCCTGCTCTATTGTACAGTGTTTGCGGCCATGGCCTCCCTTTCATGCGTGTGTGGAGATGTTTGCCCATAATGACATGCCCAAAATAGGTACAACTGTTTGAAAGTGGTTCAAAATTTCACCTTTCAGGGGTGTCTCTTTGAAAGTACAAAAGCTGCAGAGTGTGATAACAGCAACCGTTCTTATATTGACTGCCACTGTCACAGAAGCTATGGTGAAGGACAGAGAGATTACATCATCCATTTGCGACAGTACAAATGGTTGCTGTCTGACACTATACTGTCAGAGAGAGCCTTCAGAATGTAGGCGGAGGAAGAAGTGAATGAGGGGTGGATAGCCCTGGAACTTCTTGTCCATGACAGGATCATGACCTTCCAGATTGTAATGAGACACTTTTCATCTGCCCATCGGAGGAAGGAGTCTGTAACTGGCACTACAGATCATAGCCCCTTTTGGAACCCAGTATAACTTTTGTATTTGGGATGACGGTATCCAGGGTTCCTTGATAGTCCTGGGGCACGAGAGATTGCAACACTTAATTAAAAAAAAAGTTTAATGGCGATCAGTGCCGATGAACACGTTTCCGCGGGACCCAAATGTGGTTCTGAGTATCTTTGAAATTCTCTGCAACACTTTAGAGACGTTATATTTGTCAGAGACCAGAGAGTGAATGACTGAAGGACATTCTGAAGGACTTTCAAGGGAACCTGGATATACCGTTTCTATGCATTTGATGTTGATGTATTGATTATTACCAGTAAGACTCCCTAATCGGGAGATAAGCGACCGTAGGTCACTTATCTCCACAAATAGGGCAAAAATGTGTTTTTCCACAATCTTCCTGATCCATGTTGATGACATGAGTGAGACATACTGTGTAGTGATTTTCGAGATTTTAGGGCAAAATCTGTAGGAGCAGTGTCCAAAAATGTGTTTTTAAAAATCGGCCTGAAGGTGGCGCTATATGGGACAGATTCATGTTGATGGGATGAGTGTAGACATACTGTGTAGCAATTTGCGTGATTTTAGGGCCAAAACTGTAGGAGCAGTGGCCAAAAATGTGTTTTAAAAATCGGCCTGAAGGTGGCGCTAGAAGAGGGCCATGTGAGAAATGAGGGGTAGGGTCTCCGCGTTGCCTTGGCGGACGAATAGGTACCGGCCCCGGCTCTCCCGGACGCTCCTAGGCCGAGTTACGGCATTTTATGTGAGCTGCAGTGGAGGGGGTCCTCCACTGGGGGCGTCACCACTTTTGCATCCGTTCTGGAGCAGCAGGAGTGGGTGGTCCCCAGGAATTCCCCGTGAGCAGCCCCGTTGGGGTGGTCATTTTTGCACATTTGGTCATTTTTTACATCTGGGGGTCCCCCAGGGACCTGGAGGTCCATGAAGCTCCGGGGGTCCTTGGAGGTTGTAGTTTGGCAGGTAAGGAGTGTGTGTGCAAAATGTGGCATGGATGGGGGCAACGGTTGTGGAGATATGAGCAGGGCAAAAGTGTGACGTGTGACGTGTGCCTCACGGACGGACATTCTTTTACACCTGGGGGTCCCCCAGGGACCTGGGGGTCCCTGGAGCTCCGGGGGTCCTTGGAGGTTGTAGTTTGGCAGGTAAGGAGTGTGTGTGCAAAATTTGGCATGGATGGGGGCAACGGTTGTGGAGATATGAGCAGGGCAAAAGTGTGACTGACTGACAGACAGACAGACGGACGGACGGACGGACAGACAGCCTGTGGAGGTTTATTGATTATTATTACCTTGCTTATTGGAAGTTGCTCTGGATTAAGAGCGTCTGCTAAATGCCTAAATTGTAAACTATACCGTCACAATAATCCCAAACACCAAAAAGGTATACGGGTTCGTAAGGGGTGACAGTCAGATCCCATGTAGTCTGGGGTAAAAGAACCAATGAAACAGTTTAAATTTGGGAAATGTTACAAATCGGCTTCAATCAATTTTAAGATAACATCTCACTGCATGAGGAGAAATTAGAAATGCATTGAGTACAGCCACATAGCTGTATGAGTAAGTCCCTGACCATATTGGTCATGCAAAACACTGAGTGCTTTTGTGGGTTCTGGTCTGGATGACGCAAAATTGATGAGATTTTGTACTTTATTGACCACACACTACATATTGGTGCACCAAATCCATCTAGCCTCGCGGAGACAAAACAGACCCAGTCTGTTTGAATCTTTTTGTAACCACCCTTATATCTGCTGTGTCAGAACTCAGGACTCAACTCAAAGTAAGGACCCAAACACAGGAATTCAACTCTTGAACATCAAACTCAGGAGACAAAGAATAAAGGTCGACTTTACTTGAAACACAGAAACTAAATAGCTCTAGACAGTCAGGAGGACTCGCATTTAGCTGGCACTCAAAATTAAAGGTTAGTGTGTGTCAGTTTGTGTTCTCTGTGTGAGTGTGCGGGGCTCTCAACTGCTGTCTTCTTTATGTTCTGCATGCACTCTGACCCCCCGGCAAAGCTCTCTTGAACTTGGACCTGTTGTGTAGTCGTTTGTGTTTTGGTGCTCTGTGCAACGTGTTGATGCCCCAAAATTAGAACTGTGCTCTGAGAGACGCGTCAACAGGTTTTGACAACAGTGCACTTGACCCGTCCAGTATGGCTGCCCACATGGTATTGTAAACAATGGGTGCGTTATTGAATTCACAGGCATCTGACGCTATTAACACGCAAGTTATTAATTAATTAAATAATTCAACTGCCACTGCCAGGGTGTTTCAGTGTTTTTACCTTATTTGGCCAAGCAACGGAACGCACCATGTGTCAGGATGTAAAAAAAGATTGTTTTGACCAAACAATCTGGGTAAAGAATCCAAGATAAATGGATATTTCTAAATCTGTTAACTGACCTAATTTCCGTCAGTTCTAGCTGGCTGCATTTTATGCCTAGTACAGATTCTAATCAGCACATCGACATGCCAAGCCATTTTATCCATACAATGTTTACTATAAAGTGCATGCATCTAACAACGTATGCTTTTTGGGTTGATGCAGTGCCACACATCATCCCTGCCATATGTCACATTTTGCCTCTTACCAGCTACTTCGGCCTGATGCAAAAGCAAAAAAAGGAGGCTATAGAGCCGACCGATACTGC